>NC_070606.1:68060089-68365178 GCF_027172205.1 Podarcis raffonei
GGAAGCAGCTCCAGGCTCATAACCTCTTGTGCAGGTGCTGGGTCGGGGCCTGTTTCCGGTAGTGGTAGCCTGCTGAGGGCGTCCGCATGGCCCATCGCCTTCCCAGGACGGTGAATCAGTGCATACTGGTAGCTGGCAAGGAAAATTGACCACCTGAGGACGCGAGGAGACAGCACTTGGGAGGTCTGCTTTTCAGGGGCAAACAAGCCAAGCAACGGCTTGTGGGCAGTCACCATGGTGAAGGGCCGCCCGTACAAGAAATCATGGAATTTTTTTACTCCCTTCACGATTGCCAGACCCTCCTTGTCGATTTGCGAGTAGTTCCGCTCAGTTGCGTTGAGTGTCTGGGAAAAGTATGCCACTGGTACCTCCCTTCCATCCGGGAGTTGGTGTCCCAGGACAGCGCCAATTCCACAGGGCGAGGCGTCGCATGCTAGCAGCACCGGCAGCCTCTCGTCGAAGTATGCCAAGACCGAGTTTGAGACAAGCAAGTCCTTGACTGCCTGGAATGCGGCCTCCTGGCGCTGGCCCCACACCCAAGGGGCCCGCTTGTCCAGGAGTCTGTGTAGGGGCTCCGCTACCGCCGCCTTGTGGGGAAGGAAGGAATGGTAAAAGTTCAATAGTCCCAAGAAGGCCTGAAGTTCAGTCTTGTTCTTGGGCACTGGGGCATCACAAATGGCCCGTACCTTGTCCCCAGTCGGGTGGACCCCTTCTGCGTCCACCATAAATCCCAGAAAGTCCACCTGAGGCACTCCTAGTAGACATTTTTCCCACTTCACCTTGAGACCCGCTGTCTGGAAACGGTGCAGAACGGTGCGGAGGCGGTCCTCAAACTCCTCTGGTGTGGGCCCGGCAATCAACACATCATCGAAGAAGGGGGTGATGCCAGGAATCCCTTTAAGGAGCGAGTCCATTAGATTCTGGAATATGCCTGGTGCCACACTGACACCGAATTGCAGCCACTTTACCCTGAACGCTCCTATGTGCATCACAATTGTCTGTGCCTCTGCTGTGGCCTCATCTACTGGCAGCTGTTGATATGCTTGGGCCAAGTCCAGCTTGCCAAAAATTTTCGACCCAGCCAGGGTGGCAAGGACATGGCTGACCACTGGCACTGGGTATGCATGGGCCGTGAGGGCCTTGTTTATGGTACATTTGTAGTCTGCACAGATGCGGACCGAACCATTAGGCTTGACGGGTGTGACGTTTGGGGTTTCCCAGGGGGCATTAGGCACCGGCTCCAGCACTCCTTGCTCCACGAGCCGGTCCAATTCCTCGTCTATACGTGGTTTCAGGGCGAACGGGACCCGGCGGGCCTTGAGCCTGACCGGTTGTACTGCGGGGTCAAGCTGTAGAGCAATGGGGGGGCCCGTATACTGTCCCAATTTCCCATCGAAAACCCCCAGAAATTCCTTGCATATGGAGTCCACGTCCACTTGTAAGCTAGTGTGGTTCACCCTGGTGACGGCTAGCCCCAGTGGTCCAAACCATGCCAATCCCAGTAAGCTAATGTAGGGGCCCTTGACCACAAGCAAGTCCAGTTGCCGCGTCCGCCCTCGGTATTGCACCCTGAAGGTCCCCACCCCCATTGTGGGGACCTTACGTTTCTGGAAGTCCCGGAGGGTGAATGGGGCCGGCCTGAGTTTGGGACCCCCCGTAGGACACAGTTTTCTTAAGGTCTTTGCCGAGATTATGGATAGAGTTGAACCCGTGTCAAGCTCCATGCGGCATGGGGCCCCCTCTATCTGTACCTCAACATAAATTTTCTCTACGTTGGGGTGGGGCAACTGGTATACCTGGAAGTCCGTGAGCTCCATCGAGTTGCCTTGGTGTGTTGGGCCCCGGGACCTGGGGCTCTTGGAGTGGTCATCTGATGCCTGGCGTCGGGTGGGCCAAGCCCGACACACCCGGGCGATGTGTCCCGATTTTCTGCACTGCCTGCACTCTGCGTTGCGGAAACGGCAGGTCCTCCTCTCATGACTTTCTCCACAGCTTGCGCAGTTCCCTCCTTCTCGTCGAGGCAGCTGCGGTATGTGGGCTGCTTGAGTGCGCTGCTGTACTCGGTGCACCTCCTCTCTGTCGGATCCTGAGTCGTCGGTGAGGTCTTCATGGTGGACCCTCGGTTGGGATGGCAGGCTCGGCCGTGCCTCTTGCATCGACCTCTCGGCAGCTTCTGTTGCCAGGGCCTCCTCCAGAGCGACCTGGAACGTTAGGTCCTTCTTAGCGTAGAGGCGTCGTTGCAGCTTCTCATCCTTCAGGCCACCGACGAGGCGGTCACGAAGCATGTTCTCCAGCTCTGAGAAGTTGCAGAACCGGGCGGCTTGGCGGAGAGAGGTCACAAACCCAGTTATGGTTTCCCCAGGGGCTTGCCGCTTTGCGTAGAAGGCATTTCGACGAGCCACCACTGAGGGCTGTGGCGAAAAGTGCCCCTTCAGCTGTTCTATTATTGTTTTGTATGGAACAGTAGCGACGTCTTCAGGCGCAAGGAGAGCCCGGGCGATTTCAAACGTCTCCTCTCCGCAGACGCTGAAGAATATCGCCCTCTTCTTGGCGTCTTCTTCGTCGGTGACCCCTTTGGCTTCTAGGAGGAAGGTGAAACGGGAGGCGTACGCTTCCCAGTCTCCAGATGCTGGGTTGAACGGTGAGAAGCTGTTGTCGGTTGCCATTCTGAGTTCCTTGTGTCCCGGAGCTGAAGCCTGGATACACGGTGCGAGGCAGCGGTGCGGCAGGTGGCGGTGCTGCGGTGCTGTGTGTGGCAGTCAGCTCAGCGGGATCCCACTTCGTCGCCAGTGAAATATACTCCGAGTCGCAAAGTGATTTCATGCTCTTTATTCAGCTCATAGTGGTGAGGAGGAATGAATGAATGTCCCCTCAAAGTATCTGCTTTATATACATTATTTACACAATGGGCTGCACATGATTGGCTAATTCCGGAATTCTACTGTAAGCCAATCAGGTTGTGGATTCACTTCTATCTGGAGCATGATTGGGTAGTTCCTGCCAACCAATCATACTGCTGCATTGTTCTAGGACCAATCAGACTGCTGCATTCTGAATCCTATTGTTCTAGGACCAATCAGACTGCTGCCTTTTGGATCCTATTGTTCTAGGACCAATCAGACTGCTGCCTTTTGGATCCTATTCAACTCAGTACATAACAGCGTGGTTAAGCTAATATAATACCTAATACATCATCATCATAATAATATCCCCAAAGCTACATGTGCTATGCGAGATTAAAATCTGCACATGCTCTAGGTCACAGTGAGATGAGAACAGTTTGCGGTGCTCTACCTGGTTCTTGCTGGCTCTCTTTGCAAAGAATGCTGGATTAGGTGGGATTTCGTCAGATTTCAAAATTCTTAGCGTTTACGTAGTCGAAAGAACTCTCCCTCACTGAACACGGCTTTATTGAACAGTTTCTGTACGGGCTTAACACCTTAGTCTCTAATCAGCGATTAGCAATGCTTTAACTGTTAAATCGCATCTGCAATAAAAATTCAGAAAGCAGCAGCAGACCCTGGAAATTCAGCAGCAATTTTTAGTGACACATCTCAACCCGTCATCCTGTTTGGAAATAAATAGCAGGGCCTCTGAGCATATATAAAGAGCATTTCCCCCGGTGTGTGCAGTCTGCTCCAATGCGAAAGTAAACCCTACTGCGTTCGAAGTGTCTTACTCCCAGATCAAATGTGCATTCAGTTGCAGGAAAGAGCAGATACACTTTGTGACTTGGGAGAGGTTTTCCTTCAATCCAAGACTGAAAGGACAAGGCTGGTGAGTTTCCAGATACTTAAAGTAGCATGATAGCCCTATGTTCACCAATGGTACGCCCGTATTTCTATCCATCCATGGTCTCTGGACAAATCTGTTTTACAGGTTTAGTAATGCTGCAGAAACCTGTTCGGTCAGAAGTTTTAAGTTGTGTGCCTGAGGCAGTGACGGTTCTAACATAATGCCTTCCAGTCTCTGAAAAGCTATCCAGCGCACAGAATGTAAGAACAGGTGTGGTACAATCGAAAGAGGCTTGGGGGAAATGAACAGGAGTTTAAAAACCTGCTGAAGCTCACATAAGGGAGTGTTTACTGGTCTAGGAGACCCCTCTTCCTTTTATTATAACAGCCTACACCTATAGCTATTCTCCCCACCCCCCACCCAGATTTGTAAGCAACTTAATGTGCAGCAGGGAAGGACAATATAAACTGTTTTGGGGTGGTTGTTTTTTAAGCAAACCAGTCATGGTCCACAACAAATTATGCCCACACACTGTACATTTAAGACATATCTGCCATGTCCCCAAAGAATCCTGGGAACTGTAGTTTAACACTCACAGAGTTAAATTCTGCTTGATTGTAAAAAAACAACAACCCAAAGCAGTCAATAAACTTCACTTCCCAGTACCCTTAACCAACGATAGTTCCCAGGATTCTTGGGTGTGTGTACTTTAAATGTATGGTGTGTATGCAGACTGTGATATCTATAAGGAACTAGAGTTGTCTTTGTAAGGAAGGGTTATTCCTTGCAGCACATGGCTACTGTGGAACTCCTTATGAAAGCACATGAAAGGAGATGTTTTTTTTAATTCTGTCTGTGTTCCCCTGCTGAGAGCTAGCAGAACTCAAAGCACATCAGGGCCAAACTAGATACATGTTTTCAAAGAGATTGCATTTCCTGCATCTGCTCAAACTGCTTTGTGCTAAATTTGGATTTGTGGGTTGTTATCATTCTCACTGTTGGCTTCTGAATACAAGGGCAAACCCCAGAGGGCATGTTCCAGCCTCTTAAATCCCACTGGTTTCAACAGGAAGGTGAAGAGTGCAATGTTATACATGCCTACTTGAAAGTAAGTCCCATAGGGTTCAATGGAGCTTACTCCTAGCTAAGTGGGAATAGGGTTGCAGCAGAGTCCTATACCCAGTTCCTGGGGGAAAGTCTTGCTGAACTTCCAATTAGACATAGGATTGCATTGCTAAGCACCTGCTGTAACCTTCCCATTGAAATCAATGAGACTTTAAAATGCTTGACATACGGAAAGCTGCCTTATACCTAGTCAGACCATTGGTCCATCTGGCTCATTATTGTCTACACTGACTGTCAGAGGCTCATCAGGGGACATTCCCAGCCCTACCTGGAAATTGCAGGACTTGAACCTGGGATCATCTACATGCACAGCAGGCAGTCTGCAATGAGCTATGGCTCCACGTTGCTTGGATCATGCCCATATATATATGTATATATTTTATATGTATATATGTATATAATATGTATATATTTCCTTGCTGAAAGAAAAGGCAACTAGGGAGTTCACTTTCAATGGCCCCCCACATAAAGTGAAAAATACGTTTTAGCCTCTAGGAGGACATTACTAACCAGGTGTGTTTAAGCCATGTGGGGCTCAGACTCTTGTTTTTAACCTACCACTTTATTCGCTCTGTTTGTGAGAGAGTGGCAAATGCTTTCAAAGGCAACGTTGCAAAGGGTGTGGATGCATGATTGAAAACTACACTAGCTTGTAATTATGTTAAAACTTTCAAGTTTAAACAGATAATTTACTTGGAATTTAATGGGTGAAGCACGTACTAGAGTCAAAGAGAAACAGGGGTGATTCATTTTCAGAGTCTTCACTTTCAAACATTCAGCTGTCATCGCCCTCTCCCCATGTTTATTAAAAAGAATTAAAAATGCATTAGAACAGTAAGAGGGATCCTAAGGGTTATCTGATCCAGCCACCTGCAATGAGGGAATCTCAACTAGATCATACATGACAAATGGCCACCCAACATCTGCTTAGAAACCGTTTAGAAATCAGTGCCTGAGCTTTGATTTCATCCCTGTCCCTTTTCCCTCACGTGTTGCAATTTTTAAGATTGCAAGCCTGTGGGTGGGGACTGTCCTGTTTAGATTGTGCACAAGCCACTGTGGAATGAATGGATGGATAGATAGATAGATAGATAGATAAGGCTAGGACCCTCGTACGTACGGGACCGCCTCTCCTGGTATGCCCCACAGAGAAACTTACGGTCTTCAAATAAAAACATCTTGAAGGTCCCAGGCACAGAGAAGTTAGGCTGGCCTCAACTAGAGCCAGGGCTTTTTCGGCTGTGGCTCCGACCTGGTGGAACACTCTGTCACAAGAGACTAGGGCCCTGCGGGACTTGACATCTTTCCGCAGGGCCTGCAAGACAGAGCTGTTCCGCCAGGCCTTTGGCCAGGGCACAGCCTGACTCCCTCCCTCGGCAATCTTCGCGGAGCTCTGGCCCAATGGTGGCCAGTGGCTTGAATTTAATTAATTTTATAATGAATGATTTTAGAGTGTTGTTTGTGTTGTACTTTTGTATTGTTTTATTGTTGTTAGCCGCCCTGAGCCCAGCTTCGGCTGGGGAGGGCGGGATATAAATAAAATTTATTATTATTATTATTATTATTATTATTATTATTATTAAGAGGAATGACCAGCCAATCTGGGAGCCTTCTTGGCTGAAGAGCGGGGTAACAAAGGCTCTAAATAAATAATTTAATGCCTGGGAAAATGGGGATGTTTTTAAATTTATCCCAAAAATTGAGAGAGACCGATGCACATAACAAGGGAGGAGTACTGCTGCTGCTGCTGCTGCTACAGATCAAGCAATTTTAATGCCAGGGCATTAAACCTCTGGCACAGGTGGTGGGTGTGACTGTGGACCTCCAGGTCTCCCAATCTGGCCTCTGGGACTCTTCTCAGACCAGACCCATCAGCAGGTTACACTGCACAACAGCTCTGCTCTGCTCTCTCTGGATGCAGGATAGGGAGAGGTGTGTGACTATATGGAAAACCCTCTGTTTGCATAGGTGGAATATAGCCTTCTGTGCAAATATGTACGAGTCACACCTGCTGTTCCACCCACTTCTGCATCTGGCTTCATACACACCTGGCATGCTGCCTGCAGAAGGTTGCCCATGAGGAAATGTGGCCCATGGGCTCAAAATGTTTCCCTGCTTCTGCTTTAATACTTAGGTGGAATCATTATGTGCTCTCCGTACTAGGTTTTGGGGAAAAGCTACAGATTGAAATGGTGTCAGCTAGGACCAGACTGGAATGACAGATCTCTGGAAACACTGAATCAGAAGGCTCCCCCCTCCCCACCCTTCATGTGCTTTTTTCTTGCCAAGATGACATTTTTGCTGCTTTGCCATCCCACAGCATCAGTTGGGGAATTGTTCTTCGAGACACTCCCTCTGTCACATGCTGGTTTTAATTAAATAATATCCCCAGAGCAATACAATGTGTAAATTACAGTGATTTTTTTGTTCAGCCGAAGCAGTTGCTTTGTGAAATTGCATGAATGAAGTGCCATGTAAAATCAGGTTTGCAGCCTAGACAAAGTCACACTGAAATATGACTAGCAGCAGGTGAAGCCTGCCTTGAAAGAACAAGTGAAAAGTCCTCTGAAAGATACATGTGAGTACACCTCAATTTACCACACAGCAATGGCCATTTTGCACAGCTTTTTTTCTGTTTAAGCAAAAGTAGAATAGCTGAAGCAGTTATTTTACATTATGCACACATAAATATTTCTTACACAAAAACATTAAAGAAATAACCAGAGAAAAAGCATTAACAGACTGTTTTCATTTGAAAACGCATGTAAGCAAAACTCCAGTTTGTGCAGTACTGGTGGGGAAGAAGATGCAAAGGACCGCATTGTTCATATCAAACGACTCTGTAGGAAAGCACTCCTACAGAGCTTCATTAACGTGTGACCCTGAGAATCCTAACCGTGTCTGCTCAGAAGTCCTACTAAATTCAGTGGTGCATACAGCATACTCTGCTTCTTGGCAATCATTATTTTCAGATGGAATTTGAATGCTTGGTAAATAGGTACTATGGAAAAGCTATTTGACTGACTGGTTGAGCTTGTTCAGCTTCCTAGTTTTTAGTGTAAATATAACCTACAAAGCAGAAGGAAAGTCAGACTTGTTGCCTTGAACTATGTGACTGATCTTTCCTATGGCAGCAAAGCAAAAAAGCATTCATCATACCAGTGGGTACATAAACCTTTAGAGAACATTCGCAGAACCCTGAGATTCCATTCATTTAAAAGTGAATTTCATTAAACTATGACAAAGCAAATATTTAAAATAAACAGCCAATTGCTTACAAACCAAGAAAAGTCCATTATAAAGAAAGAGAAGGGTAGATTTTGGTTTAAGCTGGCTGTGCTCCTTATTCCCCAGTGAGAGGACACTCCATGGAGACCAGCATTAAACACCCCAAGAGGGGCTTGTTTCTCCCATAACCACAGCCTCGGATTCAAACAGAAATCAATCATCATGCTTTGACCCCCTCTCCAGCTTGCTGCCTTTACCTTCCTGCAACCTTTCTCCCCTCCAGAACCAACTCTAAAACTCTGCTTTGAACTCTGGCTTTGTCTTCTATCAGTTATTTGCCATCTTGCAACACAACCGCCTCTCCTTGGCTTTCTTAATGGGCCATTACCTTTAATGGCTGACGTCTCTGGCAGATTACCTCATGAGGAAGCTAGCCTGGCTTATATTTTAAAACTTTAGAAAGGTCTGGCACCTAGTTTATCACGTCAGTCCTTGATGAAATTCGAACATTTTACTGGATCCAGGAATTTAGGGGAGTCTGGCCCCCATAGACTCATATTCTGAATTATTCTGAACATGCACACCATTTTTTATCGTCTTCAAGGGGGATTGCATTGCACTGTGTGTTGTGTGCTTCTAGTCCCTGAGGGAAATGGGTGCTGGCTTGTTCTCTGAATGCACAATGCTGTCCTGAACTTGCATGATCCCAATCTGACAATCTCACATTTTCCAAAGGAGAGATTACATTCATTTCACTCCTCCATTTGAGAGCAGGCACAGGGATCAAGTTGGCATTTGAATTTGCAATCTAGACTTGTGCCTTGCATGAGTATAGCAAATTTCATTCTGATGTTTTGATGCTCAAGGAGCGATCACATTACGGGAAAGGAAAAGAAGAAAGAGTTCTTTAGAAGAGTAACTCATTCCTTGGGTGATTATTTGATGCCCCCCCCACCACCTCAAGGATACACCTCCAATTTCTGCAGTAGTCAGTTGGCGTATCATTACACAAGGAAACTGATGGGCATGAGATTCAAGGCAGATGAAAGAAAACATTCCTTCACACAATTCATAGTTTATTCACAAAATTCACCGCTGCAAGACGCTGCGATACTCGCTAATTTATATGATGTCAGGGCCTGTCCAAGTGTTAAGCAGAGTGAGGTTTCTGGCTCAGGCATCAGATATTGAGTGGGGTGGCAGTAACCCCCTATTCCTCCTGATTCTTCTAAGCTAGCCTGTTGCCTTCGCTTGCAGTGGAGGCCCCTGTCCAATTGCCAGTAAGATTCAATTGTATGTGGAACAGAAACACCAGCCTACCCTTCACTTCAGGCACAGACATTTCTGGGCCTTGGATGGCTGCAAAGGATATGTTTATCACTAGCTATTAGTCATTGTGGCTTGGATCTAGAGAAATGCAGAAGGGTTTCTTGCATTTGTGGATGGGCTGGTGATCCAGTGAAGGCTTCTTCTGCCCACAAAAAGGGCAGAGAGGATGTTATTTTCACTGATTCTCACTTTCCACTCTGGTCTCCTGTCCCACTTCCTATGCTGTTCCAGGGGCTTTCCAATCTCCTAGAGCAGATTTGCTGCAAGCTGAAAGGGGAAAGAGCAACAGGAGAACATGGTTTGCCTCATCGCATAACCAAGAGGTCCCATGAATGGAATTTCACTCCAGCCCAGTGGATATATGCAACAACTATGTTCAGAGACAATTCACCACTAAGTTGCTGGTGAGCAGTAGCAGGAGAGGGCTATTGTCCTCTTGCCCTATTTGTGTGGACTTCCCAGAGGCATCTGATTGGTTACTTTGGGAAACGGGATGGACCAGTTTGTCTCATCTAGCAGGGCTTTTCCGATGCAAACAAGTGGAATGCCAAACTGATGAGTTAAATGGAAGAACTCGCTCTGCTTGGCTATAAGTAGAATAGATCCATATGTATTTCTTAGGAAAGCTATGATAAAGCTGCACTACACAGCTACCATGTTTATGCTGCAGTCATGGAGAATATTATGGGATAACTGCGACACCCCTCAAAGCATCCAGTCTCAAGAGGAAACCATGTGCAATGTCCATTAACGTTCCAAGATAATATCCACTTCTGGTGTGCCATTTAAACCTCATCTATGTATGTAGCTACATGATTTGCTGCAGACCTCGGATTCATTGTTCTGGCTGTTGTTTATGGGCGAGTTTATTGCAGCTGTGCTTAGCAACCAGCTGAAGTACTGCAGAACTATTGTACTCACCACTCCAGGGAAATGAGGAATAAGACAATCGGAACCCCACTCTAGATGGGAAAGAGAGGCACAAAAAGGCAGATCAACAAGAATAATGCAATGCAAATGTATGCTAATTCCTCAGCGGTTTTGAGGAGGATGGAAAGAAGGAAGGGGGGCTTTGTGGGATTTCTTTTTATAGGTTTTATAGAAATCAGCCAGGAATTGGGGGGGGGGGGCTGGGAAATAAATTTTAAGAGTAACAGCAAAGCTGAGAAGACACCTTGCACAAAGTCGAACTGTGCCGTGTGGGTTTTTGTGCTTCTTAGGGGGGGGAAATAGCACCAAACCCTCATATTTCAGCTTACAAGCATGCACATACAATATTTTAAAGGGGTGGGGGAATAAAAATAGACGAACAGCAGCAGAAACAAAATCGAAAAACTTGTTGCAGAGAAAGGCTTGAACCAGGACTGCAGGGTTGAAGCTCATCAAAACTCTGTGCACGTTCTCGATTTGCATTTATTTATTATTTATTTTTTTTTGCTTCTCCAGGCTTGGGGGCAGGGGAGTAACCAGGATCTGCAGGCTTCCCCACATCTCTCATGTTGCTCTATTGTTTTTAATAGAGTGATGTCTGAGTGGGTAGCAGAAGATGCATCATACATCCCAAGGGGAAGCTTGAGCTTGCAAGTAGCTTCTCTGCCCACCCCACACACACGCAAGGGAAGAATTTTCACCCACCATATTCTGGCTGACACTTAAAATTAACGGGGCAGGATTATTTTATGTATATATTTATTATTTATCTTACTTATTTACACCGTTTCTATACTGATACATGTGTGTGTGTGTGTGCGTGCGTGGTGTACAGAAAACTAAAACAACAACAGACTTCTTAAACAACAACATACCCTCCAATATTTCTCTGATGAAAATAGGGACATCCTAATGAAAAGCAGGACATTCCACAATCAAATCAGAAACCAGAACGGCTTCTGTAAATCCAGGACTGTCCCTGGAAAAGAGGGACACTTGGAGGGTCTGCAACAAATGTTTAAAAAATGCACAGTTAACTACTACAGTGGTACCTCAGTTTGTGAACGTAATCTGGTCTGGAAGCCTGTTCAAGTTCCAAAAACATTCAAAAACCAAAAATTCAAAACAAAAGCCATGATTCCGGTTCAACTTCCAAGGCGTGTTCGAAAACCAAGGCACTTACTTCCGGGTTTATGGCATTTGAAAACTGAAGCATTTGACAACAGAGATGTTTGAAAACTGAGGCACCACTGTACTACTACTACGTATTATTATTAAATTTGTATACCACTCATCATCTGAAGATCTGAGGATGGTTCACCGCATAAAATTACAGAATAAAAATGTTATATTAAGATAAAATTACTAATAAATATAAACAAATTATCAATTCTTTCACTGTTGGACACACCCTCCCTCTCAGCTTCCTGGCTCTCACCCAGGACTCAAACAAACTCAGGTCACCTGCAAAAGTCTCACAAAGGAACTGTTGCTGCTGACATCACCCTAGTCTCTTACTCTATGTTTGCTTTTTTATGGGAAGCTGGGTGGAGTTGCCTCAGGCTGCCAACAGCTGTGTCCCATTAAGCTGTCAGCTGCACTCTCCAAATCCAGTTCCAGGTACAATAGGTTTGGTGAGTTTGGCAGGGGGGTCCAAAGGATAGGGAAAGGACACACAAGAACTACCAACAGTGGAAGATTGGCAGATGAAGATGATGGACTTTTCGGAGCTAGCTGACCTGACTGGAAGAATCTGTGACCCGAAAGAAGAGGAGTTTCAAGAGGACTGGAGGAAATTCAAGGACTATTTGAATAAATATTGTAATATAAAAAATTAGAAATTACTTGAAAGAAACAAATAGGCCTAGGATTAAACTAAGTTATAATTAAATAAATGGGATTTAGAATGTTAAGAAAAGTGAATAAGATGGACTATAATTGGAAATTGTTTTAGTTTAATAATGATATTGGAAAGCTGTTACTTTTAACTACAAGGAAACTCAGAAGGGAGGGACTAGAGGAAGTCAACCAAGATGTTTAAAAGGTTGGATATGTACAGAATTAAGTTTGTTGTTATTGTTTATCTGTTTATTGTTCCTTTTTTCTTCTTTCGTTCATTGATGTATTTCCCCCCCTGTTTTTGTGTGTCATTTTGCTTTGTGGTTTTTGTTATAATTGTGGAAAATCTAATATTTTTTTTAAAAAAAGGGATGGGGAAAGGACACGGTGCCACTTACAGTTCTTTCTCCAGCCTCTGCTCCCTTTTCCTCCAGATGTTCTAAGGAATGGAGCAGTTCATGGGGTAATTGGAAATCAGTGTACAGTGGCCTCCATTGCAGCTGTGTGCAAGTCGGAGGTTTCTGCGCAGACACTGCATTCAGGCAAGCAACAGGCATTATTTTATTTATTTGTTGAATTTATATACTGCCCTTCATCCAGGGTGGTTTACAGCATAAATCACAAAAGTGCACAACCACAATAACAAGCAAAACAATAACCCCCACCCCATACAGAGTTTAAAAGACCATCAGTTGGTCAATTAACCAAAGGCCTGGGTGAAGAGGGAAGTTTTTGCCTAGTACCTAAAGATATGCAATGAAGGCACCAGGTGAGCCTCTCTGGGGAGCGCATTCCACAAGTGGGGAGCCGCTGCAGAAAAGACCTGCTCTTGTCTTGCCACCTCCTGGACCTCTTGTGGAGGGGGCACACGAAGAAGGACCTCAGAAGATGATCGCAGAGTCTGGGCTGGTTCATATGGTCCTTGAGGGATTGCAGTCCTGAGCTGTTTAAGGCTTTATAGCTCAAAAGCAACACTTTGAAGTGGGCCTGGAAACTGACTGGTCAGTCCAGGATCGGTGTTGTATGCTCAAACTGCCCTGCCCCATTATCACAGTTCAAGGACACGTTTCCTCCATGCAAAAGCACTTGAGGGGATGTAGAGCAGGGTTCCTGAGGGGTGTGCCTCAGAAGGAATGCAAGAAGCTGAGTCAGACCATTGGTCCATCTGATTCAGTACTGGAGGAGGGCAGAGTTCAATCCTGCTGGGTGCTGCTTCACCAGGGTGTTCCCTGTGGGGGAGGTGCTGGTGAAGCAGGCACCCTCCCCATGTATCAACTTGGGATGGGACCACCCATTTATCGTTCTGTCACCTGACATCATCATGACACCTGATGATTGACAGCTGGGTTGGCCTGTGGGGCAGGGGACATAAAGATTTTGCCTGTGGGGCCAAAAGGGTTCTCTGAACTTGAGTTACACATCAATGGAGCAATGTGATGAATTCTTAGAAACGTTAAGTATGTTTATTTTCTTCATCAATCTACCATTGTTAGAACCATTCGAGAGAAAGGGCAAGCTCAAAATAAGCTCATTCATAAGCACATTGCTTTGCTAATCCTTTTGTTGCTGCTGCTGAGTAACACAGAGAGAGCTCAAGGTATTCGTGCAAACATGCCACCCTTCCTTGCAAAGCAAGAAAACCAGAAGCCATGACAAAGGAAGAGAACATGCTAAGTGATGCATGGCGCTCAGCTTTAGAGATCAGGATGTGGTATTGGCACATGCATTACTGGACTGTGCTGAAGCCAAGAAGGTGGAGGAAGTTGCACCATGGCCACAGCAGAGATGTATCTTGTCTCAGCCGCTGAAGCATTTACACAACATCTTACTCATCCAATAGATAGTTCATACTTTGTTATCAAAACCGGTTTTCCAGGAACTTAAGAAACCTGGGGGAAAGCATCAGCCTTTAGAAGTTCCAGCTACACATGCCATGAGAATGTCTCCAGGACAGTTTCTTGCACTCCTCGGTCAGTGCTCTAGTGCTCAGAGAGGAGGATGGGAAGTATTTACACAAAAATGCAGCTATCTTCTCTCCCCACTCCCCTTCTAGGATATCCCAGTGCCCAAAGCAGAAGGCCAGCCGTGCAGATTACACAGCCTATGCCAGGCTTTGAATGGAATAGAAGAGCCGCTCAGCTGATGTGTTGTTTGGGAAAGGGTTGTAGCTCTGTGGGGAGCACATACCTTTTTTGCATGCAAAAGGTCCCAGGTTCAATCTTCAGCATCTCTAGGAAGGGCTAAGAAAGACTCCTGGCTGAAACCCTGGAAAGCTGCAGCCAGTCAGTCTTTGAGTTCTATTCACTTACGTTGCAGACCTGCTGCAATTAATGAACCTAACTGAGTCATATCCATTCATTGCAATGGGTGTGCTCTAAGTAAAACTTAGCTGAATACCACCTAATGCATTGAGTTAGGGGGCTGCATCAATCACCTGATTTTTCACTGTTGGTTTATGGATGCAGAGATCTCCCTCGCTCCCAGTGTGAGGCTTTGCAAAGGCGACCTGCCTCTACCCTCTACTGACCCAAACCAGCTGCATCTTGTTGAGGGAACTGTGCAAGGAGGAAGGTGAAGAAAGCTCCCATTCTGTGGTGGTGGTGGTGACTGGCTGTTTATTTAGCAGTATTTTGCAGTGGCTGACATCAGGCAAGCTCCTTGAATGTGTGTGTGTGCGTGTCTGTCTGCACGCCCTCCTCTGCTGAGTGTGTCTGTCTGTCTGTCTGCTTCCCTGCCTGTATATTCCCCTGTTAAGGGTATGCCTGCCTGCCGGCATGTTAGTACAGTGGTACCTTGGGTTAAGAACTTAATTCATTCTGGAGGTCCGTTCTTAACCTGAAACTGTTCTTAACCTGAAGCACCACTTTAGCTAATGGGGCCTCCTCCTCCTGCTGCACGATTTCTGTTCTCATCCTGAAGCAAAGTTCTTAACCCGAGGTACTATTTCTGGGTTAGCGGAGTCTGTAACCTGAAGCATCTGTAACCTGAGGTACCACAGTGGTACCTTACATACGCTTCAGGTTACATACGCTTCAGGTTACAGACTCTGCTAACCCAGAAATAGTACCTTGGGTTAAGAACTTTGCTTCAGGATGAGAACAGAAATTGTGCTCTGGCGGTGAGGCAGCAGCAGGAGGCCCCATTAGCTAAAGTGGTGCTTCAGGTTAAGAACAGTTTCAGGTTAAGAACGGCCCTCCGGAATGAATTAAGTACTTAACCCGAGGTACCACTGTATAGGGGAAGGGCCAGAGCTGAGTGGCAGAGCATCTGCTCGTATTATTCAGAAGGTCCCAGGTTTAGTCCCTGGCATCTCCAGGTAAGGAGAGGAATGTCTCACTTCTGAAACCCTGGAGCGCTGAAGTCACCATAGACAATACTGAACTAGATGGGGCAATGGTCTGACTCAGTCCTAAGTCAGCTTCCAATGTCTGGGTCTGTCTGCTGGCCCCTCCCATTCTGCTAAGTGGGTACGTGACTGTCTGCATGGGGAGAGTATGTGAGTGGCCTGCATAGCAGACCCTCCAAGTTTTCTTTTTTTCCAGGGAGAGTCCCAGATTTACAGAAGCAGTCCCAGTTTCTGATTTGATCCCAGAATGCCCCACTTTTCCTTAGGACATCCCCAGTGCTTTTTTGTGTGGGGGGACGCAGGGGTACACATACCCCTAAACATTTTGTGAATCTAAGTTTGGCCTCATTGAGGGGCAGTATTTCAATATGAGTAGGGAAATTAGAGTACCCCTAAACATTTTTTTAAGAAAAAAAGCACTGGATGTCCCTAATTTCATCAGATACGTGTTGGAGGGTACAGAGTTATGCAACCCCTGAGCCATGGAGATAAGCAACCATACATCCTTTAGAAGACATATGAAGGCAGCCCTGCATAGGGACATTTTTGAATGTTTAATGTTTTGTTATGATTTTATATACAGTATGTTGGGAGCCGCCTAGAGTGGCTGGAGGTACCCAGTCAAATGGGCAGGGTATAAATAATAAAATTATGATTATTATTGACTAGGACGTCCCTATTTTCATCAGCAAAATGTTGGAGGGTGTGGTATGGGAGTGGGTGTGCACATGCCTGAGTGTGTTTTGGCAACCTTTGCAGGGGTGGGCTTGGCTATCAATTCAGCCTGGAAATGGTTAGCCAACCCTGACATAGACAAAACTAAGCTAGGTGGACTAGTGGTTTGATTCAGTATAAGGCAGCTTTTTATGTCCTACATCAGAGATATGAAATCTCAGGCCCTGGGGGCCAAACGCAGTCTTCCACGCCTCTCTATCTGGCCCTAAGGACTCTCCCCAGTCTCTCTCCCCTCAGCAGCCCTATGGAATACAGTGGTGTCTTGGGTTAAGTACTTAATTCGTTCCAGAGGTCTGTTCTTAACCTGAAACTGTTCTTAACCTGAAGCACCACTTTAGCTAATGGGGCCTCCTGCTGCTGCTGCGCTACCAGAGCACGATTTCTGTTCTCATCCTGAAGCAAAGTTCTTAACCCGAGGTCATATTTCTGGAACAGCGGAGTCTGTAACCTGAAGCGTATGTAACCCGAGGTACCACTGTATCTTCTACCAATATGTTTGCCTGGCTGGAGTAGGTCACTGAACAGACCCTCTGGTTTGCTTTGATGGAAGATAGGCTCCTGTACAAAGGTCATATTTACATTTGTTGCCCCACCCACTTTTGTTCAGGAACTGGAAGATCGGAGAATTTTGATGAAAACCGAAAAGGAAGTGGAAACTGCTGCAGTCTGTGGATTCATCTGCCACCAGAAATGGAAATCAGTTAAGCATGGGTATCCGTTCTCATTGCCTTCGTTGGGGTTTTCCAAGTCCCACAGATGATGCATCATTGATGGCTTTTCAAAAGCATGTTTTAATGTTTTCTTTGCATTGAAATGAGTGTATGTGATGTCAGCTACAGAAATAGAGGAAAGCAAGAGGAATAATGTAGTATTTTGTGGAGGCTGAACTACAGCGGAACAGAAATAGCACGAATTGGGATAAACAAAGTTGGAACAGAAATTGCTCCCTTCTGACGTCCCTAACCTCAAGTGTGAGGGAGGCAGAAGCAGACAACCACAGGGCCTGCTCCAGTCAGTCTGTCCACCCCCCCCCCAATTTTGTGTGTTATATAATGTGATAAAACATCAACCATTAATTTTTTTTCTTAAAATGGCTGCCTTCAGATGTCTTCTAAAAGTCAGATAGTTGTTTATTTGCTTGACATCTGATGGGAGGGTGTTCCACAGGGCAGGCGCCACTACCAGGAAGGCCCTCTGCCTGGCTCCCTGTAGCTTCACTTCTTGCAGTGAGGGAACTGCCCTCGGAGCTAACTCTGGCTGGCAGACCAAAGTAGATCAAGCAAGCCTGAAATATTCTCTCCCTTGTTTCGGATGGGGGTCCAAAACTTCCAAATGGCATCAGGTGAAGGCTGCTACAGTGTTACTACAGAACAGCTACACTGTCTTGGCTAAGTTCATTGGAGTAATAAAGTAAGCAGAGTCCGTCTTTGCCCCCTTTGCAGTTGTTTTGGTATTAGGATTTCATCCAGAGTCCACACCCTAATGGCTTATTCTTGGACAGTGTGTCTTTTTAGCTGTGTGTGTGTGTATACTTTAAAATCTATAGATATTGTGCAATGGCACATTTCAGGTATTAATCATGCATGGCTGTTCCCAGGCATATGATTACTTGTGTAGCACATTACTTTAAATGTGCTTTGCAGTCTTCAAGGTCTTCATTGCGGTAGCAACACTGCAAGGTAGAGTGCAGGGCCTGCCTGCCCATGAGGTGGTCTGAGGCAACTGCCTCAGGCGGCAGAACTGCAAGAGGCGGCTCCCCCTTAGGCACTTCAGTGTCTCCGCTTCACCATAATAAGGTGAAACTAAATAAGATGGAACCTGTAAGTTTGCTGCTTGTTTTAAAGGAGAGGGAGGACTTTTAAACAGCTCTCTTACAAAGCTCAGTCTTCACATTGTGGTGGTGAAAGTTATGGATATGGCCCTGTATGGCATTTGCAAGATCTCCATCCATACAATGCATACCCTCCAACATTTCTCCAATGAAAATAGGGACATCCCATTCCATCATGATAATTTTATTATTCATACCCCACACATCTTACTGGGTTGCCTCAGCCACTCTGGGTCGCTTCCAGCATATATAAAAACATAATAAAACATTAAAACT
Source organism: Podarcis raffonei (assembly GCF_027172205.1). Lineage (NCBI taxonomy): Eukaryota > Metazoa > Chordata > Lepidosauria > Squamata > Lacertidae > Podarcis > Podarcis raffonei. The sequence goes on from NC_070606.1 coordinate 68,078,464, forward strand.
TCCCTATACAAAATTGCCTTCAAATGGCTCAGGGGTCAGATAACTCCATACCCTCCAACATTTCTCCAATGAAAATAGGGACATCCTAAGGAAAAGTGGGACATTCTGGGATCAAATCAGAAACCAGGATGGCTTCTCTAAATCAGGGACGTCCCTAGAAAATAGGGAAACTCGGAGGGTCTGATAATGGATTTTATTTACAGCATGGAAAGCCAAAACATGAAGAAATGTTGGTCTTCTACTTGAAACAGGTTATGATACCAGTAAACAGACTAAAAGAACGCACACACAAAACCTTTGAGCTTTTTAGTAATGTGTTTTTGTGTAGACAGATAGGAAGTGAATACCTAGCATTTTGAATTTAATCTGCCTTTGTGCAGCAAAGAAACTGATTGACCTAACACCAATTAAAATGAACAAATAAAGCAGGAAATTAGCATGGGTAAACTACCACACCACCCTGGTTTCTATTTCCTGACCAGCTCTGCACCTCGTAAATTAGGTGCTGCCTAGGGTAGAGCATCTGCAACCGGCATCTATGTAAATTGTGGAATTTTCCAAATGTAACAAGTTTTCAGAATTATTCCTAGAGTTTGTTCCCATTGGTGAACAAATTGACATGTATATCACAATTATGGTTGTAGATTAGAAGTTTATCCCACCTACCACTGGCTTTTGGGGGTTTATTTATCGGTGACATTATACAGGGCAGCAGAGTCACTGAAATATAAAACAATTGTAGGTACTACTACGCTGAATTAGATGCTTAGCTAGAAAGCTATCTGCCACAAACAGCTGTATGGATAAGGAGGTGACAAAGAACAGAATTATGCTTCTTGAGTCCTTGACCACGGGGTTTGGCTCTAGGTTAGGACAGGAGTGAAAGGTTTTAGAATTAAAACTGGCTGGCTTAAACTTCATATATATTTAACAGAGTTAAAAAAGCACTTGGAAGTTGGAGCTTGTCTATCTCATTCATACATCACTAGCATTGCTAAATAACTACACAGGAGTTGCGTTGCTAAAGAAAAATGGTTCTTTACTTATAGTTACTTCATGTTCACGAGGGTGACTTTGGATTCTAAATCTAAATTGTGAAGAGGTTTTTATGTCTGCGAGGTGCGGGAAAAGAGGGAAGAGAGAGAAAGAGAACAGTAGGCAGTGGCGAAGCTTAGGTTGTTTAGTGACGAACCACTACTGAGTGTATTTTCCCCTGACCACAGTATCTGTTAGTCTCAACCCTGCCCTCTACTGACTGGAGACATGCAAGTTTGCTTGTACTCAACAAGGAGAACCAAACGGAAATCACTGCTGCTTTTCTAGGTGCCTTGTGCTAGGAGTTTAGCTGCAAAAGAGGACAGGGTTCTTGCACCTTCAATAGATGTGCATGGCAAGTTACACCTGCTGAATTTCCCATCTCTACACTAATATTAAAGGTGCAGGATTCCTGGCCTCGCTTGCCTTGTGAGGATACTCTGCATCTTATTTGCAGTATCCTCTTGTCAATTTTAGAGGGACGCGGGTGGCGCTGTGGGTTAAACCACAGAGCCTAGGGCTTGCCGATCAGAAGGTTGGCGGTTCGAATCCCCGTGACGGGGTGAGCTCCTGTTGCTCGGTCCCTGCTCCTGCCAACCTAGCAGTTCTAAAGCATGTCAAAGTGCAAGTAGATCAATAGGTACCGCTCCGGTGGGAAGGTAAACGGTGTTTCCTTGTGCTGCTCTGGTTTGCCAGAAGCGGCTTAGTCATGCTGACCACATGACCTGGAAGCTGTATGCCGGCCAATAAAGCGAAATGAGCGCCGCTACCCCAGAGTCGGCCACGACTGGACCTAATGGTCAGGGGTCCCTTTACCTTTACCTTGTCAACTTTTCCGGGGCTTGGGACCAGCCATGGCACTGGAACACAGTATCCTCAAGCAGTTGTCAGAGCCCCAGTGATCTAGTAAGGCTCACCACCAGCCTCAGGTCCTCTAAACAAACAAACAAACAAAAGTCTAGTACCCTGATGCATGGCAGGGCCCTGGGGGCAATCGCAACTGCCATTTTAATTTCCAGCAATGCTTTTGAATGACAGTATGATGGGTGCATTGCAGGAAGTGACATAGCAGAGGCTTCCAGGCCCAGACACCTGGTGCTCAGAGTGCTGCAGCTGCCTGCCAATTATTACTTTTATTATTACTGCTACTATTATCATTATTTCAATTCAAGGATCCAAGGGCAGCAAACATATCAATAAAATGGAAGAGGGTAGGATTCCCAAGGGCATGCTCTACAGGGCTTCCAGCACCAGGCCCATTGGCCAACTCTGCATTACAAAAATGTCTGCAAATGTGTCCTGAATCCCCAGCCTACCTGGTGCCAGTTCCCACTGGCGTATACAGTATGTCAAGTCCAAAGTCCAGCAGTCAGGAAACACAATCCGGAGTCAAACCTGAAACATAGTCCCATAGAAGCCCTGGAGCATGCAAGCTGAGGTCTAGCAACATGGGCAGTTGAGCAGACCCAGCACCTCAGCTTTGCTGCCCTTTTATACTTTTATACTCCCAGTACGTTTCCGAGCACAATTCAAAATGTTGGTGCTGACCTTTAAAGCCCTAAACGGCCTTGGTCCGGTATATCTGTGTTGAATGGTTTATTTAAATGTAAAGGTTCATCATTGTTGCACCCAATGTGTATGTCTTTAAGGGGCCAGAGCAAGGGCCAGAGTAAGATAACGAGACCCAGCTTTACAGCTGTGAAGCATAGCAGGTGCTGCTGAGTTGTATTTGATTAAGGTATGTCAGCATTTGGGTGTAGTATATAAGGAGCAGCACCTAGCTCTCCCATTACCCTGGGGGATGGGTTGGTGGTTGGGTCTGGTTTGGTTGTTAATGTATTTAGTGTAAAAGGAGTTTTTGTTTTTCTTATTAAAACCTTGTTTAAGTTATTTTTGAGTCCTTTATTTTTTTTAATGCATGGTCTCCCCAGCAAGCTCTCTGCTGCGCTACTAAACTGCAAACAGCCAACATCTTTGGTTATGGGCCCAGCTGCTGAGTGGATGACTGCATATTTTTGGACTCTGAGAAAGGTTTGAAAACTCCTTCTCCTGTTAGCGTAGTTCTGTGGGTCTGGAAGAGTTCCAGAATGGTTGACCGGGTTCCTGAAGCTGAGAAGGCTCTGGTCTTCCCACAGCTAACAGATGAGAACTATAGTTTATGGTCTTTTCGGGTGGAGGCGCTTTTGACCTCTAGAGAAGTATGGACCTATGTAACTGATGACCCTCCTGACCCTGTGACTAATACTTGGTCGAAAGGAGATGCAAAAGCCAGGGCAATAATTAATTTGGCAGTCAGCGACCAGCAAGTAGTCTATATAAGAAATAAGAAAACTGCCAAAGAAATGTGGGACAGTCTTGCAGCAGTGCATGTTAGAAAAGAGTCAGCGTCTGCATTGACGTTTTTCAAGCAGTTGTACCAGACGAAGTTGCAGCCTGGTGGTGATTTGGCAGCACACTTGAGACGTCTGGAGGCAATACGCGGCGAATTAATTCGAAGGGACATGGAGATACCTGATATTCAGTATGTTTTTATCATTCTATGTTCCCTTAACGAGGACTTTGATGGTATAGCTAGCCAGATATCTGCTGTTCCACCAGCACAATTAACTGTGGAAGGGGTAACGGCAAGATTAATGGGCGAGTTGGATAGAAGGGAGGCTTGTGCCATAAGCACTCCTATTTCCAGAAGTAATGAGGAACGCCATATGCAAACCTGTGGTGATACAACTGCATTTAAAGCTGCAAAGCGTTGTTGGTTCTGCAATAAACAAGGACATTTTGCAAAGGACTGCAGATCCAAAAGAAAGCAAAGTACTCCCAAGCCTGTTTCTGTTCGTCAGTCACGGTCATCAGCCCAGCAGCCGACATCGTATAGTAGAGACAGAAACGAGCCGCGAGTTTTCCATGCTAGGACAACAGATCGTAAAAGACTTAAACGTGCCAAGTGGAAGTCTTTTGTTGTGGACTCAGGAGCATCTCAGCATATTTGCAACGATCGAAGCTTGTTTATTTCTTTCGAAGAGGAAATTGGTAATGTACATTTAGCCAATTCACAAGTCTTGCAGTCGCTTGGCAGGGGTACTGTTAAACTTGACTCTTTAAACATTACAATAGCGAACTGCATTTACTGCCCGTCAGTGGACAATTTATTGTCAGTAAGGTGCTTTGCTCGTCAAGGCATAACTGTGCGTTTCTTAAAGTCAATGTGTGAGTTTTTCGATGGGAACAAACGTCTATTATATGCCCGGGAATCTGATGGTTTATATAGACTGTATTTTCGCACCTACTCACAATTGCCTATAAACTGCAGAGCAGCACAGTCAAGCCAGGGGTTGAGGAATGTAAGGCCACATTCTGGGTGTGTCCATGAGGCGCACAGAATTCTAGGACACCTGAATTTTGCTGATGTAATTAAGACAAAGAATATTGTTAATGGCCTCAACTTAAAACCATGTAAATTCTTTATGCAATGTCTATCCTGTTGCAAGAATAAGATTAAGGTTGCACGCAAGGGTAGGTGCTCAGATAGGAAAGTAACTGAGCCATTTGAGCGTGTACATTGTGATTTAGTTGGGCCACTCCCACCATCATTAGGAGGTTCTAGGTACTGGCTCACTCTGATAGACCAGTATAGTAGATATTGTTGGACTTATGCAATAGCTGAGAAGTCCCAAGCATTTGAGAAGTACAAAGTTTTTTGCAACTGGGTAAAAACGCACTTTAACAAACCAATTAAGAACCTGTTTTCTGACCGGGGCGGGGAATTTGTTTCTGAGGATTTTGAGAAATTCCTGGAAGCGCAGGGGACTACTCATGAGTTATCTTGCCCCCGAAGTCCCTGGCAAAATGGGCTTGTTGAAGTTGTGCAGCGTGACCTACAGGCAGGGGTTAAAACGTATCTGCACGATGCTAATCTGCCCAAAGACTTTTGGGCTGAAGCGCTTAATGCTTTTTGTTATGTTAAAAATCGCAGTTATCATTCTGGTTTAGATGTCACCCCCTATGAGAAGCTGTTTAAAAAACGCCCTAATCTGAAATACCTACGCATTTGGGGTTCAGATGTAATTATGCATTATCCCGCTAAGCAGAAATTGGGTGAACGTAGTGTCCAGGGAAAATTAATGGGCTACCAGCAGGGGGCGTACAGAATTTACATACCAGCAACTGGCAAATTTCATATTACCAGAAGCATGATACAAACTGTAAATTGGAATGGAGTTGCTGTCTTCCAAGATACTGATGGTATAGATAATACTGAGGAAGAAGAGGAAGCAGCAGCAGCAGCAGGAAATGGTGCTTCTGAATTAATGGAAAAAGACAAAAAGTCTGTTGAATCTGATTTGTTTGATGATTTAAAGTCACAGGCACCCGAGGGGAGGTTAGATTCTCTTGAGTTTTCTGATCGTGAGCTTAGCCAGCAGGCATCTCTCCAATCTGACAATGATTTACAACCTGAAACTAGTGGTTCACTTAGTCCCATTAAGTCTGAGGAGTCTGACTCTCCTTCTGGACTAAGACGTTCAGATAGAAAGAGGCAGAAGCCACAACGTTTTGCAGATGAACATTTTAATACTGTGTATGCCAATAAGGCAGTTTTTGAGCCAAAAAGCTACAATGATGTTCAGAAATTACCTAAGCAACAAGCTGCAAATTGGTATAAAGCTATGAACTCTGAGATAGCTTCTTTAAAAGAGCATAACACTTGGTCTCTTGTACCACAAACCCCAGATATGAGACTTATTGATTCAAAATGGGTTTATAGAGTTAAAATGAATGACAAAAATGAAGTTGTAAGGTACAAAGCAAGACTAGTTGCTAGGGGTTTTCAACAAATTCCAGGCGAAGATTATGATTTGTGTTATTCACCAAGTGTAAAATATGAAACAGTTAAGCTTTTGTTAAAAGATGCATCACAACGTGGACATTCTGTTTATCACCTAGATATAAAAACTGCATATTTGTTTGCAGATTTAAAAGAACAAATTTTTATGCGTGTTCCTGAAGGCATAGACGCCGCTGAAGGTTTGGTATGCAAATTAAATAAATCCCTTTATGGTCTGCACCAAAGTGGAAGGAATTGGCACCAAACTTTAGCAAAAGAATTGCTGGATATTGGTTTTTCACAAGGAAAGGCAGACAACTGTGTGTTTATAAAGGAAAGGGCAAACTCTGTAACAAAAATATGGGTGTATGTAGATGACGTGTTAATTTCTACAAAAACTAAACAGGAATATGAACTGGTAGTATCACAGTTACAGAAGAAATTTGATGTGGTGGAATTAGGCATAGCTAAAAATTACTTATCCATGCAAATTGAAAAAGGCAAAAATGGATCTTTTCTGGTTCATCAAACTGCAAAAATTGATGATCTTGTTGAAATGCTATGTTTAGAAAATGCAAATGGGAAGGAAACGCCTATGGTGTGTGGTTTCACCTTTACAGGTGAAGATAAGCCATTTCCTAACAAAACTTTGTATCGTTCTGCTATAGGCAAGCTAAATTTCATTCAAAGAATCTCAAGACCAGATATAACTTATGCTTTTCACTTTCTGGCAAAATTTGTGGAAAAGCCTACTACACAATGTTTCTCTGCTCTTAAGAGAGTGGTAATGTACCTTAAACACACCAAACATTATAGGTTGCAGTTTACAACATGTATTGACAAAGGTTTTGAAATTTTCTGCGATGCATCTCATGCAGTGGAACAAAATAATTGCAGGGGTGTGTCTGGTATGGTGTTTTGTTATAACAGTTGTCCATTTGAATGGAAGTCCCAGACACAAACCATTATTTGTCTCTCCACAACAGAGAGTAAATTATGTGCATGCGTTCAGGCCACTCGTGATGTAGAATGGTATCTGTAAGTATTTGCAGACCTACAGATGCAAGTAACACTACCAGTAAAAGTTTACCTTGATTCCCAGAGCGGACTTGCTATCCTGTGTTCAGAGACCAATACGCAGCGCACTAGAGTCTTAAGGTTACGTTTACAGTTTGTAAAGAAACTAATTGCTGATGAAATGATTGTATTTGAATATGTTCCAGGTGACAATCAAATTGCGGACATTTTTACTAAAGCACTTCCAAAGGTTACACATGAAAGACATGTACAAAATATGCTTTATGTTTTTGTTCCACAATGATGAACCGCAGGGGAAATGTTGAATGGTTTATTTAAATGTAAAGGTTCATCATTGTTGCACCCGATGTGTATGTCTTTAAGGGGCCAGAGCAAGGGCCAGAGTAAGATAACGAGACCCAGCTTTACAGCTGTGAAGCATAGCAGGTGCTGCTGAGTTGTATTTGATTAAGGTATGTCAGCATTTGGGTGTAGTATATAAGGAGCAGCACCTAGCTCTCCCATTACCCTGGGGGATGGGTTGGTGGTTGGGTCTGGTTTGGTTGTTAATGTATTTAGTGTAAAAGGAGTTTTTGTTTTTCTTATTAAAACCTTGTTTAAGTTATTTTTGAGTCCTTTATTTTTTTTAATGCATGGTCTCCCCAGCAAGCTCTCTGCTGCGCTACTAAACTGCAAACAGCCAACAATCTGAAGGAGCGTCTCCACCCCCATCGTTCTACCTGGACACTGAGGTCCAGCGCCGAGGGCCTTCTGGTGGTTCCCTCACTGCGAGAAGCCAAGTTACAGGGAACCAGGCAGAGGGCCTTCTCAGTAGTGGCACCCGCCCTATGGAACGCCCTCCCACCAGACTTTTAGAAGATATCTGAAGGTAGCCCAGTTTAGGGATGCTTTTAATGTTTGATGCATTACTATATTTTAATATTTTGTTGGAAGCCGCGCAGAGTGGCAGGGGAAGCCCAGCCAGATGGGCGGGGTATAAATAAATAATAATAATAATAATAATAATTAATAATAATTATACTTTGCATGTTGATTGCAGCTTCTGGGCTCAACGAGGCACGTGACCCTCACCTGTCCCAAGCCTACTCCATTCCCATCCCCTCACATATTTTCTGCAACCCCAACCTCTTCTTTCACATCTCTGGTTTGCCCCGGTGGGTTGCAGTCCCGGCTGCACCCCTCGCCGGGATCCTCTTTCTCTTCCCCGTCGTCCTGTCATTTCATGACAAAACATGACTTGAAGGCTGGCAACGTCAACCCTGCCATGTAGGAGTTCCTTGCAGGCAACCTCAGTGCCTGGAGACAAATAGCCAAGTTATGTATCCATAGCGGGAATGACCTCTGGGAGGAGCGCAGAGAGAAGAAACACCATGGTGCATCTGCAGCAGCACAACCGGATGCCTTCATCTGCCCCAGCTGCAATGAAATATGTCCTACAAGTCGCTGTGCCTCAGTGGTCAGAGGCTGTGTGCTTCTGAATGCCAGTTGCTGGAACTTGTAGGAGCAGAGAGAACTCTTGCATTTGGGTCCTGCTCACAAGCGTCTCCTAGGCATCTGGTTGGCCACTATGAGGACAGGATGTTGGGTGAGATGGGCCATTGGCTTGATCCATCAGGACTCTTCGTATGTTTTTTATGTTATATAATGATTTCAGAATTGCCAGGTGAGCCCCCCAGGAAGGTGCAGCATGGATAGCTTTGCCAGAGGCCATGTCATGAGTGATGCTGGCTGTAATCTGGATACACAGACAACCTCCGACAGAAGCAAGAGCAGAGCTGGGCACTCCATGAACCACAGGGTGCAGAATTGTGTCCCAAATGCATATAATGTTGCTACATTGATTAAACCACAGTCAGGCATCTCTTAGAGCAAGGCAGTAACTACAGAACAAGCAGCTAATGCTTCTGTACAGGTGTTTATTGTGCACCAGTGCGCTTTAGACATGCATATTTTTTGTAGTGTTCACACATCATTAGCATCATAGAGCCAGCCCACATTTCCCCCTCATTTAATGCAGATGCACCCTTTTCTGGGTGAAATCCAATACATAACCCTCCCCAAAAAACCCTTGTTGCCAGAGGCCCCTTTGCTTAGTAGCTAAGTCTTTATCCAGAAGCCCCCATAGTAGAAAAGCACTGAAAGGAAGAGTCCTCACTATAAATATGTTCCACTTTCCCCACTAGGGGGCAAACTCTGCACATTTTGTTTTAAGGAGGAATGAATGATCAGGTTGGAACAAGGAGTCTTTGCGACCAAAACTCTGCCTTAGGGAAAGCGTGGTTTTGTACCCTCTCATACTGTCTTCTCTGCTGAGATTGTTTTGCACAGTGATGACTGGCTGCTGTTATTTTAAGGCGTTTTCAGGGGATTGAGAATATTAAAGTGAACATGGAATACCTCTCCTGTAAGGAAGTTCTGCAATTTTGTTTTATTTTTTGAGCTACCTTCACCTGGTTTAGCCAGCCAGACAAGGCTGTTCCTGGGATGTGGCCAAAGCATAGCTGTCAACCTTCCCCCTTTTTTTTTTCTTTTGCGGGAAATTCCCTTATTCCAGTGCCGTTTCCCACTGCTTCCCGCTGCTATCCCGGATTGTTAGATATCCCGTAGACTGTCCCCGGGACAGGTGAGGATGTTGATCCCTTATTTTCGAGGCTCCCCGGGACAGCTGAGGCTGCTGATCCCTTATTTTCAAGGCTGCTGATCTCTTATTTTCAAATCTGAAAGTTGACAGCTATGGGCCAAAGTGGCATGCTGGCAGCATCTAGAAGCCACAGGTAAGAGCTAAGTGCAGGGTGGGGACTAAAGGTGGACAAACTATCCCAGAAGGAGCATGACGTGCCCCCCCCCACCAGAGGTCCTCCCCTAACACCCCATACATCACCAAGAAACAGCTCCTTTGCAAAGCGCACACTTTATGTGCAGAGAAAGTCCCGAGTTCAAGTCCTGACCTATCCCACTGCTAAGACTACCAGTAAAGGTGGCCATCCATCCTACTTTGCAGAGGGCAGTCCTTTGGAGGAGTCCACTGTTTGAAAGGCTGTCCAGTCCAATTTAAAGATAAAGAACCATAAGAAGGGATAGAGGGGGAAGTGGGGGTTGAAGTTGCCCAGCTACAGCCAGCACCTGGAGGGCAGACTGAGCAGATCACCTGGTCACCGTTTCCCGCTCAACGGCGAGATGTCTTGCAGTGTAATCATTTCTGAGTTTGCATCTGTACATATATATATATCGGCACAGGCAAAGTTCATGCAGATTTCTTGGTGATGCAGTCCTCCTTTGGGGCCACGCTAGAAGTGGCAAGAGAGGAGGCCCCAGATAGCCACCTCCGTCAGAGGACAGAGGCTCTGGCCAACTGCAACGCTGCCGCAGCTCAGCACCGACCAGTGCCATATATACGTATAAAACAACTAAAGCAAGGGAGAGCTGCCGAACATGGATTCATCATCAACGACACCCTCCCCTTTCCCCCATCCAAACACATCCTGCTTAGAAAGCACCCTTTTCATTCCATTCTGTTTCTGGTTTTGGCCAGATCTCCCGGGCCCTGTTCTGCCGCAACCTCCCTGCCTCCGAGAACGAGGCTTCCTTGTTTTCCCTTAAACCTCTTCATTGATGCAAAAGGCCCTTTTCTCTTTGTGTAAACACCCCACAGATACGCCGAGACGGGTTGTGTGCCTGGCTCTATTTAAAACCCTGATTTACGGGTGTATTTACCGCTCCAAAAGATTTTATGCATTCAGACAGAATGAGCCTTGTGCTGTGCAGATGCAGGCTTACCACCTGCTTCCAGCCCAGCAGCCAGCCAGCTAGCCAGCCTCTGGGATTTAACCCTACGCTGCCTGGCACAAAAAGCCTGGCAGTATGAACCAGTAGAGCTGCTCATTCTGGAGCCACAAGGAAGCTGGAGAAAGAGACTCGCGGCAAACTTGATTTACCTGATGAGGCTGAATAAATGGCTCTATTGTACAGCCATGCCGTACATGAAGATACTACAAATACAGTGTTGTACTAGCCTCCTGGTATACCCATGTTGCTAGGTTTATTAAGAGTTTTCTGTTGCATTTTCTTTTTCTGAGTTTGTATACTTCTCCCTTTAACTTTGACCCTTTCCGTTCCTCTCTCTCATATTCTGCGTATGCATTCATTTCCGATTATGACTTTCTTCCCTTTTCTGTATAATTTCAACTGTACACAATTGTACAACAACCCTGTGAGGTAGGTTAGGCTGAGAGGCAGTGATGAGCCCAAGGTCATCCAGTGGGCTTCTTGGCTGAGTGGTGTTTTGAACCCTGGTCTGACACTAACCACAGTGTCGTGAGTGAGAGAGACAACCTTTTTTTCTAACCACTTTCTGCACACTATAATGTTATACCTCCTGCTAATTGTCTTTTCTCTAAACTGGTGTTTCTCAGACAGAGGGCTGGGACTCACCAGTGGGCCTTGGGTCAGTTTTAAGTGGGCCTTGGGGCCACGGCCGGATTGGTGCCACCTGATCCGTCTGCTCTGCTCCCTGTCCAGCCCATAGTCTTTTGGTTTGACAGATGCTAACACCATCAGCTAAATTGGTGGCCAGGACACAGGAGGAGAGAAGGAAGGTTCCCTTCTTTGGAGAGAAAAGAGCCAAAGAAAGTGCTGAAGGAAATTGCAAAGTTAGATAAAAAGTTCATATTTCTCAAAATGGGTATAAGAAGGAAAGGAAAAAGAGGAAAGTTGTCACAAGAGGAAGAGGTGGATGTTAGAAGAGGTGGGCATGTGGGAAGGAAAGAGAAAATGGAAAAGGACCTTCCTGACTTGTATTAGCAAATTCTGCCTAAAATGAGCAGGCTGAGTCACAATGCCTCCAGAGCAAATGTCTGTGTTTATCTTGAGGAAAGCTGAGCTATGGAACTCCTTGCCACAAGGAAAATGCTGTGGCAAAGACTATAGCAATTTCCATAAATGGATTAGATATCAGTAGGGCATGAGGTCAATGCAGTGGTATCTCGGGTTAAGAACTTAATTCGTTTCGGATGTCCGTTCTTAACCTGAAACTGTTCTTAACCTAAAACTCCACTTTAGCTAATGGGGCCTCCCACTGTCACTGCGCCACTGCCGCGCGATTTCTGTTCTCATCCTGAAGCAAAGTTCTTAACCCGAGGTTCTATTTCTGGGTTAGCAGAGTCTGTAACCTGAAGTGTATGTAACCCGAGGTACCACTGTAATTGCTAGCTGATCATGCCAAACTCTGGCTTTATCTAACTTCATTTTGTAACTTGCTTTGCCCCAGCACCCTATTTTGTGATTGGTGGGTCTCAGTAACTGTCAACCACTTCAGGTGGGGGTGTGTGTGTGTCAAAAGTTTGAAAACTCCTGCTGTAAACAAAAGAAGCCCCAGATTCAAAGATGGTGCTGTCATGGATTTATAAAATTATTCATTGTGTGGAGAAAGTGGTTAGGCATAGGTTTTTCTCCCTTTCTCATTTTACCAAAATATAATGTATATTGCGTATATCTTGAAGTTATTTTGTGCAGGTTTATTGCATACAGTAAATACCCTACCGACTGACAATAATCTTCCCCTCTCTAGAATGCTAGGCTTGGGGCTATTGTAAAAAATAAATAATAAATAAGTGCTTATTGTGTACAATTGCATCCATATGGCTCCTTACTTTCCAACATTTTACACAGCCTGTTGAAAAATAGGGTGCAAGGAGGAAAGGGATGTTATGTTTATGGGCAGCTGATGAAGAAGGCTACTGTCCGTGCAGTCTGTATATGTTTTGGACTTCATCTGCTGTTGGGTGGGGTGATGGCAATTGTAGTAAGGAACATCAGCAGAGTCCCAAGTGGAGGAAGGCTGACTTATGCCATAATAAACATGCTAGTATTGGGGATGCAACAAGACTTTTGTTGGTTTTGCAACAATAGACCAATACAGCCACCTGGAATCCCTAGGTTACCACAGACATTTCTCTTATTTCAGAAGCATTAGAGCATAGAAAGCTACCATTGGTTCATCTAACTCAGTGAGGTCTACTCTGATTGGCAGACACCTGGGACATTCTGCATGCAAAACAGATGCTCTACCACTGAACTATGGCTCCTCCCCCATTTCATTTTGATAGAGAAATGAAACGTCTCTGAAAAGTAGTTTGCTTGTCTGAAGGTATCGATAATGCCAGAGGTGGTTTAAGAGAAAATTATACGAAAATGATATATCGCTGGTATCGTAACACCAAGTAAACTGGCAAAAATGTATAAATCTAAATCAAACAAGTGTTGGAAATATGCAAAGAGAAAGAAGGTTCTTTTTATCGTATGTGGTGGTCCTGTAGTAAGGTTAAAGCTTTCTGGAAAATGATATATAATGAATTGAAAAGGATGTTTAAAATAACCTTTGTAAAAACAACAACCCAGAAGCTTTTCTTTTGGGAATTATAGGGACAGAACTACCTAAAGTGTATAGAAATTTATTTATGTATGCGAATACAGCAGCAAGAATGTTGCTCGCCCCAAAATGGAAAGAAGCAGAAGTCCCAGCAAAGGAAGAATGGATACAAAAACTTATGGAATATGCAGAAATGGGGAAACCTACTGGGAGAATAAGAAACCAAGATAACAAACTTTTAATAAAAAAATGGAAATGGTTTATTGAATATTTAAAGATAAATTACAGAGAGATAAAAACATTGGTGGGATTATTGTAATAACCTGCAGTTGCATAAGAGTAGATAATTAAATGAGCAAATTAAATGAATTTGGATATGCAGAAGATAAATTTAAGGAACCACAGAAAGAGGAGGAAGGAGGTCAAACCTTGAAGTGTTAAAATGATTGTAAAATTAATGAAATGTATAAATTTGAAAAGTATAAATAAAAATGTAAAAACAAACAAACATAATGTCATAGATGGCAGTTTTCAACTAGCAGTTTCCATCTTGAAGAATACAAGGAGGATTGAGACACTAGCAACAACCTGCCATTGTTCTCATGAGTGCTAGGATGTATTGCTTTAGAGTAGGCTTCTTCAAACTCGGCCCTTCAGATGTTTTGAGACTACAATTCCCATCATCCCTGACCACTGGTCCTGCTAGCTAGGGATCATGGGAATTGTAGGCCAATCTGGAGGGCCAAGTTTGAGGAAGCCTGTTTTAGACTAACTTTTTAAACTTTGCCACCCATAGGTTATTTTTTTTCCAGTTGGAGTCAGTGCTTTTCAACTCACACATGCTCTACCACAGAACTCCTATTTTCCATCCATGGTCCAACCAACAGTCAACCATGTTTCCTAGGTGCAGACCCAGTTCACATATCTTCATTACACCCTAGTTGTCCATCAGCTTCATATGGCATTGAACACCTTTCTGGTCACTCCATGAGCTCATCCAAAGGTCTTCTGAAACTGAATCTGGAACCTCAGCATCACCACTGACAAGCACCTTAAGACCACCTTAAGTGGTAAGTTTATAAGTGCAAGGTCATATCTCTTTGACTGTGTATGTTTATAATCTTCTTAAGCAACTGAGCAATAGGATAGAAGAATTCTGTAGGAACTCATATCAGGCCCTAGTTGGCTGGAGTCTTCTCAGTGATCTTGGTGACCTCTTATTAGTGTTATTATTACTATTTTACAAAAACAGTGTGATACAAACCTGAACCTTGTGCAATTGAGGGTGGAGGCAGTTGGAACACAGGAAGCGGAACATCTGCAAAACCACAAACCCTGAATTCTGGGCATTACTCAACAAATCCGTTCATATGGGCTAAAATATTATAGCATAATGTCGGTCTGCAAAGATAGTCACCCAGTATCACAAAATGCCACATGAGAACTCGCTCTGCTATCCTTACCCTTTACAGGAAATGCATAAAGGGTTAAGATTTAGGCCTCACTTGTGGGCTTGCTGTCCATTTTCTTGCTGGTTATTAGATTCTTCACGGCTATTAGGTTTGTTTGAATAAGTTCTTTGTGCAATAGAGTTTTCCCACGTCCTTTCACTTGCTGGTTAGTCGCGTGTCCTAAGTCAGAGAGGAGCCATAGCCATGAATTCTTAAAGGAGATCCCGCCCGCCCCCTGCCCACCTCCAGAGCCAGACATCTGCCTTGGAGGGAATTCACTAACATCTGCCATACTTACTTCCCCCTTCTATTTTCAAGTCCCCTTTTCTTTCCCTCTTTTTTTTAAAAAAAGTGCAGGAACAGATGTTTCAAGTTGTTTTCTTTTTAAATAGTGTGAAATGTAGACAAATACTAGAGAAGAGGAGGGGGCTAATAAAAGCAGAGAGATGGACCCCGTAGCTTTGGGAAAACCCAGAAAGAAAAGTATGGCTTTGTCTGTCCGGGGAAATGTACCTTTTCACTGAAATCTGGCACTGAGCAATATAAGAAAAATAAGAAAGCCCATCACAAAAGTGCCTCCTTGAGTAATGCACTTATGCAAATGACGCATTTGCATGCATATTTCCTATTCAATCAACAAGCACAGATGTCATACTTTGCTGGAATGAAAAGTTATTTTGGACTCTTCCAAGTTTCTACAGTATCCATGAAGGAAAACTGGGGGAAAGGAATTGTCTCCGGATAACACCGGTCCAATGCTGTTCTTGACACACTCGGATGAATGAAGCCTTTTGTGAATGACCACACAGGAGAAGATAAGCCCTGCCTCTGAAAACTCTTGCACGCTTCATAGATGACAATATCATACTGGATTATAAAAATAAAAAAAGGAAAAGTGAAGCTCCTGTAGCATAGGGGCAAAGAAATCCTAACCCCTGATCATGTCCCTCTGCCTGGCTCTGCATGTGGGAGGTCCCTACTGCACCCACTGAAAATGAGGCAGCATTCCCACTGGAGGTGGCCAACATAAACTCTGGAAATGGGGCAGGGAGGGGGTGAAGCCAGGCTACATACCACAAATGGGCCTGATCTGTGCCTCTCTGTTGTGCTGGCCTGCAAGTACATGTATGAATTTGCCTTCCCCACTAGACCTTGCTTATTCACTTCAATGGAGAGGAATCTTCCTGTAGAAAGAGGTGAGGATATGTGGAGCTGAAGACAATAGGAAGCCCAGGCTGAACTTTGCATCAGAAGTCCTTGGCCTCACCTAGCCGAATGAATGGGAGGGACTGGCTCTGCTTGTGGGAGGTCCCTACTGCACCCACTGAAAATGAGGCAGCATCCCCACTGGAGGTGGCCAGTATAAACTCTGAAAATGGGACAGGGAGGGAGTGAAGCCAGGCTAGATACCACAAATGGGCCTGATCTGGGCCTCTCTGATGTGCCGACCTGCAAGTGGTGCAGCAAAAACTGGCAGGTTTACTGCCCTTCCCCTTTTGCCCTAAATAGTGCGAGTTGCAGGGCTTTGAATGAATCATAGAATCATAGAGTTGGAAGAGACCACAAGGGCCATCGAGTCCAACCCCCTGCCAAGCAGGAAACACCATCAGAGCACTCCTGACATATGGTTGTCAAGCCTCTGCTTAAAGACCTCCAAAGAAGGAGACTCCACCACACTCCTTGGCAGCAAATTCTCGCCGTTAGTTTTGCCATTTCGGCATAGTCCATCATTTTGGCTTGCCATTCTTCTTTAGTTGGTATTGTTGTATCCTTCCATTTTGGGGCTATTAGCATCCGCACAGCCGTTGTTGCATACTTAAATAATATTTTCTGTTGCTCTAGAGTTTTTGACAAGCTGCATGCAAACCTAGACAGCATCTTAAAAAGCAGAGACATCACCTTGCCAACAAAGGTCCGTATAGTTAAAGCTATGGTATTCCCAGTAATGATGTATGGAAATGAAAGCTGGACCATAAAGAAGGCTGATCGCCGAAGAATCGATGCTTTTGAATTATGGTGCTGGAGGAGACTCTTGAGAGTCCCATGGACTGCAAGAAGATCAAACCTATCCATTCTGAAGGAAATCAGCCCTGAGTGCTCCCTGGAAGGACAGATCCTGAAGCTGAGGCTCCAATACTTTCGCCACCTCATGAGAAGAGAAGACTCCCTGGAAAAGACTCTGAGGTTGGGAAAGATGGAGGGCACAAGGAGAAGGGGACGACAGAGGACAAGATGGTTGGACAGTGTTCTCGAAGCTACCAGCATGAGTTTGACCAAACTGCGGGAGGCAGTGGAAGACAGGAGTGCCTGGCGTGCTCTGGTCCATGGGGTCACGAAGAGTCGGACACGACTAAATGACTAAACAACAACAACAAAATGCAAACTCTGCTTAAGGGTAGTTAAAACGAGGGTGCTTGCAATAAGTTTTCTGTAGTGGTCAGTGACTGATTAACAGGTGGGAAAGCTGGGAGTGCAAATGTTTAGGATATTGACAAGTGTAGCAATGGGCTAGAGCAGCGTCACTGACTGCATGGGATTGTCACACTGCGCTCTGGTGTCGCCCTGAATGGCTTGCCTTCTGTTGAAGATCTCCCATAGCCAGGAGACCCTGGGGAACCGACAGAGGTCCTCAACTCCAGCATGGATTTGGAAGATCCAGGAAGAGACCTCACCAGGCCTGTCTGCAAAGGTTTCCCTGGAAGGACTCTTAGTCTGGGACCGCAGCTCACCTGCAGCAGAAGGACCCCATTCTGAGTTAGAGTGGGAGGTCAAGCTGCCTCCCAGCCGCTTGGGCTACAGGGCATTAGAAGGTCCAGATTCAGGTGGCTACTCAGTGAAGGAGTGGGCATCTGAAAGTCTAAGGAAACAGCAACTTTGAAAGACCAAAATCTTATTGAAAGGCATTGTTTGTTTCAGGGAGGGGAACTGAAAAACTGAAGAGTGTTGAGGGGGCTCAGAACTGACAGGGTTAAGAGTTCTGAGTGATGACGCCTCACATTCTGAGGGCGGGCAGAGAACACGGAAGGGGCGTGGATTTCTCCGTGTGTTTTTCAGTCTGCGTGTTTGCTTCAAGGAGAAAGGAGCAACATGAGTTGCGTCTCACCGGGAAGATTTACGATGTGTTGATTTGTACAGCAATAAAGACTTTAAGATAAGGACACTGCAGCGTTCAGCCTGAGTTATTGCTACCACACGACAGAACGTTCAAGCTTCTACTTCCGCTGTGTTTTATGCTCTGCTGAGTCAAAGGTCCCGGGGGGAAGAGCAGAGCTGCGCAGAGGGAAGTGTGCCGGACCCCCCCGGTCGATCTTGACCCCGAATAGGTTATGGAGATCAGCAATAAAGATAAGCAACGTTCGTGCGTGTGAGAGGCCAGCCGATGAGACGCTGGGAAAGAGAAACTGCAGGCAAAGAGGCCAGCAGCCAAAGGCCAGCTAAGGAGTAGCCGGAGCCAGCTGGAGCGAAGGGAGCTCGCTGGGAAGGATCTGCCGGACCGGGACGTGCTACTGTATCGTGAGTAGGCCGGGCCCCGGGGGAGAGATGGCAGACAGCCATGAATCGTACTCCGTCCCTTTTGAGAGGCTGGACGGCAAGAACTGGGAAGAGTGGAGTAGGAAGCTAAAGGCCTGGCTACAAGCCAAGGGTCTGTGGGAGGCGGTGCTACAGGCCCCATTGCCCCAGCCAGGAGCCGGAGCAACGGCAGCGGAAGTCGCAGAAGCCCATGCCTCGCGCAGAAGGAACCAGAAGGCCCTGGGAGCTATAGTGCTCAGCCTGGAGGGTTCGCAACTGCCATTGGTTGAGGGGCTTGAGACTGCTGTAGAGGCCTACCGTGCGCTGGAGAGAGTGCACCACAGAACAACTGCTGGGGCAAAGATACACACCACCAGGCGCTTGTTTGAGATGAAGCTGCGTCCTGGGGTCAGCATCAGGAAGCATGTAACTGAGATGCTTGCTGTGTTCAACCAGCTGAGATTGCTGCAGGTGAACTTCTCAGAGGAGCTGAAAGTTTATATCTTGCTCAGCTCTCTGGACAAGAGTTATGACAATTTGTGTCTAACTCTGGAGTCAATGGATCCACAGCAGCTGACGCTGGAATATGTGACCGGCCGTCTGGGGGATGAAGAAGAACGGCGTATCAGAGAGGGCAAGGCTGGCTCGGGCGGCTCCTCCAGCAGCAGGGGGGCCAGACCAGCGGAGTGCTCTGTTCAGGCTTTTTCCGTTCGCCGCTGCTTTGTTTGTAACTCCCCGGACCACTTGTGTCGCAACTGCCCACAGAGAGAGCCAAGGCAGGATGCGCCCAAGGTCGTTTCCCATGGGAACCAGCCCGGGAGAAGAGGCCAGCGTGGAAAGTCCCAGAGTCGGCCGGAAGGGGAGGACAGCGTTTTTCAACTGTCTGCGGCGATGGCGGTTTTGGACAACACCACCTGCAGCGAGAGCTCCAAGGTCGGGAGGAGCAGGAAGTCAGTTGCTAAGGCAACAAAGAAGGACAACTCCGGTGGGGGGAGGGTCCTACGTTGGGTTGTTGACTCAGCTGCGAATGCCCATTTGGTAACAGCGCCACCTGATGGACAAATGTGGAACTGCAAAGCTGTTTCAACTGAGAAAACTGTTAGATTTGCTACAGGTGCACAGGGCCGTGTAACCCATATTTCTAACTTGTTTGTCTCTTTT
Source organism: Podarcis raffonei (assembly GCF_027172205.1). NCBI lineage: Eukaryota > Metazoa > Chordata > Lepidosauria > Squamata > Lacertidae > Podarcis > Podarcis raffonei. Next base: position 68,097,848 of record NC_070606.1, read on the forward strand.
TTACAGGCTGAATTGAAGGTTTATGTTCTCCCTGAGATAAAGCATTGCTTGCTGTCTGTACCTTCTCTTTTACAGGAGGGATATTCTGTGAGTTTTGAAAAAAATGTTTGTACAATTTCCAGAGGTGGGAGGCAGCTCGTAAGTGTTGGAAAAAATCAGAACAACCTCTTTGTTCTGGAATCACCTCTCGAGGGTGAGGGGAAAGCCACTGACCACACTCATGTGTCGTGTGCTTGCGTGTGGCACAAGAGGATGTCACATGGGTCCTGTGAGGACGTCCAGTTGTTATCAGAGTGCACCAAAGGTTGCAAGGTAAAAGAATGTGGTAAACCTTTGAAGTGCAAGGCTTGCAGGAAAGCCAGAAACAAGGGGTTTAATGATCCCAGGGTGGAGAGGGTCACCACAAGGCCTTTTGAGCTTGTGCATGCAGACCTTTTAGGGATGCCACAGCCAAGTCTGGGCAAGGCCAAGTGGCTGATGGTGCTGACAGATGATTTTACAAGGAACGCATGGGCGTTCACGCTGAGAACGAAGGAGGAAGCAGCGCAACTGATCAAAGATTGGGTTGCGGAGGTGGAACTAAGGTTCTCCACCAAGGTGCAAGGTTTCCAGTTTGACCGTGGTTCTGAGGTCACTGGGTCTGCTCTAAAGGGTTTCTTTCGCCAGAGGGGGATACGTCACAAGGTGACTTCGCCTCAGAAGAGTGGCGTGGCAGAGCTGAGGAGTAAAGCTCTGGTTCGAGCATCCGAAATTCTACTGGATGACTCTGGTTTGCCTCACAGTTTTTGGGGGGAGGCGGTAAAGACGGCCAATTTCACGATGAACAGGTGCTACAATGCAGTGGTAGGTGACACCCCGTATTTCCTGCTTCATCGGCAGAAGCCGCTTGTGCATTTCTTTCGCACTTTTGGTAGCAGAGCCATGGTGCCTGTACCAAAGTTTCTGCAGCAGGAGAGTGGCCCAAGGTACCAGGAAATGATCTTCTGTGGATATGAGCCTGCGACAAAGGGATGGAGGTTCGCATATCCAGAAGGTGATCAGACCAAGCTTCTGGTCAGTAAACAGGCTGAGTTCTTTGAGCAGGATGGCTGGGCTAGGCGCAAAGTGCGCTCTGACGTTCACTCAGATTGTCTGTCCGACTCTGAGGAGGAAAGAGAGCCAGAGCCTGAACCTGCTGGTGGAGACCAGGTCCCTGAACAGAGTAGGGCGTCTCCACAGGTTGTGAAGGGAGTGTCCAAGAGTGAGCCCTCATCTCCTGTGCGCATAATGGAGAAAGCTCACAGACGTGTCAAGTCAGAGGGGGAGTCTTCTGATGAGGAAGACGCACATGCTGGCCCCAGTGGGTCAGGAGGAGCACCCCAGTTTGTGCCCAGGCGGTCTTCAAGGGCTACAAAGGGAATTCCACCTGAGAGGTTTCAGGTCACAAATGCGTGGGTTGGTTTCGCACAGTGCGAACCTGAGGTTTGTGAGGTTCAACAGGTGCCTAACAACGATGCCAGGAAGGGGCGGAAGGCAATGGGGAAGGTGTTGAACACTCAGAAGTCCTCTCAGAACGTGATTCGAGAGGGGGTGTTGAGGGGGCTCAGAACTGACAGGGTTAAGAGTTCTGAGTGATGACGCCTCACATTCTGAGGGCGGGCAGAGAACACGGAAGGGGCGTGGATTTCTCCGTGTGTTTTTCAGTCTGCGTGTTTGCTTCAAGGAGAAAGGAGCAACATGAGTTGCGTCTCACCGGGAAGATTTACGATGTGTTGATTTGTACAGCAATAAAGACTTTAAGATAAGGACACTGCAGCGTTCAGCCTGAGTTATTGCTACCACACGACAGAACGTTCAAGCTTCTACTTCCGCTGTGTTTTATGCTCTGCTGAGTCAAAGGTCCCGGGGGGAAGAGCAGAGCTGCGCAGAGGGAAGTGTGCCGGACCCCCCCGGTCGATCTTGACCCCGAATAAAGAGAATTAAAGAATAATGTCCCTCTCCTTTCATGTAAGTGCTCTCCTGAAGGCGTACCTATTCTCTTTTTATGCCTTCACACTGCCTGATATGGTAAGATCACCGCGATGATTTTACAGTGGAGTCAAGGAGCTAGGTAAACCAAGGAGCATCTTCTCCAGAGAGGAAAGCTCAAGCTGCAATCCTTTGTATTTCCATGAATCTGACGCCAAGCCCGGGATCTATGGGAATTCCCCACCCATTGTGCACAAGGATTCTTGGCCTCTGCCCTGCCGTTGCCCTTTGGTTTGTCAGCCTTGTGATATGAAAAGGAGGGAGGGGAGAATAAGAAATGAAGTTAGATGCAAGAGCAGAATTCCAGAGAAGCAGTCTTGGGAACAGCCACAAAAGGCTGTCCACACAGAAATCCCTGGAGCTGCTGAGGTGCTACCGTGCCACTATTTGTGAAAGGTGAAATAGCTGCTCTGTTTCCACATTCTCTACTGGACATATGCTTTGCTTCTACAAAGGGAAGGACATCTTCTGTGGTGGCACCTTAACTCTGGAATGTCCTTTCTAAGAAGGCGCTCATTACAATCTATTTGGCACCAGCCAAAGGCCTTCTTCTTTGTCCAGACATTCTAGTTGGCAGATTATTTTTGGAATTGTTTTTATCATTCTGGGGTTTTTCTTTTTCCTAGTTCTGTTTTGTTGCACTTTTTTATAAAAAAGAGTTGCATGTAGACGTCGTGCCATCTAGCAAGTGAGTAGGAACTGCTGTTCTCCACAATGCTGCTACCTTACTATAGAACTGAGCATGAACCAAGAAGGTGAGACAAGGAAGGATGAGCACAATAAGGCTGGCATTTATTTGAAGCCTTCCCTTCAAAGCTAAGGTGTCCTGCTTTACAGTCTCCTATTTGAAAGGCTGCCCTTTCCAAGTACAGTGGTACCTTGGTTCTCAAACACCTTGGTACTCAAACAACTTGGAAACCAAACACTGCAAACCCGGAAATAAGTGTTCCAGTTTGTGAACTTTTCCCGGAAGCCGAACATGCTCCGTTTTGAGTGTTATGCTTCCGATTTGAGTGCCACACTTCTTTTCTGAGTGTTACGCTGAGGACTATCTGTTTTTGCTATTTCTTTTGCATTTTTGTGGCTTTTTGTTTTGTTTTTGTGACTGTGTGGAACCCAGTTTAGCTACTGATAGATTGCTTGTGTGACTGCAGTACATTGTTTATTGCTTTCATTTTATGGATCAATGGTCTCATTAGATAGTAGAATCCATGTTAAATTGCTGTTTTAGGGTTGTTTTGAAAAGTCTAGAACGGATTAATCCATTTTGCCTTACTTCCTATGGGAAAGCGCGCCTTGGTTTTGGAACGCTTTGGTTTTGGAATGGACTTCCGGAACGGATTAAGTTTGAGAACCAAGGTACCACTGTACAAGTTAAAGATAAACAGCCTTAACAAGGCTGACATTGTCCATTAATAGGCTGCTCCTGGACTGAAGACTGAGCAGTTCAATTTGTCAGTCTTCACCACTATGGTGAGATATACTGTATTTCTGTTTAAACTGCAGTAATACTTTCTTTATTTGAATCTCTGCACATAAATAAGCAAATAGTACAAAGTTTCTGCATTCCCCTCCCTTGTGCATTGCACAAACTTTCCCCTCCTTCTCCATCACTGTAAGTACCGGTAGTCAATCATTCTCCTTTGAAGAATGTATCATTATGTGATAAAGTGCATGCAAGGAGTCGTGCATGCAGTTAATATTTGGAGGAGCAGCCATCTGTTTTTCTACAGCTTTGAAGATATTACAGCCTTTTAGGTCTTGTGTTTTTATTATCATATTTTATTTGTGCAATTAATTGCTTTGGTATTTTCTTTTTCTGCAAACTGCCCTGTGAATTTTTATTGAAGGGTAGTATAAAAATCCCTTCAATAAATAAAATGGCCATGCACTGAGACTTCTTTCCATATTTCATTCATTACTGACATCTCATGTGAGCTGGCCACCTCGCGGCTTGGGAAATCTGCAGAAGCATCAAATCAAAATGAAATAAAAATATAGAAAAAATTCTGTAGAAAAGATTCGGCTGTTAAAAAAAACACCACCACCATAATTCTTCAATCGAATTGGGTGGAGCAGTTTTAAGAACAAGTGAAAACTTCCACAAACAGCTATAAATGTTACCCATCTTCTGACACCCCCCACCACATCACATTTGGAATGATAGCAACTGGTGGGTGGAATTTAGATCAGGAAGTTAATACAGGTAAAATAATTAGCTCCTTTCCCAGTACTGCTGTTTCCTCACACAGCTGGTTTTAAAACTTTTAAATGCACTTAGGAAGATCAGCTCTTTTGCACAACATGCTCTCTGGTCCTCACAGAGCTTTCTATAACCATTGAGAGCTGAAGCTGGGCAACAATAACATGAAATACCATTTTGGGACATGTGCATTGTTGTTGTTGTTTAGTCGTTTAGTCGTGTCCGACTCTTCATGACCCCATGGACAGAGCACGCCAGGCACTTCTGTCTTCCACTGCCTCCCGCAGTTTGGTCAAACTCATGCTGGTAGCTTCAAGAACACTATCCAACCATCTTGTCCTCTGTCGTCCCCTTCTCCTTGTGCCCTCCATTTTCCCCAACATCAGGGTCTTTTCCAGGGAGTCTTCTCTTCTCATGAGGTGACGAAAGTATTGGAGCCTCAGCCTCAGATCTGTCCTTCCAGTGAGCACTCAGGGCTGATTTCCTTAAGAATGGATAGGTTTGATCTTCTTGCAGTCCATGGGACTCTCAAGAGTCTCCTCCAGCACCATAATTCAAAAGCATCAATTCTTCGGCGATCAGCCTTCTTTATGGTCCAGCTTTCACTTCCATACATCACTACTGGGAAAACCATAGCTTTTACTATACGGACCTTTGTTGGCAAGGTGATGTCTCTAAAAAAAAGCACAATTAAAATATCTCTGTATCTATATATTAAAAAATAGAGCAGATTAAAAACAATGCAAACAGATTAGAAGCAGCAGCCAATGAGAAGGAGACAAAAAACAGCAGCAGCAAAAGTCAACTCCCCTTGGTAGGTGAAAGGCCTGTCTGAACAACAAGGGCTTTGCCAATGAAAAACCAGAAAAGAGGGGACTAGGCAGGTCTCCCTGGGGAGGGAGTTCCAAAATGCAGGTGCGGTGCCCTTTTGGAGTATTCCTTAGCAACGATAAGATTGGTATCATTGGTTCTTGTCAATGCAAATTCAGTGGCTTCTTCCGCACAAGTTCTGGAGATAGACAGCTGTGGCAGTTTCATGTTATCTGCACCTCTGTTGTCATCGGATAAAATGGAACTGACACATCTGCCTATCTCCAGGAAGTAACCTGGGTACTAAACTTAATTTTTGCCCAAGGATCAAAAGTCTACCAGTTATAGCACAAAGCAAGATATGTAGGCAACTCCTGAGAGATTACATTCCACAGTTCCTGTTTAGAAGACTGGCATCGGTGCCAGAAATAAGGCTGTGCAGGCAGTTCCCCAGCACAAGGGGCCGAGCCAAGGGGGCATAAAATTGAGAAGATCCATAACTGAGAAGATCCATTGTGGGAGCCAGATGTTGGTCTCACACAGGGCGCCATATTACAAAAGATCACCAAAGTCTACCCCAGTTGGGCACTTCTTAATGCAGACTATTTTGATGGGAAGATCAAGAGCGTGAGATGTAGGATTCGCAGACCAAAAAAAGTGGAACCTGTACACAAAAGACAACAAAACCACTAACCCCAATTGCCCAGGTGTAACTGGTTTTACCCTGTTGTAGCCTCCCTTTCCATGGGAATCGGTGCCAATTGAGAGGGGCCGCACAGCCTTCACGTAGTGCTCTCATTCTCTGCCGTCTCCTTAACAAAAGATTTCTGCCAAGCATAGCTTTGTAGAGGCTGGACATCTGTTGCTCTTTAGGAGCGGGATGTGTGTGTGCATGTGTACGATTTGCCCATTGAAAAGTAGTGACCTGTCAGCCTTGATTGATGGTCACAAGCCTCTGGTCTCAACCCCTCCTGTGGGAAAAGAGGGCTAGCCAAGCAATGCCTTCATTCACATGCTAATACCAGACTATAAATGCAAGCAGAGCAGGGCAATCATGTAAGAGAAAGCCCCAGAAGGCAAGGGGAGCAGCCAGCTGCCAAAGGGCTTTCTCCCCTTTCTCCCCTAAGCCTTGGGGCAGGCGAAGTGGATTACAATGACTGCCACAACCCTGGCCAGCTACGTGCAGAAGCTTTCCAACACCAAAGAGGAAAGGAAGGTATGTCACATTCTGTAAGTGGCTTGAGATAGAAGATGTCTTGAGAGTTTAAGGACATGCAATGGGTTGTATCCAACTAACAGCCATTGAAATGAATGGATATAAGGTTAGGCATGCCCATTCATTTCAATGGCTCTACTCTGAGTAGGACTAATATTGTGTGCAACCCTATGCGTTTGCATTCTAGCGGTCGCTGTTTCTGTGTTTTACTAGGAGGTAACTCCTAATTTAGCTCTCAAGCGACTAACCCACAGACAGTATTGAGAGATAAGCTAAGAGCAATTTGGCACCAAAGGTAAAGTACACAACACATGGGTGTGTGCAGACTCTGACTGTTATCTGTACACACATATTTAATATGGAGTTGTATATTTCAGTCCATACATGTGACCCAGGAGAAAAATATATCTAGTTTATATAAACTATATTTACTGCTCTTAATTTTGCTTTATATGCTTAATTTTAATCACAAACTATTTTTTTTTAGAAAGTAGATTATTTGTGTGTAGAATTTAGTATATGCTGTTGTAGAAATGAAAGCCGACAGCACTGCAGGGATTTAATGTTCCACCTGACCTGATTTCCATCACAATCAGCAGCAAAAATACAACTGCAAGTGGTTGTCAAAAGAATTGTCTGACTGGGTGGGTTGTGGAATGAATTTTTTAATAAAAACCACAATATATTAGATTATGGGAAACTTGTAAAAAGCTTTTATGGAGAGTTTTATAACAAAGCTCATGCCCTGGACATAATTGAAATCACAGTTTCCTGTTTCTTCCTTGGTAACTGGGTTGTTAGGCAAAACCCAGTTCAGCAATCCTACGCACACTTACCCGGGAATAGGGCTTACTTCTGAGTAAACACGTATAGGATTGAGTTGTCAGTTTTCCTTGTCAGACTTTATACAAAATTGAACTAGGTGGAAATCTGGTGTATGGGTGTGTGTCAGGAGAGACAACGGAACTGGTAAAATACTGGCCACAGTGGTACCCATGAATTATTTGCTGCTATATGGAAAAGGCATCTGTTTTTAAGAACAAAAACATTGAAGCCCTATGTGCATTTGAACTGACAAGACCAGTAGCCAAAAGCAGGACCCAAGCTTTCCATGTAGAAAAGGTACTCTTAACATTCTCCCTCTAATCACTGTAGTTAAGAAAACCTTTGATTGAAAGAAAACGAAGGGAGAGGATCAACAACTGCTTGGACCAGCTCAAGGAGACTGTTGTTGGGGCCTTTCGGCTTGATGTAAGTGTCGGTTTTTAGCGTGCCTCTGCGCCATCTTCCTTTTTGCTTTATTTTTTCAGCATTGTTCAAAAACAATTCTTTGTCACTAATAACCCACTTTGTTGCTGCACTTTTAAACAGCAATCTAAACTTGAAAAAGCAGATATCCTCGAAATGACTGTAAAGCATCTCCAGAATATCCAAAATAGCAAAGTTATGGGTAAGTGGATTTATGTACTTGTATGCTTTACTCTTCTACCCCTTCGTGTTTATTCAAACCTCTGTAACTTCTGCACTGCTTTGAACATAGTTCCGTCCAATCTTATTGTTCGAAAAGTAAAACAGAAAAGTCAGAAGACAGTACTTTTCCAGCCTGATGTTACTGATAAAACTTTGTAAATTGTATAAACAGTGACACGGAACAGTTTAAGCAGTGACTACTGGACTCCATGCTAAATAAAAAATACCAAGGCTGCAATCCTATGTATACTTACCTGGGCGAAAGTCCGATCAAACTCACTTCTGACTAGATATTATAGCACCGAAGGGGCCTTCTCAGACAATCTGCTTACTGTATTGTTTATTGAAGGCTGTCCACACCACTCAACATCTTCAAACAAAACCATAGAAGGATCCTATTTCCCAAACATTCATACTGCAGTCCTTGAATTGTAATTCTCACCTTCTGGTGTCTCCAGTGCCTCAGCAAGTCCACACTATAATGGTGTAAGCCTCTTAAAGAATGTGCTTTCACAAAGTACTTCTCAATATCCCATTTCTAGTTTAGAGTGTTAATGCAAAGCTGAGAGGGGGAAAATTACTGACTGGGAGTACCCATTTTCTTACATGATATCAATACTTAAGATGGAGGGCTGTTAGCACTGTTCATAGCCATACTATAAAGTATCGGTTGAAGTCCTTGCCTTTAACAGTGCATGTGCAAGGGACTCAACATGGCAGCAACAATAGTTTCATTTATGAAGTTGCAGTGACAGGCATGTTGGGGCTACAACTAGGAATTCATGGCTTCTTGTAACAGTTGCCTTGTGTAGTCTGGAGCATCTCCTTGGAAGTAAAGGCTTAACAGGTACTGAGATGGCTCTTCTAACCCAAACTAACCCTTGGTGCCACCTCCACAGAAAGGCCTATAAAGGTTTCCTCTTTAGGCTGGGAGCATAAGGTAAAGGTAGAGGGACCCCTGACCATTAGGTCCAGTCATGGCCGACTCTGGGGTTGCGGCGCTCATCTTGCTTTACTGGCCGAGGGAGCCAGCGTACAGCTTCCGGGTCATGTGGCCAGCATGGCTAAGCCGCTTCTGGCGAACCAGAGCAGCGCACAGAAACGGCGTTTACCTTCCCGCCGGAGCGGTACCTATTTATCTACTTGCACTTTGACGTGCTTTCAAACTGCTAGGTTGGCAGCAGCAGGGACCGGGCAACGGGAGCTCACCCCGTCGTGTGGATTCGAACCGCGACCTTCCGATCAGCAAGTCCTAGGCTCTGTGGTTTAACCCACAGCACCACCCGCGTCCCTGGCTGGGAGCATACATCTGGGTAATAATAGCCTTTCTGACTCCCACTTGGTGTAGGCTTGACAAAACAGCCCCAGATATATTTTTTCATGTGTGAAGTCCAAAGCATTGAAGATAAAATAACCAGGGTACCAAAATGAGGCAATAGAATGTAACGGTACTTGTATAGAGTTTCCAAGGGCTGTACATGTTTCAGAGGTGGTCCCCACAGAGCAAAACTTTGCCTGAAGGTATTTTGCTCACATTTTCAGCTAAGTAGCTTAGCAGTGGCTAAATAGATATTGCCCAGATGTTAACAAAGATGGCAATCCTAACTCCACTTACCTGAGATTAAGTCATATTGAATTAAATTGGACTTACCTCTGAGTGGACATGGCTAGGATTGGTTAGCGGCTTGGTTTTTAACACATTATACATCACTCTGTAAGCAAAGGTGATACTGTGAACCTCAGAGGGTTTGTAGACCATTCTTAGCAACCAAATATATCTTGGTGAACTAAGCACATAAAACAATGATGTTTGCACTTGCAAAGAATACTAAAGTGCTATACTGAAGCAGGCTATCAGGCTAGATTGTTGTCAGTGACAAGAGAATGTGTGTTATATGAAAAGAGGCGACTTTTCATTATATTGGGCAGGGGCGGACTTTGGTTATAAACTATAGTCTTGACTCTTTAATAACAGGAAGCGTCTTCTGTTCTTGTTCAGCAGATTCCAAAATGGGATTGGAAGCTCAGCAGAGGTACAGCACTGGGTATATCCAGTGTATGCACGAAGTCCACAATCTCCTCCTGACCTGCGAATGGATGGACAAGACCCTTGGGGCACGTCTACTGAACCACCTGCTGAAATCCTTGCCCAGATCTAGTGAGGAAACCTGCAAGGCAGACTTGAGTTCTACCACCCCTGGGAACAGCAAGGGGAATAGCACAGGGTCCAACCAATCTCAGGATCAGTTCCAGCCTGCCGAAGACAAGCCAGGGTTGAAAAAGCCATTCCAGCCCCAAACACCCTCGCACTGTAACCAGCGCGAGTCGTCTCCTCCCGGTCAGATCCTGCAGTCTCATTTTGCACACAATGGCATTAACATGGGGTCATTAGACATGTGGAGACCGTGGTAAAACTTGTCTTGGAGAAACCTTATTTCTAATCTTAGACCCTCTTTTATATGTATCTTATAGATATGCCTCTTTAAAACACTTTTTGGAGCAAGTCTGCTCCTGTAGGTGTACTAAAGACCAGGGTACTTCAAGACGAAGTAAACCGCTGCGTAGCCTGCATTGTAGAAGGCTGCTATTTTATTGTATTTATTTAATGCATCTAAATTATTTTATAGAATCTTCTCTTGGGCTGTTTAGTGTATGTGACTTATATAATGTTCCTTTTCATATGCTATTAAAAGAATTAACAACTTATTAATAAAAATAGAAACCACAGCGAGATGCTGGTCTTGCGTTTATGCAGCTACTTTTCTTAACTTTTCTTATGCAGCTACTGTTAAATTGGAGCATATTGAGCCAGACCATTGATCCATCGGACTCAGTATTGTCTCTACACCAATTGGCAGTAGCTCTCCAGGATTTCAGGCAAGGATTTCTGCAAGTCCCACCTGGAGGTGTCAGGGTTTGAACCCAGAACCTTCTGTGTCATGCAAAGCAGACACTCTACCACTGAGCTATTGCCTGTTCCAAACCTGGTGAATTTCTACTTCCCAGGATTACAGACAGTAGGGGAAACTTGTCTCCATTGCTCCACTGCAACTGAAGGAAAGAAGAAGAAGCAGTTGTGTTCCTTAGCTTGCAAGTGTTCTAGATGTGCAGAAGGCTTTTTATAAGAGAGAGCATCCAAACATGCTATTCCTCACCTGGAGTTTGAGATGGTACTGTTTAGCAGAACTTTGCAGCATAGTCCTGGAATAGCTCAGTCAGTAGCGCATGAGACTCTTCATATCAGGGTCGTGGGATCGAACCCACGTTGGGCGAAAGATCCCTGCACTTCAGGGAGTTGGGCTACATGACCTTTGTGGTCCCTTCCAACTCTACAGATCTATGATTCTATATGGTTCTCGTTGAAGGATCTTGCATCTTCAAGACCTAGGCGGACTTGATCAGGGCTTGATAAGGTATTGGTGAAGACTAAGTAGAAAACAGCTGGTATTTTGTAATGTTGGTAATACAGTCATACCTTGGATCCCAAACGCCCTGGAACTTGGACATTTTGGCTCCCAAATGCTGCAAACCCGGAAGTGATTGTTCCGGTTTGCAAACGTTCTTTTGGGACCTGAATGTCCGACACGGCTTCCATGGCTTCTTATTGGCTTCAGGAGTTTCCTGCAGCCAATCAGAAGCCACGATTTGGTTTTCAAACGTTTTGGAAGTCGAACGGACTTCCAGAAGGGATTCCATTCAACTTCCAAGGTACAACTGTAGTATTAATAGTAATAGTAATACTATATTATGACGGTGTCATTCTATGCCCAATTCCATCCCTTATTTGGAGTGAAGTTTTGATTATTGCTGATTATCCAATAGGATCAACCAATTCCCCCTTTTATTAGGTGGCTGCTGTACGTCTGTTTCCTCCCACCCCAAAGGTAGCCAGATAGCTTCCCAAAGAAAACAAAATCCACACAGGCTGTCTTTTGTGCTAAACCATTAAGAAAGTGAGCTGTTCTGCTAAATAATAGTGTCAATTTGCTTAGATATTTCCCCTGTTGAACTTCCAAGATGAGACACGAATCCTGAACTCGTATGGCAAGATTCATTGAGAAGCCTACCTACAAGCACTGGGAGAACCCTCTAAACTTGATAGTCAACATTTGGTTGCTATGGTGCTCCAAGTTGAAAGCAATTAGAAGTTCTTTTCAGTTTAAAAGTAGAGAGCAAGGGGGAGGGATCCGCTTAAACAAACACTGTGCATACTAATTAATGACCCGTCAGAATCCGGACGCTAATTATGCACACTGATTTGTTTGATGAGAGTTAGGAAGAGTGAATGTCATCACCTTGTATTTTAGCACCTCTCTTAGTGTAACTCTTCTCTTTTTATCCTCTCCTCTTGAAAAGCCATTAGCAACGATAGCACCAGGATGGCAGTATTAAAAGCTGCCTTTGGGGAAACCAGGATGTCTCCTAGAATGCTCTAACAGCAGCACTTAAACTACCTTATCTATCAGTTCCAAAATAATGTTAGGTTGGGAAAAACTCCTCTTCAGCCTGAATGTCTTCCTTTCAAGCACTCCTTATGTTGTTATCAGACTTTGAGGTGGAATAACTGCATAGAATGCAAGGGATTTTTTCTGTTAAGGTTGTTAAGTTTTTGTTTAAAAGTAGCATTGCATTTCCATGCTGCAAAAACTTCAGCCTGTTTAGTGTTCGTTCACTGAGTAGAAGAGTTGTTCCAGAAAAAAAAGGTGACAATTCTAATTGGGTCATTATTATTTTATGCATGTTTTATTTGGTACTTAAATTGTGTGCGTGCACACACACACAAACACAGTTTACAAATGCAAGAAAACACAAGATGAAAGGAGGCAAGAAGGACAAGGGGGGATGTGGGTTATATAAAACTGATGAACCAGGTCACACCTTCATAAGAGTGGACAATCCCTGCAAGCTGATGGAAGTTTGCTTTTGCAATATGTTCTTTTAAAGCATAAACAAAACCAAAAAATAAAGCTGCAGTGGGACTTAAGGACTGGTAGTAAAGGGAGCAATCATTTAACTGAAATTGAAGGGCAAGTTGTGCCTGGTGAAACTGTTTCTTTTACGGAGTTATGCAGGTTTAAAAGGCCTGTCCTTTTTTTTGCATTGGTCCAGCCTTTGAAAACTCTGGGTCACTTCTGCAGATCCTCAGAAATCTAGCCTACTGTTTTAAACAGAAAATATGCTTCTAGTGCAGTATAAACAAGTGTATTCATAAATGTGGCGAGATTATCACTCTCTACTTTTTAATTAGGTTGCAAATATATGAAAATATCAGAACCTGGGCTTTGTATTTAAGTCTCAGTAGACTTTTGCTGTAGGAGCTTTATGCAATAATTCATTCAAGGGACAGAGTATTTGCTTTGCATCCAACCCCTTGATCCTAACAATCTTGTCCTCTGTCCTGTAATATGTGACAGCAGCAGTAGGCTGCCTGTATGCTGTGGCTCAGGTCACCAGGCACCAGACAAGGAGAGGGCTCCTGTACCTTTACTAACTGCCCTGCACCAGCTAGGCACACCTGCTGAAATCCCCTCTTCTGCACAACTATTAAAAGTAGAAGAACCCTGTCCTGTTTGGTATCCGGTCATCCTAGCTATGGCAGATACATGGGACATGCTGGGAATGGCTTCCTCTGGCTGGCTAAACCAGGTAAAGGAAGCTGATGGGTCTCAAATCCTCAGTGAGTTAGGGACTTCCCCTGCACCATGGGTCTCCAATTCTTATACTGTATCAGTTAGTTGACACCTTGTACACCTCCAGCAACTCCTGCAGCCAAGCTGGTGCCAGATGTCTTGCTCTGCTTTCCTTTGGACCACATCAGTGAGCCCTGGGATGGGGGTCTTGTCATATGGGCAGCCCAGGACCTCCATACACACTGCCCAGGCTTGCGCCCCAAGGAGGTGTCTTTGGTGCTGCTAATGCTGCAGTTTGACTTCATTCCTGAATGCGCACACTCAAGACAGATGGATGCCAACAACAGGAAGCCTGAATTCAGTCCCACTATTTCCAGATCAAGCCTCTCATCTCAATGTGTGCTGGTGTGCGCATGGTTCTCTGTTCATTTTTAGTTGTGAGGGCTTGCCGATCGGAAGGTCGGTGGTTCGAATCCCCGCGACGGGGTGAGCTACCGTTGCTCAGTCCCTGCTCCTGCCCACCTAGCAGTTCGGAAGCACGTCAAAGTGCAAGTAGATAAATAGGTACCGCTCCGGTGGGAAGGTAAACGGTGTTTCCGTGCGCTGCTCTAGTTCACCAGAAGCAGCTTAGTCATGCTGGCCACATGACCCAGAAGCTGTACGCTGGCTCCCTTCGCCAATAAAGCGAGATGAGCGCCACAACCCCAGAGTCGTCTGCAACTGGACCTAATGGTCAGGGGTCCCTTTACCTTTACCTTTACAGCTCTGAATGCTGACACAGAAATCCAGAGTGTGATCATTTGCATGTTTATTGAAATGTCAAGTCTGGCTTATTCTCAGACAAACACACATAGCTTTGTTGCTGTCATTTGGGAGATCTGGCACCCTTTTGCATGCGCAGTTCTAGCAGGGAATGTGTCTGCAGACACATGCTTCTGCGTATGGCTTCAGTGGGGCAGGTTAATTATGTAGAAGGAAATCTATATTTCATCAGAACTTACAGCCTACTGATGATGGAGTCCAGAATCCCAGTTCCAAATGTACTTGCTCAATGGTTTCAAGGATAGCTAGGTGTAAAAGAGGACATGGTCTCTGCACCTGTAATAGTTGCCCAAAAGATATACCTTGTCATGCTGTTATAGGTGCAGTTCTGCTATTAATGGTACAGAAGGCCAAGAACCTGCTTTTGCATCTGGCCACCTACTAACTTTACATCCAAGTAAACATGCTGAAGATGGCAGGCGGCCATGTGATGTGAACGCAGATTTGCTGTATAAGATCTCATTGGTGAAGATGACTAGTAGTCATACCATCCTTCTCATTCTGTCTAAATACCACACATAGCTAGGAAGGGCAACTGTGTTGCTACTTGCAAAACACAATTACAGTGGTACCTCTGGTTGCGAATAAGATCTGTTCCGGAGCCCCGTTTGCAACCTGAAAGGAACACAACCCGCGTCTGCGCACGCACATGACGTCATTTTGCGCATATGTGCATGCACGAGTGGCAAAACCCGGAAGTAACCCTTTCCGGTACTTCTGGGTCGCCGCAGGACTCAACCTGAAAAGACGTAACCTGAAGCAAACATAACAAGAGATATGACTGTATAGCCATGTTAATGTCAGTACCTGACGGTCATAGGACCAGGAAGTATTTGATCACAAACTAAGGATATAGGATACAGTACAGTGCCTTTTTTGTTTTTACTGTGTGGGGTGCTTTCTGCCATTTTACCAAAATCATAGAATTGTAGAGTTGGAAAGGACCCTCAGAGTCATCTGGTCCAACCCCCTCCTCCCTCACAATGCAGGAATCTCAACTAGATGACCATCCAACCTTTTCTTAAGGAGAGTCCACCACTTCCCGAAGGAGTCCGTTCCACTGTCGAATGGTGCTTACTGACAGAAAATTCTTCCTTATGTTTAGACAGAATCTCCTTTCTTGTAACTTGGCGCCATTGGTTTCGGTTCCAATTAATTAAATAGATCCCTCAGTTACTCCACGATAGTTGTTTTGTGTGTGTATTCTGATACCTGACGAACCAGATTTGTGTAAATTTGTGGTACCTCAAAGTGCGTTAGAAATCACCCTAAGCATCTTTGAAGGGAGGGCAAACATCACCTACCAAATCCCATGGTATCATATCACTTGCTCCGCATCACAGCAGGAGGAGCTACTGTTCCACCAAACAACACCCCTCCCCCCATTTCCATCCGACAATTGCCGGCGGGTGTGCAAGGACGGGGAAGCCTTTCCTGCAAGCAACAGGAAAGCAGCTGAAGTTCAGAAGACCCAGAGCTTTTCCTCAATGTTAGCAGTAACATTGACTATTCAGGACCAGGAGAGGGAGTCATGGCACAGTTCCTGCAGGACTTAGGCGCTGCTACTGCTTTCTTTCCAAGTTACATAACCGAAAGGAAAAGTAGCGCTAGCAATATGAGTGCTTAGCTGCAGAATGTGGTTATTTTCACTTTGTGAAATACAAAACACTTTCCTTTGCGATTACTCAGCGAACAGTGTTGTTGTTTTTAAATTATTTATAAATTTTTACAAAAAATTATTGGATTTTTTGGGGGGTGCAGGGGGGTGGGATTTTTCTTGGACAGGAAAGAAAGTACCTTTTTCCATATGTGGTGGTCTTGTCATAAGGTTAAAGTTTACTGGGCAATGATATATAATGAATTGAAAAAGATGTTCAAGTTAACATTTGTTAAAAACAACAACCCAGAAGCTTTTCTCTTGGGAATTATGGGATCAGAGTTACCTAAACAATACAGAAATTTATTTATGTATGCAAGCACTGATGCAAGAATGATATCCACCCAAAAATGGAAAGAAGAAGTCTGGACAAAAGAAGAATGGTTACAGAAATGAATGGACAATGCAGAAATGCTGAAACTTACCAGAAGAATAAGAAATCAAGACAACAGATTTGTTTTTTTAATCAAGGAATGGAAAATAATTTATTGGGTATTTACAAACAAATTGTAAACAATTTAAGGCATTAGCAGGATTACTGTAAAAACTTGCAGTTTCTAAAACATGTATGAAATAGAGGAGGAAAAGAATAAAGAGAGTTAACTGGGATATGCAGAGGGGGGGAAATGGGGGTAAATTCATGGAACATCTGGAAGAGGGGGAGGGAGTCGAAGTTCAATATGTGAGGACTGTTTTTATTTCTTTGTTGAATTGTTTATTACAAATGAAAACTACAAATAAACTTATTTTTTAAAAGAATTTTTCTTGGACTTGATTGCGTATGATATATTCATAGAATCATAGAACCTTAGAGTAAGAAGGGACTCCAAGGGTCATCTCGTCCAACCCCCTGCAATGCAGGAATATCAGCTAAAGCATCCATGAGAGATGGTCACCCAACCTCTGCTTTAAAAGCCCAAGGAAGGAGAGTCCACCACCTCCAGAGGAAGTCTGTTCCACTGCCAAATGTTTAGTCGGAATCTCCTCTCTTGCAACTTGAAGCCATTGGTTCGAGTCCCACCCTCCAGAGCAGGAGAAAACAAGCATGCTCCCTCCTCCATGTGACAGCCCTTAAGATATTTGAAGATGGCTATCTTATCTCCTCTCAGTCTCCTCATTTCCAGGCGAAACACACCCAGCTCCTTCAAGCACTCCTCATAAGTCTTGGTTTCCAGACCCTTTATTCATTTAGATCTTGATGTTGTTTCTTTCCTGCATGGGCTTTCAGTTTAACCCACAATGTAAACATTTCTAGGAAGTTCTAGAAAAGCTTCCTCCATGCGATTTCATTATAGAACAGTTATTATGAAACACTCTTTTATTATCAGCCAGTCCTCAAATTATGGTTCAGAAGCTAAAAAGGTAAAGGGACCCCTGACCATTAGGTCCAGTCGTGACCGACTCTGGGGTTGCGGCGCTCATCTCGCTTTATTGGCTGAGGGAGCCAGTGTACAGCTTCCGGGTCATGTGGCCAGCATGACTAAGCCGCTTCTGGTAAACCAGAGCAGTGCACAGAAATGCCATTTACCTTCCCGCCGGAGCGGTACCTATTTATCTACTTGCACTTTGATGTGCTTTCGAACTGCTAGGTTGGCAGGAGCAGGGACCGAGCAACACAAGCTCACCCCATCGCGGGGAATTCGAACCGCCGACCTTCTGATTGGCAAGTCCTAGGCTCTGTGGTTTGACCCACAGCGCCACCCGCATCCCTGGTTCAGAAGCTAGGAGGCATTTAATAATGAAGGCAAGGTAGAAGGTTATAAAACTTTGCATGGCATGGAGAAAATGGATAAATATGGATAACTCACGGGCATTCAGTGAAGCTGTATGTTGAAAGATTCAGGGCAGATGAAAGAAAACGTATCTTCGTGCAGCTCATAGTTAAACTATGGAACTCACTTCTGCAGGAGACTGTGAGGGCCAGCAACTTGGATGACTATAAAGATTACACAGATTCATAAAGCTATCGTTGGCTACTAACCACAACACCTATGTTCCACCTCCACTGTCTTGCACTCACTTCCTGTCTCCAGGCTTCCCACAGTCTTCTGGTTGGCCAGTGAGAGAACAGGATGCTGGACTAGATGGGCCATTGGCCTGATTCGGCAGAGGCTTCTGGTGTCCATACAAATGACACAAGGTTACAAAACCAGCTCCTCAAGAATTTGGTCAAATCAGGTGTCTTGTTTATATTGCTTTATAAACAGCTCTGGCAGGCCTTTCTAGCTCAATACTGGCAGTAAACAAATCAATAATAAGAGCACCAGTACTTCCAAGTGTAGCTGCCCCATCTAATCTTTTACACAGAGCCAGCAGATATAACAGAACCTTCCAAGAAATATGGGGCCCTCCAGCGTTTTCATTGTGGTCTCATTGAGACACTGAAAATTCAGCACCTTGGGTGTTTGGGCCACAGTTTGAGAAGCATGCAGCAAGGCTGAATTTCATGAGCTATCATTGTCATTACCCAGTGAGGGCATTAAGATCAACAACTGAAGCTCAGTTGGTTTTGCCAGAGCATGATTATCATTGGGCTTTTTCACTGGTGGAACCTGTGTGATGGAATGCACTCTCTGCTGAAATATGAGAGGCCCCCTCTGTCTTGGTATTCTGATGCCTTTTGAAGATGCACCTGCTTACATAGGCATTCCCTTGATCTCTCAACCCAACTCTCCTGCTTTAGTTGCAATTTTGCTTTGATGGGATTGTTTTATTCTTTACTTTAATTACAGATTTTTAAAAATGCATTAATCATGAGATTGTTATATTGTGTGCTTTAATTACGGCTGTTTAATCCTTACGCAACTGGTTTTTATGCTTTGCAAACTGCTCAGAAGCCTGTTTTCTAGTAGGAAGAGGCATATAATAAATGAATCGATAAAATATATTCCTTTTCCTATAAGCACCCTGGGCATGAGAAGCACCATGGCCGCTTTCTCTGTTTTTGGCACCTGTGTGATGACAGTGGGTAAGGACGTTTCTCTGTTTATTGACAGTATTTGTAAAATAACATTCAAAACCCTAAAGATGAAAACAAATAAAAAATAAAAGCAGAATAAATGAAAATAAATAAAGCCAGTGCAGTTCTTCAAGCATATATTTATTATCGTAGAACTGCTAAAGAATGGGTGTAGCAGGTGAGTGGACAGTAGCAATTCTCTCTTGCACATTATCCAATACTTCCTGATGGTTTGTTATACAACAGTGGTGGGGAATCCTTTTAGTGAGGGGCTTGCGTTACCTTCTGGGCCAGGCATTCCCAAACTCAGTCCTCCAGCTGTTTTGGAACTACAGTTCCCATCACCCCTGACCACTGGTCCTGTTAGCTAGGGATGATGGGAGTTGTAGTCCCCAAACAGCTGGAGGGCCGAGTTTGGGGATGCCTGTTCTGGGCAGTCTGACAAGGGCCAAGAGCCAGGGACAAAAGTGGGCAGAGCAACACATAGTGATCTTACCTTGGTACAGTTGGCTACAGGGCTGGCCCACCCATGAGGCAAGGCAAGGCAAGGCAAGTGCCTCAGGTGGCAGGATCCAATCTCCAAAGAATGCATCACCTGCTGCTGCTGACGCTGCCATGATAACAGCAACAGCCTCAGGGCACTCCTTGGAGGCCAGATCTGCCACCTTCTCAGCAACCCTTTCCAATGCAGCCTCTGGGTGGTCTCTTACCCCCCCTCCCCATAGGAAGAAAATGGCAGGGGCTGCCCTCTGGGGTCTCCTGGGCTCTGCACCCACCTAGTGTGCTACAGAGCAGCCCCCCCCCCACAAACAACAACATTTGATTCCCACTTCAACCACTGGGTAAGGTGGATTTGACCCCCCCCAACACACTTTGTTCCCAATGTTCACTCACCCTTTCTTATCTGGCAGGAGTGAACACCGTTCTGTGGTTTGCCTCAGGTGCCAAAGGGCATGTCTCCTCACTCTGGACAAGCAATAGTCATTAGAGCACATTCCAGCAGGAGGGACAGAAGTGGGGGGGGGTGGAAGAACACATCCCAGCGAGCAAAAAATCTTGGGTGTGAGTGTGTGGCCTGGGGGGGATTCAAGGACCAGATAGAGCGGTCTGAAGGGCCACATTCAGTCCCTGGGCCTGAGGTTCCCCATCACTGCCATGCATGCATGAACTGCACTAATCCAGAGTTACCTAATAGCACACAGTCCTATGGCCTACGGCCACGTCTCCTACTTTACCCAGGTCAGTTCTCTACTTGCCAGAAGACCTCCGCTGGAAGGAATCCTCCATCTGGTTCAAGTGTGGCTTAATGATAAAGAAGAACCAACACAGGCACACACACTAACCAGAGAGTTTAATACCCAGGTTATTAGGCTTGGCATGACTGCCAGCTTCCTGAGAATGATCACCGTGGAACTCAGCACTGCTTATTCCCTGCATAGGTTCAACTTGTATATAGCGCTCTGAGATTTAACAAAATACCTTTAGCCAGTTAGAATGCAACTGGGAGCTTTTCACTAGGTATTCAATTTTGTGAAGACGTATTAGTCTTTTAAACTGCTAGTATAAGAGCTCCATCAAAGAAAAGAAATGAGTAGCCTCAGCTGGATTATCTTCCTCATTCTCTGACTTCCTCTGTGCAAACTTGAAAGCCTTGCTGTCGCCTCATATGCTTGCCAGAGCAAGGAAACTTTGCCCACTATTCTTGCACTCTGGCAGATGCCCGGAAAAAGTCCCAGAGCTGTGTTTCCCCTTCACTGCACCGCTGTGTAAAACTGAGCATGGTCTGGATTTCACACTTTGCCTTGGATTCTGGTGATCAGCTAATGGGAACAGACAGGATGCTCACCCTCTGCTGTCAAAACAAAGTAGGTCTAAGTGACAGAGCTTCATTTTCGTTGTCAGTCCTTATGGCTTAGTAACTTGCTGCTTACAGGAGCAAAGGATGTAGCACGGGTTGTGTAGCAATGCTCCAAAGTCTTCCAAGAGAGAGAAAATGCAATGAAGAAAATATTTCCTTGGCATGTCTGTGCAGGACTGAAACCAAAACAAAATCATTGCCTGGCACACAATTGCACAGCAGATGCTCATTTTAAACAGCAGAAAGGGCAAGAACAACAATTTCAGGTGTCTCTTCCCTTAACAAGGAGTGTGTAGCTGCTGGGGTCACAGCGAATGTTGGCTGCAATGTCACAGCAAAGCCTGGGAGGGCTCAAGACGTTTTGGTGAGTTTTCTGGTTAGGTAAGGAGTTGGGTCCAGCTAAATTAGTCCCATTGAAATCAGTAAGAATCAAGTTGGCCACGAGTCACTTGTCCCATTGCCTTCAATGTGACTAAAACATGCGGCTCCTTAGGACTTACCTAATAGGATTTGTCTGGGGTGCCTGAAGTGTGAAGCACACCTAAAAGACCATATTAGTTGCAAGCCTCTTTGTAAGCCTTGCTCTTGGTGAGTGAAAAGTAGGAGGGGTGGGGAGGCGGGCTGCAGGAAGGGTAGATGGAGGAAGAAGCAGACTGTCGAGAGTTTGCCTGAAGAGCATTTACTGCAAGGGACTGATGGATGGGGAGGCAGCAGGGCTGGGGAGTGGGAACTGGAAAGTCTTATCAGGAAGCGAAGCATTTACAATGGGAGACAGACAGATGGTGGTTGGGGGAAGGGGAGACAGACTGAAGGGATGGGGGATGGGAGGTGTCTAGAAATGACTAGGATCTGCTAAATCTTAGTGCCAGACTTTCCAGGGTTGTTTTTGTTTAAAAAGTCTGCAATGCACAATTCTTTTAAGGGAGAGAAGGGTATGCAGCCTGAGCAAGCAATCAATATTGGGCAGTTTCTACCATTCAAGGGTATCTTGCCCTGCCACAAAACTTGCTCTGCCCTCCATAGTTCTTACCGTACATTTATTTGTATGAATCAGAACCTAAAACACTGCTGGCTTGAAACAGAGAAACAGCTGAACAACCCATAGGCAACAAAACCCATCAACATAAGTAAACAAATGCATGGTGCATTTAATACAAATAAAAGGAAGAAAAGAGGCCAATGTCTTATTTTTTATTTCCCTTAGATGATGAGTTAGGAGTTTTCTGTTTGTTTTCAGATACTCCATGCTTTTTATTAAATAGGGTTTTTTTTAAAAAAGGGAGAGAAAGTAAGTAAACGGGCAAGCAAGTAGGTAGGTAGGGCATTTGCAACCAAAGTATAAACCAAATTTTCACAACTTGGATCCATCTGCATTAGTTCTGCTATTGGTATGTTATACCCATGTTTGGGGGCCTATGGACCCATCTGGGATTTTAAGAGATCGCCTCTTTCCCCACAGAGAGAGAACAACTAAATGCATGTACAGAGCTTTCTCAAGGTGTCTGGGGTAAAAGTCAGTGGGACTTCCCAGTGGGAACAAAATAGATCTTCTTGAATTTGCATGATTATTTTTTACTGCATTTATATCCCACCTTTCCTCCAAGAAGCTCATGGTGGCATACACAGTTCTCCCCTCATTGCTTCACCCTGAGCAGTGCTAAACCACTGGGCCTCTTGGGCTTGGCGATTAGAAGGTCGGTGGTTCAAATCCCTGAGAAGGGGTGAGCTCCTATTGCTCTGTCCCAGCTCCTGTCAACCTAGCAGTTTGAAAGCATACCAGTAAAAGCAGATAACTGGGTACCACTGTGGCGGGAAGGTAAACGGCGTTTCAATGCACTCTGGTTTCCGTCATGGTGTTCCATTGTGCCAGAAGTGGTTTAGTCATGCTGGCCACATGACCTGGAAACCTGTCTGTGGACAAACGCCGGCTCCCTCGGCCTGAAAGAGAGATGAGCGCCGCAACCCCCTAGTCACCTTTGATTGGACTTAACTGTCCAGGGGTCCTTTACCTTTACCTTTTTCCCTCAGCATGGGCTCCCAGCTTCATCATTTCCAGCCTGGCTGGCTGTCCTTCTGGCTGGAAGTTTCCCTGACCTCTCCTCACAGAGCTTCTCCACTCAAGCAAATACAAGCCCCATATAGTTCCCTAAAAAGGAAAGAGGGGGGGAAATTTGCGAGTAATCTGTTTTCACAGCAATACCTTGGCTTTTCAACATTATAGTCTCATCTTAAGGAAAGCAATATTCTTTCGATGTGCCTTAACTATTTTTCTTGTGCTGGAGTGCATACCTCTGGTTTGCAAGAAAAGGAATCAAACAGGTTTCTCCTCCTGCAAAAAGGTATCCCCCCTCCCCTTCAATATTTGTGCAGTGATCACAAGCAGTACTATTGGGGTAAATGTGGTGTGTGTTTGTGTGCAGCTCCAATTACCTGGGGGGGGGGAGGGAAAGCATTGTCTTGTGGATTGTCTGCAAAATTCCCTCGTGGATTTACCTAAATAATGAAAAGATTGTCATTTCTTTGAACTCAGGAACATGTAA
The DNA here is from genome assembly GCF_027172205.1 of Podarcis raffonei. Classification (NCBI taxonomy): domain Eukaryota; kingdom Metazoa; phylum Chordata; class Lepidosauria; order Squamata; family Lacertidae; genus Podarcis; species Podarcis raffonei. The sequence goes on from NC_070606.1 coordinate 68,121,020, forward strand.
CATACAAGTTGCCAGTTAGCACCTGTCTTATTTCGTGGGGTGGGGTGGAGGGAAGACAACAGCTGCAGAATGAACAGGGCTTGAGATAGCCTGAAAGGTAAATATTGAAAGTCTAGCAAACATGCAATCGTTAAGCTTCGCAGAACAAACGTTTGATAATGTCCACCGTGGTTTAAATGCCAGGAGCCAAGGGAAATTGAACAGATGAACTTCGGGGTGCCTGCCGCTCTGTGAAATCAGTATCTGTTTTCTGACTCCAAACCTCGCTACCAGTACAATTCCGCCTACATCTGCCTGCCACATCTGTCCACATTTAATTTGTCTTTCCATTTTGGCATACAATTCATCTCCGAGCTATCTGCAGCCCTCTGTAATCACCAGTTCCATCACTCAGCCACCCTCACGATGGTTTCCATGTGTATCCTTCTTTCTAGGTCTGTCTTTTAATGAGAGATCTTCACTGTACTGGTTTAGCAGTATTGACAGTTGGAACTGCAGTGATCAGTTTGGTAGTACAGTGATACCTCGGTTTAAGAACAGTCCTGTTGACGAACGATTTGGTTTACAAACTCCGCAAAACCAGAAGTAGTGTCCTGGTTTGCGAATTTTACCTCGATCTAAGAAAGGAATCCAAAAGGTGGAAGGGCACCAGCGGTGGGAGGCCTCATTAGGGACCAAGAGCCTTGGTTTAAGAATGGTTTCGGTTTAAGAATGGACTTCCGGAATGGATTTAAGTTCATAAACTGAGGCACCACTGTACAGTGGTACCTTGAATGGTACCTTGATAGTCAAACGGCTTAGTTGTCGAACAAATCAGCTCCCGAACGTCGCAAACCAGGAAGTGAGTGTTCTGGTTTGTGAACGTTTTTTGGAAGCCGAACGTCCGCTGCAGCTTCTGCTTGAGTGCAGGAAGCTCCTGCAGCCAATCAGAAGCCGCGCGTTGGTTTTTGAACGGTTTTGGGAGTTGAACGGACTCCCGTAATGGACTAAATTTGAGAACCAAGGTACCACTGTATTGAAGATAAACCCTTTTTAATAAGTGACCAGCTACTGAGGCTGGAAAATAACTGCTTTCTGAAACTGGTACAGCAGTACAGCAGACTTCCACTCGTGCCTCTCCCAAATTGGTCACTACACCCACAGCAGGCATTGTAACATTCAAACAGTTTGACTTCACCCCCAAAGGCACACTCCTCCATTGTCTCCTGAAACACAGATGCCAACAAATGTATGGTCTTCTCTACCAGTGCATCTGACGAAATAAGACTCTTTCCTTAAAATGTTCATGCCAAAGAAGAAGAAGACAAAGACTTTAAGGTTCCAGTTGCCTTTCCTTCCTCTTGAAAAAATCTAGGAATTTGGAGTGTTTTGCATTGTAATAAAAATGCTTTAAAAAATTAATAGGAAAATACCCTTCTTGGATTATAAGCCATGTATATATTTTGAAGCTGATCTTTGGAAAAATCCCTGGAAAGGCATGAGACTGTTCTTAAACAGAACATGAAAAATGTGAAGACTCCCTAAAAGACCTTGTGTAGAATTCACAAGACCTGGCAGTTTACCAATCCTATTATAATATAAATGATTGCAAAGATTTCAGCCCAGGGGAATTTTTCTAGCAAGTTGATAGCTGTACTGTGTTGATGGGTGGTATTCCTGTGGGGAAATTTTATCACCAGGGTGCATGTCTTGACTGTAAACTGCTTTTTTGAAATTAACATTTTGTCTGTTCCACAAACTGTAGGGGAAACACAGCTGTACTTCGTGTTTTGGAATCAGAAACTCAAGAAAAAAGATGAGAGGAGCAGATTAAGAACTTAACATGAACCAGGACTTGGTGGAAGTGAGAGTGCCTTTGAACATGCAAATAATGCATGCCTTTCTCTCTGCCACTCTACATAACCACAGCATGCCCATAGATCATAGAATCAGAGATCCCAAGGGTAATCTAGCCCAACCCTGTGCAATGCAGGAATCCTGCCCACAGTCATCCCTGGGTGTTTGGATTTTTTTGGGGGGGTAGGTTTCATGTTGATCGCCGAAGAATTGATGCTTTTGAATTATGGTGCTGGAGGAGACTCTTGAGAGTCCCATGGACTGCGAGAAGATCAAACCTATCCATTCTAAAGGAAATCAGCCCTGAGTGCTCCCTGGAAGGACAGATCCTGAAGCTGAGGCTCCAATACTTTGGCCACCTCATGAGAAGAGAAGACTCCCTGGAAAAGATCCTGATGTTGGGAAAGATGGAGGGCACAAGGAGAAGGGGACGACAGAGGATGAGATGGTTGGACAGTGTTCTCGAGGCTACCAGCATGAGTTTGACCAAACTGTGGAAGGCAGTGGAAGACAGGAGTGCCTGGCGTTCTCTGGTCCATGGGGTCATGAAGAGTCGGAGACAACTAAATGACTAAACAACAACAAGGTTTCATGTGAAACTTTGTCACATTACCATTAACCTCCTTTATTGGCTTCTTCAACTGGGACTCAAAGATTAATAGGGCAGGTTCACATGTGCTGAGTTTCCCACACATACGGTATCTCTTGGTCTTCTTTACTGCTGCTCAAAGCTGTTCACAATCTGTAAATCAAAATACTCTGATGTAGGTGGAACTAGAGACTGGCAGCCAGCACTGTGGAGTTTGCAGTCCAAAAGCAGGAACTGTCGCTGCTAAAGATCTTGCATCCTGGGGTTCAGCAATGTGCTGAGCACATGGGTCCTAGTCTGGGAGGGGAGTGTGCACAGAAGCCCACAAAGCCTTGTATATTGGTACGCAAATTGTTCCTCCCTATTTTGGTCTTTGTACATGCTGGAAACGTGACGTTGCAAAATATAATCCTGATTAGTTGGCCCAATAGGCAGCTGCTGTTCTCAGAATGTGTCTGGATAATAATTTGGGTAGCTGGAAATTTGTTTGAGGAAGCAAAAAAGGCTGTTCTAATTTTTCTAAAGGCTGGCTGTAATTAGACTGAGGGATGGCACTGTTGCTTTGGGATTAGAGCTACATGGATGTGCTCAGTCCCAAACACAATGTGAGGGCACACAGATTTTATGTATTTATTTTCTTATTTGATATGCACTGCCGTTTCTTCCACTTTGGAACTCAAGGTGGAGTGCATGTGGTTTGCAGGCAACCCACCATCCATGGACTGACTGGATCCAGACCTAATTAGCTAAAGCAAGGTGGTGGTTTGATTAGGGCTGCCATACGTCCTGATTTTCCTGGACACTACTGGGATTGACGTCCGGGGGAATTTCCAAAATATGGCACTTTGTCCTAGAAAAATCCCGTTTTTTGGTGTTTTTGTAAAAAAACATTGGGGGTTTCTTTTTGAAATACGGCAGCCCTAGGCTTGATGTGCCTTCAAACCATATCTTAGGATTCAACAATAAAACAAATAGTGCCATTAGCCTTTCTGAAGGTGCGAGACTGCCTGGGGACTCTCAGCATACCACCTTGAGTTCTGCCATGAAAAAAGTGGGATACATGCTAAATATTCCTTTTTAAAATGTTCATTCTTACATACTAGAATATCTTTGTAAATACAAAACACCATATTTCCCCAGTGCTCTCTCCCAAAGAAAATTTTGCACTGTGCGGGATGACATGATAACATTTCAATTTATCTTTCTACAGAGAGAAAGAGGAAAGAAAAAAGCTCTAGAGAAAAGATATTTAAGGGAAGAAATGGAGATCTGAAGGCCTCCGAATAAAGTAACTTTGAGCCCAGAGAGAAACAAATTTTTACCAGCTTCCTAATAAAACGGAATATCAAAAGAAAGATGAGCCACAAAGCCCCTAAAAAGCAAAGCCAATTCCTGTTAGACAGAAACCTGCTCGGAGGATTGGAATGTTTAACTAGCAAATTAGCAGCTACTCGCAAGATAATATTTGAATGAAGGCAGACCAACTCCAGACAGTTCTGCCATCTGTTCCAAACATTCCGGGGACAACATGGTGTATGGTGTCAAATGCAGCAGACAGATCAAGGAGCATCTAATCTACAGCATACCCATGAACCAGCCTATTGCAAGGTTCCAAAGGATTGCTTCAGTACCAGAACGGATTTTATCAATTATATAATAGCTCAGTTTGCATATCACACTAAACCATAATAAATAGTTTACACTGGAAGCACAGATGGCTCCTGCTATCATCCCCAAGTGCAAGAGGAGCAACAAACCATGATCCCCTTGTTTAGCATTACGTCCGAATTGGGGGTTGTGGTTTTATTTCTCTCAAACAAAGCACGACTGGCTTCACGTCACGGTTTGTTTAGAGTGAAACAAACTACGATTCTTGGCTCTGACGTAATACTAAGGCATGGGTGAAGGTTTGTTGCTTGTTCTAAGGAAAAGCAAAACAGGGATCGTCTAAATGTCTGACCATGAACGATGATTTACTGTGATACACAAAACCACCAATATGTGCGGAGGTACAACAGATCTTTTAATGCAGGGCTCCACAAACTTTTGAGGACCAGGGCCACAACTTGAAATCTAAGAAACTGTGCTGGGGCACCACAAAAAAAGTTATTCAGAAATTACATCAAGCAGTTATGGTGAAGGAATTGCCTGGTTGAAAAGGAAGGTAGCTAAGTCACTCCCAATGCCAATGCAGCAAAGCTGCCAAGGATATATCCCAGTATAGCCAGTGGAGGTTGACCCATTAGGGCAAAGAGGGCACTGCCCACCAACCTCAGCAAGCCCTCACTTGCCTGTCTTCCTACTTACAACCACTCCAGAGAGTGGCACTGCTTGTCTGTCTTGAGACAATGGAGTGCACCTCCAAGGGTTGAAGTCAAACCACTGTGTTAGCAGCATCCAAATGACCTCCCTGGGACATAAACCCGGGCAGGGTGTATAGAGGTCCAGGGCTGCCCAGATGACAAGACCTCTATCTTGGCCTCACTGATGTGGTCCCAAGGAAAGCAGAGCAATACATTTGGCACTAGCCTGGCTGCAGCTGTCGGAAGGTGTACAAGGCACCATCCAATCGGCTTAGGGATTGCACTCTGGATTTGTGTAGAGTTTACACCTTAGCCATTTCTTGTCCCAAAGATATCCCACAAGGCAGTGGAGGCTTAGGATCCGAGTTTTCCTCCTCCTAGGTGGGCTACCTTCCCAGGCTGACAAGCCCCATCTGCCCCTAAAGCATTACGATACCATTTTAACAGCCATGCCTTCCCCTGAAGAATTTTGGGAGATTTAGTTCAGTGCTGAGAGTTGTTTGTGGGCCTCTATTCCCCTCAGGGGGGTATTGTTCCTAGGGTGGTTTAACAATCAATCCCTCTTCACAGCAAACTCTGGGAATCAAATACCGTATTTTTCGCTCTATAAGACACACATTTCCCCTCCAAAAAAGTAAGGGGAAATGTGTGTGCATCTTATGGAGTGAATGCAGGCTCCATGGCTTCAGCGAAAGCAATGGGAAGCCTCCGGAGCGCAGCGGGAGCGCTCCCGCTGCGCTCCGGAGGCTTCCCATTGCTTTCGCTGAAGCCAGGAGAGCAAGAGGGGGCGGTGCGCAGCGACCCCTCTTGCTCTCCTGGCTTCGCTTCACTGGAGAGGCGCTGCACAGCTTTCCCTCTTTGCGCAGCGCCCCTTCAGCGAAGTGGGAGGAGAAATGGAAGGGGTTCCACTTCTCCTGCCCCTTCGTTTAAGGGGCGCAGCGCAGAGAGGGAGAGAATTTTTTTTTCTTGTTCTTCCCCTCTAAAACTAGGTGCGTCTTATGGTCGGGTGCGTCTTATAGAGTGAAAAATACGGCAACTATTAAAAAACCCCATAGCATTTGGGAAGCCTTGCTCCAGATACTGCATTGCAAAGTATTCTGCTTCTCCTTCCTCCCTTATAAAATGGGTGCAAAGGCTTCACTTAATGTTCAGACTTCCAATGGAAAATTATGTCATGAATATAGAACCAAGTATCATTTTGCTCTCTCAGTGCTCAAGGAAAATGTTGTGTTTCGCTGCATTTTACACCTTGATTTCCTTGAAAACAGGTTGGGGGTGGAGGCTGAGTTTTGTACTTGCAACATAGAAATGCAAACATGCACACAACCTTCCATCCAAAAAGATTAATCTCTGAGGTAGGTATTATACTATGTTTTCCATTTTCCTCCCCTTCTCTGAAAACGTGTGCAGGGAGGTAAGCTGATATATGAACTTGAATCATTTTATTCTGAACATAGATAATTAAATTTAATTCCAGTACCTCAGTGTTCAAGAAGGCTATGCTTTAAGAACAGTCAGATGCTGAACAATCATGCAGTCAAGTTAACAGATTTTCCTGAAGTGAGTCCATAAAGTGATACGCAACCAGAAATCTAATTTACTGAACTTAATGTGTGAAAGTTCCATGATACCTAGCATAAAGAAGAAAGCTGTTTGCCTATGGGCTTCAGGAGGCCTAACCGCTGCAGACTGCATATAGTCTGTAGCTTATTGTTATTTGCTTGTACCCATTGGAGAATAAAGCTAGGATTCTGCTTGTAAGTGGATCATTGCAGAACCAGGGTAGGAGAAACTCTGTTTTCCAGGGCAGAAGAAACAATTGACATTTCTTGCCTGGCTGCAAGCAAGTCTATTTCACACTTTGTTCAAATCTTCCTGCATAGACTTAGAAGAGTCTTCAGAGTGTTTTTATGTAGACTGTGAAGATGTACTTAAACTTTAAACAGCCGAGCTCTTCCTCATGTGGCTTCAGAGATTGCATTTACTTTTATAGGTAACCTTAAATTTCATTTATTTTTTATTTATTTTTTTATTTTTGCAGATTTCACATCAAACTAAAATGGAAGCATGGAATGGGGGAAAAGCATGTTTATCTACTCATACATCTCTGTCAAAATGTTCCTGACATTTCTATAGGCCATTCTGTCATGCAGGCAAACTATTGAAATTGAAATATTGAAATACTTTATTGTTACTTGTACAGCTTGTATACAAACTGCAAGCTTTGGCAATGGAACAATCCCCCCCAATAGAAAAAAAGCAATTCCTTTCATTATCTGGGATAACTATGTCCGATGTACTTTCCCCAGAGTACCACCTGAGGACACATACAGCATCCCAGTTCTTTTGCTAAGATACATTACATAAATGCAATAGTAGTATTCATGCAAGTGGAGGTGCCTGGTGTGAATGATGTTCTGGCAAAACAAACTCTAGTCCAGAACATGCTAAGCAGGGCTGCAGCTGCTAGCAAACATTTTGCCTTGAATATCTGCGTCTGAACACAGCACGTTTGCGCCTGCCTGGGATGCGGTTGTTTTCATACACACACAATAGATGTATTTCTTTCTAGGCTAGTAAAAATATGACATACGTTACCAACGTGTGTTGGGGGGTGGGGAGTCCAGGGGGTGGGGAAAGAAACAAAGAAGTCAGAGTGAACACCTGTCCTTCTCCTTGGGGACAAGACCTAATGCTTTTATTTGATTCAGTCTGTTGAGAGGACTGCAGCTGCCAACTGTCATCAGCATCAAGTTACATTCACAAAGCTGGAGGATTTCATTCTTTAGTTTAAGGGAAGGAGGCAGCAGCGAAAACGAGTGAGGAAGGGAGAAAGATTTTGACCATGTAAAGATGAGACTGTGATCCAGCTTTTCTTTGTGATCGCAGCCTCCTTGGGGGGGGGGGGGATGCACAGGCTGATTCAAGCCAGCTATCAAGAAATACTTGTAATTAGTTCCTATTTGTTAAAAATAGGTTAGCTTGAATGTGAAGCTGTTTTATGGGATGATTGTACTCAGATCCCTTGCAGTAACTGGGTTGCCGAACTTATTTTTTTATTATTAAATTTTGACCCGTTGATATTTTTAAAGTATTGTTGTAATATTGAATTCGACTTACTGACTTTTAGGAGCCGTTCAGGCGTGCGTAATGGGACTTAAATGGACACGTGAAAAGGGGAAAGTGTGCATGAGCGTGCCAGCCCTGCCCCCACAGTCCCTGTCACCCTCCGCTGTATTTGAGGGCAACAGACTGCAGCATTCTGGGGTCTCCTCCCACCCTTTGGAAACCCTGGGTTCTAAAATGTACAGGGAGGGCAGGGGAGACGGAGGCGGAGGGCGTGCTAAACCCTGCATGTGTGTTTATTTAAGCTGCATTATAAATGCTCTATCCAGAGCTTCTGTCATACTTGAATTTGTTGTGCTCTGAAATAAGGGCATTGCACTTTGGCATTTTATGCCTGCTGTGGGCTGCTCTAGGCACAATCCACCATTGGTTCTGAAAAATTTGGAACACAGGTGAACATATGCAGAACCGGTCCACCCATCAGGTGAGCTGAAGCAACTGCCTCAGGCAGCGGAAGCACAAGGGGCAGCGCCCTGCCCACCCCACCACTGCCAGAATGCCCCCCTCGCACCGAGTTCCTATGAGAGGGATGCGTTCCAGTGCGCAGCGTTGCCGCTTATCTTCCCAAACCCTGAGTCAGAGAAGACAAGTGCCAAGGCCTTGCGGAATGCCCCCTGCCCCACTCTCACTGAGTTCAGCAAGAGGGAGATTTTCCAGCTTGCAGCATTGCTGCTCATCTTCCCCACCACTAGGGCGGCGAAGACGAGCACTGAGGCCTTTCGGAAAGCCTTCCTTTTGCTGAATTTCAGTGAGGGGGGCATCCCGGTGGCAGCAGAGGTGGTGGGGCGGGTGGGGCACTGGGGGCGGTGGTGTGGCAGGGGGACAGGAAACAGCCCATTCCCATTTCGCCTCAGATGACAAAATGGATCCCTCATCATATGCATCCCTTCAATATTTATTAGCACCTGATCAGCAACAAAGGCCTCAAAATCATGAATGTGTGGATTGTCACCATGAGAAAGTGTGGCAGATGGGGACTGCCACTGCAGCTCCTGGTAGCAACATCTATGCCTGTTTGCCCACCTGTCCTACTGGCACGACACCCACACCATTCGTGTTGTCAAGCTATGTATTCAGATATCAAAAGGCGGCTGTCATGAATGAATTGTGTTTACATCAGATAGCAGTGTTTGAAATCTGCAAGTGAAATAACAGCTTAAAGAATTGCTGATGGACAGCAGGAAGAGTGGAATCAGAATTGGAGGGGTCCCCATAACTTATGCAATGTCCTGAACAACACGCATTCAGGACTGGCCCTAACATTAGACAGAGCGAGGTGACTGCCTCAGGCAACAGGTGCAAGGGGCCAGCAGATGCAAGGGGCAACAGCAGCCCCCTGTCTCCCCCCCACCCAAGTCCCCTGGCCCTAGCCTTTTGTTGGAGCACAAAGCTCTGTGTGCCATGTCCTGGACCCCCATAACAAATCTGCTGCCCTCAGGTTTGGTGGGCGACTCTGTCCAGTTGTCAGTAGTGAAATGATTTCTCTGCCAGTCCAGTTGGCTTCTGTATGTGGAATGTGTGGGGCAAGAGTAAGGGAGTTTGATGCCGGCAAGAAGAAGAGCAATATTTTCCTAGGATACTGCTTTGCACTGATACAGCTAACACGGACCTCAATGATCACTCTGCTAATAGCCTTTCTTGCATTCTGATGACTAATGACCTCTGACTTCCTATGTCATTCATAATGATGAACATACTATTGTTGAGAAACAATAGCATGGCTCCATATCACATACTGGAAATGTGCACATTCCCATAGAGGAAATGGAAATTTACTCCTAAGTCCCCAAACCCCAAGTTAGTAGTTCTTGTTGCTTTCAACATGCTGAACATTTAAATGAGTGCTAGGCATACAGGGGCAGCAATTTAATTCTTCTTATGCTTTGGAAGGAACAGAGTGAATTCTAGGAAAAGGAAGTTGTTAGGCATTGGGGGGGATATCTTGAAGGGCTTCTTGAATGCAATGCTTTAAAATCAAGCTTTTGGTTTGAGCCAGCGACAGAAAAAACGCTTTGACGTTACAGTCCAACTTTTGCCAGTTCAAATGTTCTGTGTTGCAACTTTGTGAAATTTTATTATGGTGATGTTCAAGACACAGTTTCTGAAATAGCAAGCACCTTATATTTCTTCTTAGAGAGACTGAGTCAAGACCAACACTGTTTCACTCATTTCATATAGCTATATAGGACTACACAGACACATTGGGCTGGATAAATTAACCACTGATTGGTCCCACTGAAATCAACACAGTTGTACGAAATGAGATGAATGGTGCTGGTTTGGAACATTCTGCATAAGAGAAAATGTATGTCTGTTTGGTGGCACACCTAACCCTTAGAATGTTACTCTTTTCAACTGCACACTGTTTAAGTGATAAGATGTGCCACAGGGTGGCTACCAAATATATGTAAATTTCCTCCCATGGATACTCTTGCTGTCCTACTTGGTCATCTCTTTGTCCCTTTCTACTCATTTGGGCATTGTTCTGTGGGAGATTTGCAGTCAAACATAACTACACATGATTACGAGTTAGCATATAAAGGGGTTAAGGACCACAGAGGTCAAATTGTAAGAGTAGGCTCAGTAAGGTCATGCCCCCTCATTTTTGGTAAGGAAACAATGTGTTTCTTCACTTTATTTCCTCACTCTCTTCTTCATGATGTAAGTCATGGAGGGAGGACATGTGTCTGAAGCTATTTTTTCTGTATTTCTACACAATAATACTATACCTGTGCTGTTTTTGCTATTGGAGTGAATAACACATGAAGCAGACCTCCGATTATGTAAGTAAAGCATTTTAAAACTTACTTTGCAGTGTGTTGTTTGTTCACTGCAGAGAGGGGTAGAAGGAGGTCTGCTGCTACACAGAACTGACACAGGATAAAGGAGGTTTAATAGTCTATATTCTTATGCTTCACTAAGCTGCTTAACTTTGATATTTAAGCTTTGCTAGTGGTTCTCTCCCACCAGAGAGTCTGTTTGGCCTTGTACTTTGAATATAGGCAATAAGCCGATTCCTTTCCTTGTTCACCTACAAGTGTGGATACGGTATCAAGGATTAAATATTCTTCAGAATTTTGCCTTCCAACATCTCAAAAATGATTTCCCTCCTTGCTCCCATGCACAGGTGTGGGTTACAATCTTTTGCAATCTTACTAGAACTCAGTTCTGTAAGACTGAGTTGGTAGTCATCTCCAAGACGTCTGCCTCTCGAAAAGGACAGCAAGGAACTTTAAGATAGGATCCCAAGGACTCAGCTGATACAATGAACAAGGTGTCTAGATCAGGCATAGGCAAACTCGGCTCGCCAGATGTTTTGGGACTACAACTCCCATCATCCTTGACCACTGGTCCTGTTAGCTAGGGATGATGGGAGTTGTAGTCCCAAAATATCTGGAGAGCCGAGTTTGCCTATGCCTGGTCTAGATGAATGGCTGTAAAATCTGTATACAGTACTAACTGGAGTATTCGTTCTCCTCATGCTTCTGCGGCTAAAACTTCACTCCTGAAACACAAGAGAGAAGAACCAATGGAGGAACCAAGGGATGCACAAGTACAGAAAATCTTCAGAAAACAACCTAAAAGAAGGGAAATAAAAAACAAGCAAACAAACCTGCTCCATAATAGTTGGCATGCAAGGGTAAGAGACTGAATCGGGATGGGGAAACTGGCAAGGAGGCGGGGCTGGATGGAATGGAGGAATAGAATGGAGTAGCTGGAACAGGAGCAGAGACAGGTGTGTAGAAGGAACCGTATTTTTGTCAGTTCCTGGCAAGCTGTGTTTCAATTTCCCAAGAGGTGGGAGATGAAGCTACTCAGAGATATTAACTGAGTCATTTGTACATCACCAAAATTTAAAGGAGATTAAAAGTCCCAAATTGAAACCCCTCCTCCCCAAACTAAGCATGTGGGTGCAGAATTCTGACAAGGGAAACTGGGATGAGAGAATGGAATTGAGTGGCTGGAACCCTAAACAGAAGCACTACATTTTGTAGCAAGGGCCCATTTGCTTTATATATTACACATTGTAGTAAACAAAGCATTCTTCAACCATTGATGAATGCACCTGCCTGGCTGCAATGGAAGTGCCTTCTTCCTGCAAATCCAAGTCTCCAAATAGAATTGCTACATTACATCCTATGTAATGTTCTGTGTTGTAATTGTTCTGTGTTCTGCACCATTGTGATTGCCACATTGTGATTTGCCAGTGGTAGTGGAGTTGTTAAGTATGCTGTGGGTTTTCTTAGTATTTCCTCCTACAGTTATTGTTTTGCTGCAGTTTTGACTCTACTTCTTGTGGAGCATGGACTTGTAACTAAATTACACTGATTGCCCAAGTATCAAATATTGTTATTTCCCAGAGTTCTTTCCACTGGTGATAGGATATTGCTCCCCTCCCCACAAATTATTCAGATGATTTGGGGAGATGAGAAAAGCCAAATCTTTGTCAGTAGTGTTGACAAAACCTTTTCATGGTTAGATGCAGATATGCGCTCCGTAAGGCTTGTATATAAAACAAACAAAACCTGAAGGCAAAATATGACTCAGAGGCTGCAATCATAGATCATTTTGACGGTTCCTGCTGAGCCTGCTGTGGTTTGAAGATCCATCTGCCTCTTTCTCTTGTACACATGCACTTCCAGTAGTATCAATGATCTAACACCTGAAAAGTTGGTTTTCTGTAGCTGCTGCTTTCAAAGCATGTACATGATATTTAATAAAGGCCAGACTTTGCTGTCAGAACTTGGATGTCCGGCCACCTAACATGCTGGCCTGTAACCACTGGACTGGGTCACGGTCTGATTCATAGGGCTACCATACGTCCGGGTTTTCCTGGACATTAGTGGGATTTCAAAGGCGGTATTGATGTGGTGATGGGGGGGGGCGGTTCCGAAAGGCGGTGCTTTGTCCTAGATCATAGGCAAGTCAATTTTTTAAAATCGTGGTTTTTTGCCATTTTTGTAAAAACAAAAAACAGCTCAAGAACTTTTGGGGTGTCCTGGTTTTTTCTTTTTCAAATATGGCAACCCTACAAGATAGGTCACAACAACAGCACTACCACCACCTTACAAACATGTGGTTATTAATAATCACAGTAAGAAATCATAATGCAAGTTTGGACGGTTGAAGACTGCACACTAGCAAGCCCAGTAAGCAACTTGCGTGTCGCTTTCACAGCCTTTCCACACGTTATTGCAACTCGCATCACTCTCTCTAACATACACACGCTTCCTTACTGCCCTTCCTCCAGCAAGAAACCTCGCTGTTAACTCTTGAGAGCGGAACGATCGCGTCGAATCCCGCGAGCGAGCAACTGAAAAAACACCAGGCAGAAACTAACGGCAAGCAAACATTACAAACGCGCGTTGGGCGACGGTCCCTGTCCAGCAGCGCGGCTTCCCTCCGCCCCCCGCCGCTGCCGCTGCTTTCGCTTGTGCTACGACCAGGAAAACGTCCCCGAAAGCGCCCGGCCAGACAAAGCGCCCGCCCGCCATTGGTGGCTTCGCTCAACATTGGGGCTTCCTCTCGGCGCGCCGCGTCCAATAGACTCATTGACATGCAAATCAGAGGCTATAAATAGGGCCGGGGCGGCGGCCGCGGGAGGGGGCGGGGGAGTGCGGGACGGAGGCAGCAGCCTTGCGGCTTCATCTGTTTATTTCGCTGCACTATTTTCCGGCCTCCGCCTCCTTGCCTCCGCCCCCGGCCGCCCTTGCTCTGCACTTCTCAGTCCCCGCTCCGTCGTCCTGCATTTGCCCCACCGGATCCGGCCATGGCTCCCTCCTTTCGGCCCAGCAAGAACCGACCGAGCCGGGACGACGAGGATTTCTTCGAGGCCAGAGGAGACAGGAAGGTGAGGGAGGTGCGGGAGCTGCGCGGGGGTGTGTGTGGGGGTGGACTTCTGGGGCGGGCTGCGCTCGCGACGTGCTTTTGCAAGCGGGCGCGCGTGCAGCGATCTGCAAGTGGCGCCCTCTGCTCCTCCCCTCCTATTTCTCCTCGCTAGGCAAGGAAGCCGCTGGTGGAGAAGAAGCGGCGGGCGCGGATCAACGAGAGCTTGCAAGAGCTGCGGCTGATCTTGGCGGACACGGAGGTAACTTGGCCGGCGGAGGGCTTTCGGGCGGAGGGGGGGGGGCGCGCGGAGGACGGCAAGGGGGGCTGGGACTGACGAGCTCGCTCTTTGCTGTGGCCTTTCCCCCTCCTCTCTCTCCTTTTGCTTGCTGCTAGTTCCAGGCGAAGATGGAGAACGCCGAGGTATTGGAGCTGACGGTGAAGCGGGTGCAAGGCATCCTGGAGAACAGGTCTATCGGTGAGTGGCTTCAGCTGTTGCCCTGTGACATCCATCCATCCATCCATCCATCCTTCCTTCTCTCTCGTTCCCATCTCCATCCTGGTCCTGCGTCGGGGATCTGGCTGTTTCCTGGGTTACCTAGAGAACTACTCCTTATTAGGGCTGGAGGAGGAAGCTGCTGGGCAGATAAATTAAAGGGGATTGTCAGATAGAGGGAGGGAAATGGACTGGGGGGTGCAGAGTTAAATTGCATTATTATTTTTTAGAAAAGAAGGGAGCATCAGGACCCAAGGATTGCATGGCACATGCATCCATTGCTTATTTTGCCAATAAAGCATTTCAATTCTGTACTCCCATTTCGCTGCGGGTGGGAAGCTATCTTTTCTGTTCTCCTTAGTAAGGCAGCAGTCTTGTATATCCTTACCTGAGTGGAAGTCCCCTTGAATTCAGTAGGAATTTTTTCCAAGTATTGTAAGCAGCTCTCTCTACTTCCTTACGATCATTACATTTTGATTCCTCTTCTTTGCTATTGAGGGCTGTATGCATGATGTCTCTTCTCCCTGCCCCTTGTGATACCACAACAAACCAGGGAGTTTAACACAAAACCGGTGCTACTTAGAGCACACCTGAAGTATTTCTGGTTTGAAGGAAAGTTGCTGGCCTTCACTGTTCTGGTTTCACTTTATGTTCTTTTTCTTTCCCTGTTGCCCTACCTAGTGGCTGCTGCCATCCTTTTTCTGATCTAACTTAATTGTTATGATGAGACTTGTTTTATTTGGAGTAAACATACCTAGGCCAAGCTGTGCTTGTAACAAGGAGTATTGCAGTTCTGCTTCTGCTTGAGTTGTGAATTGGACTTGCAGTGAAATGACTGCACAAATCGAACTTTGCTCAGTCTAGTTAAAACTATTCTTATACAACTGTTACTAGAAAGCAGGCACATTTAGGTCTATAAAACCTTATCTATCAGCCCCATCTACCTTGTTTTTCCAAAACATTTATCTCATTGCATAAAGGCTGGGGCTTTCACCCTGAAAGTTTTATCCTCAACCAGATTTGCAGTGATGCTGGCTGATTGTCCCTTAGAAGCCTCTGGGCCTCATTTTTCAAGTTTGGCATTGACAGGTATGGTGGGGGGGTGGGATGTAGCATCTAGCCAGCCTTGAAGGGCAAGGGAGTAGATAGCCTTCTGCAGTACTACTGGGGAGAGGAGAAATGGATGTTTTGTGACCCTTGCTGTGTTTCTCTCTTTGCCTGTGGTCTCAGATAGTGACAAACTGCAGCGGGAGGCCAGCGAGCGCTTTGCAGCTGGGTACATTCAGTGCATGCATGAAGTTCATACGTTTGTCTCCAACTGCCCTGGGATTGATTCCACCATTGCAGCAGAGCTCTTGAACCACCTTCTGGAGTCGATGCCTCTGAACGAAGGCAGTTTCCAGGACCTGATAGCGGATGTCTTGTCAGACCCCTCCATCAGCCAGTGGCCTGGCAGCGATGGGCTCTCCCAAACGCCTGGGGAATCGCCTGCAGCTTTGAACCTGCCCAGTCCCAATTCGCCTCTTCCTTCACCTTCCTCCAGTGAGGAGACTTGCTCTGATGTGGAAAACACGGAGGCTGAGCAAAGCCACATCTCTTTGGATGGACTGGACAGGTCTAGGACGCAAAATGTGCCTTCCTCCAGCCTTTCCAAATCTATGTGGAGACCTTGGTAGTAAAGAGACTGCACAGGAACCAACGAAGATCTACCTAATAGGGAGAATACTTGAGCACTGTGTTCTTCTAGCCATTGGAATAGAGACGGTGAGGATTTCAGATGGTGCATTTGTGTCGTAATGTTGCTGTATTTCAGGACTGCATAGCTGGGCACTCTTACACTGTCAAATCCTGACAGGCTAAATAGCTCGAATGTGTTAACATTTCATCTGTGAGTGTGAGAGGTGAATATTGGAAAGTCTTGGTTTCTTTTTATGATTAAGGGTGTGGGTTAAAAGTGATGGAAGTATGGAAGCAGAGCTCTTTTGTTGAAGCACAGCAGTGTTTTGCAACTTACCTTTTTTGTTTCCTTGGGGGTTTTTTAATGGTCCTTATAAGTGGCCCTGAATCACTACCTTTTTTCGATTAGGAGAAAACCCTTGTGCATTTGAAAACTTGGTGGTTTAATACCAGTGAAATGTATGAAGTGAAGCAGTTATGCACAACTTCAAATGTTCTAGTGATAGATTTTTCTTTCTCTTATTTTTTAAAAAGGAAAATCCCTGAAAGGGATTGGTGAAGCTAGTCTCTTGATGAGTTTAGTGGTCTAGGATTTCTCCTTCAGTGAAGGAAGAGGAAACTAGGAGCCAGACTGGAATTAGGTGAGCATTTAAAATATTGGTGGCAGGGTGCCTTTTAGAAACGTGTCTTACGCACAGCTAGCACATTTGAATTTATTGTGGTCTGTTTTATAGCTTGTCAAATGTTTTATTTTAATCTTTTTATATATAAAAAAATAAAAGCAACTAAATTCACCAATGATTGCATGTATTTTGAGGGGTGGGTGACAATTCTGCTCTAGAAATTCTGTTCCAAGTGAGCAATTCATAAATATGTATCCTTGAGTGCAAACATTGGTAATTAAGCACTTAATTATTGTACTGAACTTGCCTGTTCAAGTATGGGGAGTTGGAATGTTTCATTTGTTCAGGATTCTTGGGCTAACACAGTGGTTATACTTCTGGTTTTTGGCACACATATGTTCTTGCGTTTGGTTACGTGACTTCCCAATTTAGTTTGTCATTGCTAAGCCTTTGTTTTTAAGCAACAGCATTGGTAATTGTGTAAAAACCAATAACAAATGGCTTAGTGAGGGTTTGAACCATTGAATACGTTCCCGGTTTGAATGGAAAACATTGAATTACATGCCATTAATTAAGAAACTCGGAAGATGTTCTTTGATCTACTGCAACTTCAGCTTTCCTCCACTTAAAAACAGGTGTTTTTTTTATTTTTTAAGATGTGTGAGCTGTTTGTGCTGTTACCTTTCCACAGAGCTGTCATTGTAATATAGATCTATGCTGTAAGTTTCCTTAACGCAAGAAAATGTCCCAGCATAGAGAAAGAAAGGGAGGGGTAAAAGTAAGGTTGGAGGGCTAGCTATGTAATCTTCCTTTTTGTTAACCATGTGGAATAATAAAATTGGAAACAAAGTTTACTGGTAGATGTGTGCTTTGTAACTAACTTTTAAGCCATCGGACTGGATGTCCCGTAATTCAAGCCTGTCACAAGAGTTGTTTCTCTCTGACTGCTAGATTCTTACCTACCTTTGAACTAGAAGGGAGGCCCACATTCTCCCTCCCACTTTTTCCCCCATGAAGGAGAAGTCTTCCCTGTAAAGACCTTTTTTGCTTTTACAGTAGATGAGGAAATGTTTTGATGTGCAAACTAAGCGTTAGTATGGACAGTTCCAGTGAAAATAACACCCTATACATAATGACTTTGAGAGAGAGTGTATGGAATAAAGGAAATAGCCTGTAATCATACCAGCTTAAGGCCCAGGGAAGTCAAATAAAACATGAGCAGGACCTTGTTTTTTTGTTTTTTATTTTTGGTATTTAAAAGCAGCATTTGAGTAACAGTATTTAGGGCTGCAGTCTCTTAGGTATTCCGGACTAGAACTATAATATTATAAGTTAATATTTGTGTTAGTAGACTATTGCAAATTCTTAAGTGGGGAAAAATAGTATTGTGGGGTAGAAGGCTAGAGTAGGAGCCCAAATTGGCTCTCCAGCTGTTTTTGGACGACAACTCCTATCATCCCTAGCTAGCAAGACCCAGTGGTCAGGGATGATAGGAAATGTAGTCTGAAAACAGCTGGAGGCCCAGGTTTGGGAAACATGGACCTAGCAAATGATCTTACCTTTTAAAAAAATCACAATGGATAGGAGAACCTCAAAATAAGTATAAGCAGTCAATTTAACATCAAATGCCTAGGAACATCACCCTAAGGATGTCTACTCACAAGTAAGTCCTACTGAATTGAGTGGGGCTTACTCCCAGGTAAGCATGGTTTGTAGTCCAGGGTTATGCTTCAAGTCCAGCCTTTTTTCAGTTTTGAAAAAATAGGTTTTCAAGCTTGAGGCTTTAAATGTCATCCTGACAATATTTGGGTTGGCCTGCTCTTGTTTGATTCCCTCAGCAGAAGGTATGCATCCAAATCGCACAAAGGTTTAATTAGCAAGGATGCAGCATAATCATAGGGTTAAAGGACTGTTACACTGGCCCTCTTAGACCCTTGAATAGGCAGTGTACATCTTGGTACCCACACATTCATAATGGACTACCTATGCAATAAATGAATAGGAGGTTTTCAGGAGAAAATAAAACTGTAGCCAGCCTTAAGTTGCTCTTTGCACATTGTGAGCAGCCTGATATAGGTACTTAAGCTGTCTGCACTTATGGGCGATTATACTCTCTTTATCCAAGTGGGTCAGTGGGTCTGGCTGTTAACCAGAAGGTTGGTGGTTCTGGCTCACCCAGGGAGGAATTCTTGTGTTGCTGATGAGAGCCTTGGGGTCCCTTCCAACTCTATGATTCCATGTTTCTGATTCCCGGGTGCAAATCTGAGAGGTGTCTTGTAGACTGGGTTCTATCCCTGAGGGCTGGGTTTACCTACCAACCTTGTATCATTCTTCCGAGCCAGTTTTCTCAAAGCTGCTGTGGGGAGGGGAGACAGAATGTACAGACAGCTTTGCCTTGCTGGTTGTTAGCTGAAAATAATTCAAAAACTGTTGCTTTGTGGCCCCACGGAAAGGGACACATGTTGTTATAAGAGTTTATGGTTCCCTCCGCCTTGAGATGGGTGTGGGAAGAGGTTGCATATACAGAGCATGGGTAGGTATATCAAAAGAGGTTTAAAGGTTTGGGTGGTGCAGAAACCTTAGCAAGTTCTAGGTGTGTGGGTTTGCGCATGAAATGTAGGCATTTCTTCTTGGACTTTAGCGTATTTGTGGGAGCGCTTGTGCGTAATTGGATGACTTCTAGTAGAATTGTTCATATGAAAGTGGGAATCTGGAAGATATGGTTCATCCAGACTCACATTTCCCCTTTCCTGTGTGTGTATGTGAGAGAGCCACCTCTGTCCAAATCTTGCAGGTTTGCTGTGTCAGTAGCTTTCTCACTTACAGGTCTCTGGCTTTCTAAACTTCTGCCTAGGTGGCTTTGACCAAAGGAAAGCTACTTTCATTCTTGTCGAAAAGACAACCTCAGCCTTTCCTTGCTATTCAAGTCTCATCTCTTTCTGAATGATGATTATGGGAAGCAGCTACCAGATCCCATCCAGTGTAATTGGCAGTTCTACTCTCCAGCCAAAGAGAAATGAACCTTTTTTTTTTTGTCCTGATACGACTTGCAAGCCTCAAAGTGACAACCGTGGAAACAAGCAAATATTAAAGTCGTGAATTTTTAGCAATAATTGCTTGGGTCACTTTGCTCTGTATTAGTCTTTCTGAGTGTCACTGAAAAAAAGGAGGGTGCAAAAAGCAAAAACAAAACCCCATATTCTGTTCACAAACCTGTACAATTCATGCCTACTTTTCTAAGGTGCCAGAATCTCTGGTAGGTCTTTGCAACTTTTTGTTGTGATCCTGCCAGATGTGAGTTTGTTCTGGTGGCACAATTATGTACTGTAGGAAGAGCTGTCATATTCCTGAATGCTGCTTCATGTAATTCCTGCTGCTTGTATGTAGTAAACTCTAGGGGGGAGATGAGTCTTCTCCTTAGTTTAATACAGAGGTGGGAAACCTGTGACCATCCAGAGAATTTTGGATTCCAACTCCCATCATCAGCTGTTGGCAGGACTGATGGTCAAGGGTTGAGGTGGGGAGTTATAGTCCGACAATAACTGAAAGGCCGCAGGATTCTCTCCCACCAACTTGCGATCCTGAAGTCTACTATCACATTTTTATGAGGGCAGCATCTAGTGTAGAGAAGTTATTTTCTCCTTTCCCCAGTAAGGTTCTGTGTCTTTAATAGGTATATGACACATTCAACCAATTAAACGGATCCTGGCATAAGCAACAGAGAAGTTTAACCTGTTCAAGTTCTGTTTGCCATGCAGCCGTTTTGAGCAAGAAAACCACACAGCTGTTTTAACAAAGCAATTTGATATGGTAATGCTCCTTTCCCCTGGTTGGTAAAGCAATTCTGCTAATGCAGGGGTGTCCAACCAGTAGATCGCTATCTACTGGTAGATCCCCGGCTGATTGTGGGATCCTTATCGTGTACAAAAAGTTATGGGGCGGGGAGCTAAAAAACTCTGTGCAATCCTTCCCCCAAAAAGCTCAACAACTCTAGGCACTTCCCTCCTAAAAAAAGCCAATGACAACGGTTAGATCACTACCAGTTTTTTTATACTGGGAGTAGATCACAGTCTCTTGGGATATGGCCATGCCTGTGCTAATGGAAATACTCTTGTATGCATTGTGGTTGGGTCAAGGGTGATGTTACTGCTCTCAAAACAATGGTGTACCTATTAGACCAAAGTATGTATGTAGCGATTGCTCACTGTTGAATATGCAAAACAGGAATTTGTGGGATGAAAGCCTAGTTAATTGAAGATAAGGTACTACAAGATAAGGTACGACTACTAGTAGCTGCAAACTTGGAGAAAGGGGGAGTATTGTAACTTGTGAACAAAGTTTAACAAAAGTGAAATTTTGATGCTAGAATAGAGAAGAGAGTCAATGGAAATAGGACGGCTGATTCTGAGGTATGTAATTCTGGAGTTGCACTTCGTATATTTTTTTTGTCTCCTGCAGACATGCAGGGGGTTATAAACAGGAGGTCTAACAAACTGAAGTCATTCAGAAGAGCAAAGGACCATCTTCAAGTTCTGTATTTTTAAATTGTCCAATCTGGAAATGTACAACTAGCATTGAAACATTCTGAGAAATGTTGGGGTTTAAAAAACACACAGCACAAATCCACAAATAAAGTTCACAGAAAGTTTACATCCTCTCATTAGGTGTTACCGGGTTTCAAAAAATTTGCATTTCTGTACCTTACTGCAAAGGTGTGAGATCTGACACCTCCTTGATAAAGGCAGGAAGAGTGAGCTTTTCATTGGGGTGGGGATGTGGTTTCCAGCAGTTACACTGAAAAGAAAGTTCATGCTTTTTCTCTTTTCTCTCCACCCCCTACATAGAAACTGCCTTTATTCTTTGCAATTTCAAAGTAATAGCAAGACCCTAGCTGGGTTGTTACTGTACTAGATTGTAAAAAGAGGTACACCCCTCCATGCCATAAGAAGGGGGATATTTGTTTGATATGCAGTTGGAAAACCCTGTAGTTATTAGCACTACACCATTGGCAGTGGTCAGTGATGCTTGTAAATAACTTAGATCAGTAGAAAAGGGTCTGGGAGAAGGGCTTGTTACTGCTTTGGGTCAAATGTCAATGGGGAGTATTTGCCTTACAGATGATCTTGCATCCCCCTCATAATGGCATGCTAAGCAAGGGCAAGGCTCAGAAAATGTTTAGAGTACAGTGAGTATTTGTAGTGCCAAATGGTCATCTATCCAACCCCTCTCCTCCATGCCTGTAGTAAGCCCAAAATCCAGATGACAGGAAGTTTCAGGAAAACGTTTGCAGCCAAATAGTGGATAATTAACCTTGGTGGCTCAACACCATTCTAGCCACCTTTAGAGACTAAAAAAGCCCTCTGTGGCAAGATGTGTGAAAAGGTCCCTTAGAATATATGTGCACAGAGGTCCAGAGAATTTGCTTCTTTTAAAGAGGTCAAAAGGCCAATGGCGCAAGGAAGAGCTGTGAATATGGAATATACTATATGGAATGTAAATAAATATATAGGCCAGGGAAAGGTACACTGAAATCTTACTGAAACGAGTGATAAACTTGGATGATGTGTTGTGGGCTCAAATCCAGTTGGTGTTTTCTGTTAAACAAGATTTGAGGTAGACATATGACCTCTTTGGGTGTTCTCGTCTTTAAAACCAACATGGAAGCAGGGATGAGCTTGTTAAGCTCCACCACCACCCCCATTGCATTCCGGAAGCAGGGTGTTTTCTCATCTGCTTGTGGAAGTTCCCCGAGTAATTTAGACTCCTGGTCTTTCAATCTTCTACCTCACACAGGGAGCCTATCGTAAGTACAAGAAGAGCTTCCACAGCTTTGAAATTTGCTGTCTAATTAGCAGAAGGTGAGAGGAGAACCTGGTACTGCTGGTGTCCTTTATTCACCCAGGTATGTGAGGGCTGCTCACCTGAGAGGAGGTCCTCCAGGGCTAGAGCAGTAGTTCTGTATTCAGTCAAGTGGACAGGGCCAAATGAGTCCATACACACACCGCTTCCCAGAATGCTCCTGCTTTTGTGGAAAAGACCCACAAACGTCTGCCTCCCCTCCATGTAGATGTTCTCCAAGCCTCACAGATAAGCAGCTCCTACAAAGAACTTCTAAAAGACATCTTCGTTTCAAATTGCTTTCGTACTCCACCCAGTGTGTTTTTGAAAAAAAGCTCAGATCTTTTGGCTTGAGATCAAACTATTTTAGAAGCAGTGAATAGTTGTGGCAGTTACAAAGCCGCTGCTACAAACCCCACCCATCCCCAGCATTTTTCTTCTTAAGAAATGTTTATTTCCCTGCAAAAGTGCTGAACAAATGTTTACAATGAAAAACACTCTGGGGAGGAGGGGATTTTATAAAAGGTGGATTGTGGAAGTGTCCAAAGTATGGCAAACAACCACACTGGAATGAAAGCCAGGGACTTGAGGCAGCAGATGACTGAAGTTGGGCAGAAACCATTTCCCTCTGCTGGGGAGAAGTATGTCTATATCAGGGGTTCTTAACCTGTGGTCCAGGAATGGGTTTCAGGGGATCTGGGCAGAAAATCAATTTCTTTGAAATCAATGTTACTTTGAAAATTGCCCTGAGGTGGCAAATCTGAGGCGGGGTGGGTGGGCTCCATAACTTTCACCATATTCTCAAAGGGGGGCATGACCCCAGAAAGGTTAAGAACCATTAGTCTGCAAAAAGCATCCTGAATCACCTGCTGAAGACTGTCACATACTCAATACAATCCCTTAACCCAGGGGTCAGCAAAGTGTTTGTGGCTTGGGCTGGTTCACGATCCCGCAGACGCTGCAGTGGGCGCGCACACACACATGTGCAAACGCTATTTCTGGTGCTCCTTCCAGCGCAGAGGAGGCGTGCGCAGCTTCCCATTGGTTGCAGGAGCTTCCTGCAGCCAATGGCAAGCTGGCCAGTGTTGCGGAAAGTGGTCCCCACTCTGCTCTGTGCCGGTTTAGCGCGATGCACAGGAGCCAACCAAGTGGGTGGTGGGGGGTCCATGGGCCGGTTAAAAGACCCCCATGGGCTGTTTGTAGCCCATGGGCCTTAGGTTTCTGACCCCTGTCTTAACCCTTTGTCAGAAACTTTAGGTCTCCCCCCTCTCATTTTTGCATAATATCTAATCTGAAGGAGAGCTCTGTGAAAGTCACAAGTGATTTTATTCTGTGACTTTTGGCTAATCTAAATAAAGATGATACACCCGCCTTGTATGCTAGCCCACAAGAGTTACTAGTCTGCAAAAATAGGAACAGGTTCCTTTGCAATGGACAGCATACATTTGGACACAATTAATCACCCTTCCCTAACCTGATGCCTTCCGGTCAGTTGTAGACGACAGCTCCCCAAAGCCCCAGTCGGCATGGCCAACAATCAGAGATGGTGTAAGTTGTAGGTGGCCAACCCAGTGAGCTTCATGGGGATTTGAACCCTGGTCTCCCAGGTCCTAGCCCAACGCTCTGACCACGGCACCACACTGGCTCTCTATCTTGAGGGCAGCCAGTGGAATTCTTCAAGAACTGCAGGTAGGTTCAGCTAAGAACTGGAAATGCTCACCAGTGCTTGAAAAAGGGACTCTTTCTGCCTCCCACCTCAACACAGTTTGCACCTTGCACACTCAACAGAAGTCCTTTTCAAACCGCTTGCTCAGTGTTTGCGCGGATCCATTCACTTGAGCTGCACAATGTGGGCCTAGACGTTTAATTTGTGTACCATCCTCATGTATAAAACAATGGTTCTGGCTGTGCTCTTCCTTCCTTCCTTCCTTCCTTCCTTCCTTCCTTCCTTCCTTCCTTCCTTCCTTCCTTTCCTTCCTTCTTTCCTTCCTTCCCTCCTTCCCAAGATGGCCACTATGGTGGCTTATTCTGAAAAACATGCTTGGAACATGATCCAGGATCAACTCCATAATGCTTGGATGCTGTGACTCCTTTCCCTAGTTTCTACAATACTATACAGTGGTACCT
Source organism: Podarcis raffonei (assembly GCF_027172205.1). NCBI lineage: Eukaryota > Metazoa > Chordata > Lepidosauria > Squamata > Lacertidae > Podarcis > Podarcis raffonei. Next base: position 68,145,461 of record NC_070606.1, read on the forward strand.
CGGGTTAAGTACTTAATTCGTTCTGGAGGTCCGTTCTTAACCTGAAACTGTTCTTAACCTGAAGCACCACTTTAGCTAATGGGGCCTCCTGCTGCCGCCGCAGCACGATTTCTGTTCTCACCCTGAAGCAAAGTTCTTAACCCGAGGTACTATTTCTGGGTTAGCGGAGTCTGTAACCTGAAGCGTATGTAACCTGAAGCGTATGTAACCCGAGGTACCACTGTATTTGGATAAATTCGGTGTGAAGTTCTGGCTTGCAGACTTCTTCTCAAAAGAGCATCCTCGCAGCTTTCCCCTCATAATCCTGAGCTTCCACTACTGTGTAAGTTATAAAGAGAGGAAATCCCATGATAAACAAAAGATCACGCAGCCAGGTATTAACCACGCAGGCAGGATCATAACCAGGCTGACAGCATTTTTCCAAATGAGCAATTGGCACGGTTTCTGTGCCTCATTCCATTCAGCAGGGAGGGAAAGGATGGGGAAAACCAGTTTTACCAAAATGCTGGCTTCGGAGAGCTCTGCTACGCAGACTTGCTTCAAAAGTCTGAATTTCACTGTTGAAGGACTGCTGGCATTGCTCTTCTTACATTGCCTACAGCAGCCGCTGCTGAACTCCAGCCGTCTGCAGACTGCAAAGTGAGTCTCAGTTTGCTTGGGTGGGAGAATAGGGGGTGGGGGAGAGGAGAGCAGAGCAGCTCACTCTATCGAGATTTAACTCTTTCGGCAACTCAGTGGGTTCGCCAGCTCAGAGAGTCTGAGGAGCTGATGCTGTTCTCAAAAGTTTCAGGGGAAAAGTCTCCACTTTCCAGACAGACAGCAGCAACTCATATTCTTTTTTAATTTCATAGCTGTTAAAGGGGACAGCAGGCCTGGTAAGAAAAACCATTAAGGAAAAGATAGGGGATTTTTTAAAAAGCTAGGGGGTGTTGTTCTGATTTGCTGCAGCCCAATGTATTTTGCTAGAAAACATTTTAATCTTGACTTTTCAAGTGGTTTCTGTTCCAGTGTTTCACAGGCAGAGTGGGAATGTGGCACACCAAATAATTTCTGCAAAATCCACTCAACCCCCCCCGCCCCGTCATTAGAGAGTTATTAAAATGTATAGAAGCAAACATAATAATGATTATATTTTATATAATTAGCTAATACCTCTTTTTTGGTGCAATGATCAACAGTGTCAGTGAATCCTATCTCCCCATCTTTCTAAGCACACCTTTTTATCAAGTGTTTCCAGCATCCCAGGCTGCCTCTAAAGTAGACAAAGTTCAGACAAGGCTGGTTTTATATTGCATTTTGCAGGACGACTATGTCTGGGTTTCGTTGCTGAGTCCCTCTAGGTCTATAAGCCTTCAAAGGCTACACGTAGCATGGTTGTTCAATGACTTCCTGAGCATTTGGACCCTTTGATCATGTCAGATGCATCCAACAAAGACTCTTACCTGTAAATATGCTGCTGTCAGCCTAATGGAGTAAAAGTTGACACCATAAAGTTCACAGGCTCCATACAGCCTAAATTAGGTGACAAAAGAAGCAAATTCCGTAGGGCTCAAGAGGGTGGATGCTAGCCTGAAGTACACTTACTCATGAGTAAGGATGCTAAAGATCGCCACACACAGTTCTACAACTTGACTTACCTCTGTGACAGTTTTGTTCAGCAACTCCATTAGCACATTTTAAAAAGACAAATAAAGGTCGTGTTGTCTGCAACAAGTTTTAGATAATTCATACCCCATTCCGACTGACAGTGTTTTTGCGTGTGTGTGTGTGATTGCACGACTTTATATGGGGCTAATTTTATGCAACCTATTTTTGTCATAAAAACCTATATATTCCTGTGTAAAAGCCACATAAGCTCGGAACCATTTGATGTCTAAAAGGAAATGGAAACTTGCACCACAGCCTGCAACCATTCACACGCCTTGCACGTGTAATCATAGAACTGCTGAGTTGGAAGGGACCTTGTGGGTCATCTAGTCTAATCCCCTGCAATGCAGGAATCTTTTTACCCAATGTGAAGCTCAAACCCAGAGCCTGAGAATAAGAGTCTCATGCTCTACCAACTGAGTTGTCCCACAAGTTTATAACAAAGGCATCCTCGGATTTAGATCATCTACAAGGTTGTGGCATGAGAACTAAATGCAAGAAATTGTTTCAGCCGTTAACTGTTTTAGAAAGTGCATTTATAGGTATTATTCTACATGTAACTGGTCTCTTTACTGCCACACCTGTAGCCTGATTTTTCTTGTACACTGTAAATAAGTTACATGTTATTGCTAGAAGCACTTGCACCAGACAAGTACAGTACAGTGGTACCTCGGGTTAAATATTTAATTCGTTCCGGAGGTCCGTTCTTAGCCTGAAACTGTTCTTAACCTGAAGCATCACTTTAGCTAATGGGGCCACCTGCTGCCGCTGCGCTGCTGGAGCACGATTTCTGGGTTAGCGGAGTCTGTAACCTGAAGCGTATGTAACCTGAAGCATATGTAACCCGAGGTACCACTGTACAAGCAAAAATTAAGCCGGAATTGCCTAACCTAGGGCAGGTGTGGGTTCACCCTGTGGAATAAATGAAATAACCCAACAGTAGTATATGCTCCAGTCCATTTTTAATGATTATTTCAATGATAATTTATATTTTACCTGATGCAATCCCATGAGATATAGAACACACCAGAAACCAAAGCACAACATGAATTCTAAAAAGGCATGAAAAACTTGCTTTGTATAGGACCAGTTTGCCTATCGTAATCTGGACCTGGAGATGCAGTTGCCGTGCTTCCTTTGTGCTGTATTGTTTCTTTTAATGCACACAGAAGATCTGCCTGCGTGTCCTTAGCTTTATATCAACACAACTCTTCAACAGTGGAATGAGACATGTATTACAAACTTTACAGCTTTAAAAACTGAAGTCAAATGGCCCCATCATTTCTTTTTCATTTCTCTCCCCCCACCCCCTTTTTGCTAAATGGGAGGTGGAGTTGTCAATAAAAGTTTGGATTCCTGCCTGGGATGGAAATCAGATGCAGGCACAAGGCAGCCACCCTGCTCCTTGCCAACAGAATGTCTGCGCAGAGCAGATGGGACATATGGCCTTCAGGACACAATGCCAGCAAGCAGCACGGAGCGAGATAATAGAGGCTGAACAAAACCGGCTCGGAAAGCAACTGCCACATACACGGCTCCAGCTGCTGCTCTGGGGAAAGTCTCAGCACCCTCTTTTACTCTGTGTCTTTTCACCGTTTTTAAAAACATCATTCCAAACTGCAAACTAAAGTGGGGTTTTGGTTTCCATTTCTAGCAGAGAGCACCAACAAAAGTGTTTTTATTAACACAGATCTGTATTGCTTTGGACTGCCTTTTCTTTTTCTTCTAGATTCAAAAATAAAGCTGGCATCACCTACGGTGATCTTCTGCACAAACCCCACAGCAATGAATGGAGGTTACATCATGAGCCGCTCATTATTTTATCCCAGCGGCCAGCCTATGGCATTATTATCCTCTTCTCCACGCAAGGTTTTTAAACAACGCTTCATGCAAACACAAGAGCGTGTGGGTTTCCTTACCCACCCCCCAGCCCCACTTTTGAGAGTCATTCAGGGCATGTAAAACAGTAGCAGCAATTAATTTCGCAGGCCAGCTTCCTGCCGTCAATTCCAGAATGGAAAACCTGGACGTTGCCAAACAAAACCATCTGCTCTGTAGTGATATATCATTACAGTCACCAACATTCTTGCTACCACAAGCAGAGTGGACAAAAGAGAAACTAGTTTCAGGCAGGGAAACAAAAGGCTACACCTTGGAGCTGTAAGGAAATATATTTTGGTGTTTCCCCCTTAAGCCATTCCCTGGGGGTGGGTTATGTGTGTGGGGTGTGTGTGTGCAATATCTGTGGCACAGGACACGTCATACTAAACTGCCAACTTTGCTGCATTTATTTGGTCTGTGCCACAATGTAGGTAAAGGTAAAGGGATCCCTGAACCATTAGGTCCAGTCGTGGCCGACTCTGGGGTTGCGGCGCTCATCTCGCTTTATTGGCTGAGGGAGCCGGCGTACAGCTTCTGGGTCATGTGGCCAGCATGACTAAGCGCTTCCGGCGGACCAGAGCAGCACACGGAAACACTGTTTACCTTCCCGCCGGAGCGGTACCTATTTATCTACTTGCACTTTGACGTGCTTTCAAACTGCTAGGTTGGCAGGAGCAGGGACTGAGCAACGGGAGCTCACCCCATCGCGGGGATTCGAACCGCCGACCTTTTGATCGGCAAGTCCTAGGCTCTGTGGTTTAACCCACAGTGCCACCCGCGTCCCTTGTGCCACAATCTAGTTCAGGACAAATAAGAGTACTTTGTCACGCAGTGCAGTTAAATGATGAAACTCACTCCCCCAGTGATGGCCACCAACTTGGATGGCTTTAAGAGAGGACTGGCAATTTTGTGGAGGCTGCAGTTATCAATGGCTACTAGCCATGATGACTATGCCCTGCCTCCACAGTTGGAAGCAGTAATGCTTTGGAAAACTAGTTGCTGAAAACTGCAAGAGGGGAGAATGCCCTTGTGATTGGGTCTTGCTTGTAGGGTTCCCACAGGCATCTGACTGGCCATGGTGAGAACAGGAGGCTGGACTAGATAGGCCACTGGCCTGATCCAGCAGGCTCTTCTTTATGTTCTTATCACTTTCCATGACGCCCTCTAACTGCAAATTCAGGGGGTGAGGGCTGGCAGGACTAGTGCCAAACCAAAAAAGAGAGCAAACCCTAAGGGAGTATCTGCCACACCAGCTGCCCAATGAGGCCTCCAAATGCTCTGTATCCACAGAATGTGGAACATGACTTGGAAAAGAAAACCTGAGGAGGAGGGTGACAGAATAAGAGAATTGTTTCTCCTATGCTTCAAAGTATGAAATTCAAACATCCACTGTAGGGGCTTGCAACTGATAACTCTTAACAGCAGTGCTTCTGCTCAGCCAGCCATGTCCCACAGAATATGCTATTCTCTTGTCAGAATTTGGGACTAGTCAGAAATAAACTAAACAAGGTTGTGAAAACAAGCATAGAGGGGCAGGCCCCAAGAGCCAGCACATTAGAGATATATGTGGGACAAAAAGAGGACAGGCAAATCCCATTCCCTCTGCCGTGCTTACATGATCTGCCTGCAATCGTGGTCAGTGATTAGATTGGCTCAAAAGCCAATTTTATCACCAGTGGACCACAACCTCTGCTATTCCTGGTTTTGCAGGACTTTCTCTCTGTGAACCCTCAATGTCAGCAGCATTTGCAGGGCAAATTTCTTCTCACCTTATGGCCATAAGAGCATAAGAACCACCCCGATGGATCAGACCAAAGGCTGATCAAGTGTTTCCCTACAGTGGCCAACCAGATGCCAATGGGAAGCCCACAAAGAGATGAATGTGATGGCCCTCTCCTGCTGTTTTCTCAGCAACTGACATTCAAAGACATGCCATCTGCCACTGATCCTGGAGACTGCCCTTGACATCACTAAAAGACAGATAAAAAGCATAGGATGCTTACCTTGTACACCACTCTGCTGTAATGAACAGCAGGGTGCTCATCAATGAACACAATGCAAATGCAAGCAGCCACAGAAGCAGGACTTCAACGTGAACTTGTTGCTAAAAGGGGAGGTCTTCTGAAAAGCCGGCAAAGAGGTAGCTTTCTTCTCATTTTCTGGTAGGACCTTTCAGAGTTTGGCAGCAGTGATCACAAAAGTCCTGTTCTGAGCCACTGCAGTTCCAATTTCCAATAGAAATGGCAGTGGGGAGGATCGTAACCAATTCACAGAGCACTTGTCTTAAATGCAGAAGCTTGCATGCCATGTCCTTAATATAGGACATGGAACGACTCCTGTCTAAAACCCTGGAGAGCCATTAGCAGGCAGTGTAGGCAACTCTGAGCCGGGTATGACTCAGGTTTCGACAGATAGATCTTACGTTTACTAGATCTTAATTAGTGAAGGGCCTCCACGACGCTTGAGGAATGGGACCAGGCTGAACAAAGGTTAAAGGTTTTTTAAGTGTTCAAATCAGTACCTTGAATTAGACCAGTGCCCACTCCAGATGATGTTGGAAGGCAGTGCTCTTCCCTAAACGTATGAGTTGTGTTGGAACCATGTAGGGTGCATTACGGAAGTCAAGCCTAAAAGTTAACAGAAGCATAGATCCACATAGCAAGGTTTGATCCATTTAGGAGAGGAAGAAAGTCTGCTCATCTGCCAAACTTGAATGAAGGGACTCCTGCAATGACGCTCAGTGTACTTCTCAAGAAGCAATGCCAAGTTCAAGGCTTCTGACCTGGTCAGGCAAAGTCAACAGGGGGACTGTCTGTAATAGGCTAGCTAAGTCCTTCCAGAGACTGGCTATCCTGTACCAATATCGCATGTGTCTTGCTGGGTTTCAGTATCAAACTATTCACCCTCATCCAGCCTCTATACTGGTTCAGGAAAGAGAGAGTGTATATGGCAGGGCTGCTCCAAGATGGCTGAATTTCTGAATAAGAGTTTTACTAGGATCTCTTTGATAACTAAATGAACTATTTCTACACCTGTATACGGAACAGGATGTGAAAAGTAAAAGCTTATTTCTCATCCCATAACAGCAGCCCAGGGCTCCATTGCCAAATCCTGGAATCGCTTCTTCTATCTTTATAATTTATGTAGATTACTGGTATGCCAGAGGGTAAATTGCCCTCCTTGAAAAGACATAAACTGAAAGCATCTAAAGGGTACAGCTTTTTTTGTTGCCGTTATATGCAGTGCTTTTTTCCTGGGGGTACGCATACCCCTAAACATTTTGTGAATCTTTGTACTTTTGTCCATTTATTGTATTTATTTTTCCCAATTTGAACTATAAAATGGTGATTTTCTTGAGTCAAAATGGGTACCCCTAAACATTTTTTAAAAGAAAAAAGCACTGGTTAAGTGGCATGGTTTTATTTCTTATACAGTGGTGCCTCGCAAGACGAAATTAATTCGTTCCGCAAGTTTTTTCTTCTTGCGAGTTTTTCGTCTTGCGAAGCACGGTTTCCCATAGGAATGCATTGAAAATCAATCAATGCATTCCTATGGAAACCGCCTTCAGACCAGGTCTGGGGACAGTCTGTCCCCCGACCTCTTCTGAAGGCTGGGGGGAAGACAAGGGCTTTTCTTCCCACCGCCAGCCTTCAGAGGGCTGTTCTGAAGGCTGGCGGTGGGAAGAAAAGCCCTTCTCCCCACCTCCCGCCCCGCAAGCTCCGGGGACAGGAGGGCTTTGCTGCCGCCCGCCAGCATTTTAAAAGCCCCTGGGACAGCGGAGGTCTTCTGAAGGCAGGCGGTGGGCGAAAGTCTTTGCTCCCCCCTGCCTGCCTTCAAAAGCCGTCCGGGATAGCGGAGAAACGCGCTGCGCTTCTCCGCTATCCCGGGAAGGCAGGCGGGGGGGAGCAAAGACTTTTGCCTCCCGCCGGCCTTCAGAAGAGGTCCAGAAATTCGTCTTGCGGAACGACTCAAAAACGGAAAACTCTTTCGTCTTGCGAGGCACCACTGTACAAATAAAGGCACACAGTTGCTAAGTGTCACTAGCATATGTAAGTGTGTGGTGTTGTTGTTATTAATCTTGCCAACTGGATAAAGGAAAGAGATCCATGAATATTCATGATGCTGAATCCCAAAGCCACACCTATCTTCATGCAGATATTAAGCCGCATTCATAATAATACCGAGCCCTATGGAACCCCTTATATTTCCCATAGACATGAACATTCTGACATTCTCATACACATTGGCTCCACAATAACCCGTCTTTGAATTATATAGTAACAAACCTATTGGAATGCTTTCCCAGAGACACCTAGAGGTTGGATGTGGGGCAGAAGAATATTATGGTATTCAGAATCAAAAATCATTGTACTGTAAGGTCTAACAAAATTGCAAGGCCTAACAAAATCAGCAAAGATATATTCATTTTTCAGCCTCCAGGGCTGGCATGTCCAGTTTCCGCCACCTGAGGCAAAAGGGGAAGTGCTGCTCACCCCACTTGCAGAAATATAGCAAAAGCATTGCATGCTCCAAGATATCTCAAGAAATTGGTGCTGGTACTACTTTTCCACTGGCAGAGGAGGCAGTGGGGTACCACCTTTGAGACTTTTGCCACACGAGGCAGTGGCTTCACCCTGCTTCATGGGTGGGCTGTGCCTGCTTTAGATTCAAGTAACCTACCAGGTAGTTCCACAGCCAGGGTGGAAGCCAGATTGACCATTTCAAATAAAATTTGTTATTCAGGAATGTCTGGATTTGCTCAGGCCGTCAGTCAGAAATGAGAACACGCCAGTGAAAAATTGATACGATATTCCTTATCCCAAACTGGCATTTTCAGAAACAAACAAGCCCTTTCTTTACGGCTGATGAAAACATACTGACAATTTAGCTGCAGTTAGCGGAGTTTAGCCAATCTGCATGTTGTGGCTTTTACCACCCCCAACATCCTGTCAATATCCTTGAGGAACAGCAGATCTCAAGAAACTAGATACTTGAGACAAACTGCTGTTTCCAACACTAAATACTGCAATGCAGACTACACTAGTAGACAAACAACTTACTGGATAGACTACATGAGTACCAGGGAATGACAGGAAGCCAGAATGACATGATCCGGTGATTCAACAGAGGTGATAAGAGTTGGTCTTTTAGCTAATTTAGTTAATCCATAAGAGTATAAGAATAGCAAAACCAGCACATCTGCAATGCTTTCCAACTGATTGATACTTTCAGAATTCAGACTCATGAAAATACAGTGCGACTGCAAAATTGTATGAAAAATGGAATCCTGTAACTGTAAAATACTCATCAAAATTCTAAACAGATTTTAGGGATATCTAAATATGTTGGAAGAGTGACACCTACAGGCCACTAAAAAGTTGTTTTTTAAAAATATTAAAGATTTTCTTGGTTTACAAAAAGGACATGCCTTGTCTTTTTTTTCAGGTTGTACAGTCTCTTACATATCAGTTACATTTGTTTTGAGACATTAGTGTTGAGTACACTATAAGGTTGGGGAAGAAGAGCGGGGAGAGGTGGTGAGGCATATTATTTTATATAGTGTGCGTGTGGGGTTTTGTGCCACTAAAAGGTTTTGTCAGCGTTTCAGAGATTACAAGCACACTCTCATATTGGTTAAAATTGGCAAAGTATTTTGGATTGTATCCAGCTAAATTATAGTAGACCCAAAGAAATTAATGGACCTAAGTTTGCCAAGCTCATTAATTTCAATTGCTCTACTCTCTGTATGACTATCATTGGCTGCAAGCCTGTGTAAGTTCCATCTATAAAGAATGACTATCAAAATAATTTATTACAATGTAGGACAAGGATGCAGAATCTATGGTTCTCCAGATGTTGCTGGCCTACAACTTTCATTATCGCTGACTACTGACCATGCTGGCTGGTGCTGATGGGAGTCCAACAACATCTGGAAGACCACAGGTTCTTCATCATTGCTGTAGCAAAGATATAAAATGATTGACAGGCTCAAGAGTTATACCAATACCCATCTGGAAGACAAGAATGACAATTATTCAAAATTCTGGCGAGGATTTCATTTTAAGCATTGCAATCTGGGTGCAGACATTTCTCATAACAAGTCTTCTCAATTCACTGTAGAACAGTTTAACCAGACAAAGCAATTATGGAAAGACTACAGTTAAAAATAAAATTTCTTTATTTACCGATTTTCTACAAAGCACGTAGTAAAAATAAGTCACGTGACAAAAAACCAATATTGCACAGTAGACAGAAAACATTGTTTGAAGATGGAAAACCTGCACATTAATGAAGTTCTCTCATAGTGACCAAGTATTTTTAAGCTAAAATAATCTACAACAAATCTGGTTTCAGAATCTTGCCTAAAAAGAGAGGCTTGCAATTTTAAAAATTTATAGGAAAATATTTTAGTACTATTCCTGTAAATAAAATAGGTTTTAAAACGATGTAGACATCTTTATGAAACCACCCATTAAAGGATTAAACAACTTTTCTCCCCGGCCTCTCAAAATCGTCGTGAAAATGACCACACATACACGTTGCAGATGTCTACAAAAATAAATTTACACCCATAAGTCCTATACTAAATATTAAACCACACTTGTCACACCAGTAAGCTTCAGAGAGGACTTGGCAGGTGTGGTGAGACTCCCACCTCCAGTGCTTTAAAACATACCCTCAATGTCATTTCACAAGGCTGCTTTTGAAGCTCTCATAGTAGTTTCACCATGCATTGGGTGGCTGCTATAAAAGAAGAAAGTCACAAGCCCAAAGTTCTGTGGAGTGTGGAATTAATCAGATGAGACTCTGAATTTTGACACTTTTAAGCACTGAGAGTTTTCCATGTGATTTAAAAATTACATGTAAAGCCTGTGCATAAGTGACTGCAGAATCAGAATTTAAGTACATGCCATTCGATAAAGCTTCATTTCCTCAAAATGGCCCTCCTCGTTTTATGCTAAAAATGACCAATTTAAGTGCAACAGGATATACACAACATGTTGATGTGTGAGCAGCATTAATAAGTTCAATTACCTAGTTTACAATGAGGAAAAACTACATCAGGCAGGGTTCATAGCTACATGCACATAATGCCACAAGTTGCTCTGAGAGAAGGTTGCAGATAAAGCGAGTATTATTTACCTCTTTCCCGAAATACAAAAATTAGAAGGCACCAGAGCAACAGAAGCAAGCTGAAAATCAAGATACCTGGGGTACCCCGTGATGTCTGCCCTCTTGAAATGGGACTTATGGTTTCTTTTCCCTCTGTAATCCCCTCCAATATACTCCTGACCAACCCTCTCAAGCAGTTTCTGGGGGTACAAGAGGGAAGGAGAAGCCCTGCTAATGCTGCGTTGGATTTCACCCTTATTTTATACAACTCACAATTAAGTTGTGCAATTTATTGGTTCAGATAAAGTTGATTGCTAGCCGATTGCGGAAGGCAGTAAAGGTAAAGGGACCCCTGACCATTAAGGTCCAGTCGTGACCAACTCTGGGGTTGTGGCGCTCATCTCGCTTTATTGGCTGAGGGAGCCGGCGTACAGCTTCTGGGTCATGTGGCCAGAATGACTAAGCCGCTTCTGGCGAAACCAGAGCAGCGCACAGAAACGCTGTTTACCTTCCGCTGTTTACCTACTTGCACTTTGATATGCTTTTGAACTGCTAGGTTGGCAGCAGGGACCGAGCAATGGGAGCTCACCCCGTCGCGGGGATTCAAACCGCTGACCTTCTGATCGGCAAGTCCTAGGCTCTGTGGTTTAACCCACAGCACCACCCGCATTGATTGCTAGCTGATTGCGGAAGGCAGACTCACATTCAAAAATGCCTACAAGCTTCTGACTTAGCAGGAAAGCTTGGAAACGGCCACCATCATCACAGCAGCCACCCAGGAATAAATGAACCCATGATTATCCTGAGACGACTTCTCTTTGCTAAAGCATAGGTTACAAAAAGCTGTCGGACTGTATCTTTGGCTCAGAGGACCACTGGCCAGATCTTGTCTGACAGTTCTTACGTGTTGGTATCAAGCATGGCATGACAAGATTCTTGGACAGATAGATTAGTATGCATATGTACATTTATGTCTATTTTATTTTACTTATTAAATTTTTACACCGTCCTTCATCCAAAGATTATAGGGCTGTTCCCAACATGAAAATGAGAACACGAACTACATATTAAAAGAAAAACAAAGCAATAACCCCCCCATACATTTAAAAGGCTATAGAATGTTAATCAGCCCAAGGCCTGGACGTTGAGAAATGTTTTCATCTGGCACTTAAATATGTGTAATGAAGGTGCTATGCCAAACTCCCTGGGGAACTACTACAGAAAAGGCCCATTCTTGTGTTGTCGCCCTCCAGACCTCTAGAGGAGGGAGCACATGAAGAAGGGTCTCATGATAAATGCAGGGTCTGGGTCAGTGCAAGTGGAGAGAGGCAGTCCTAGTTACATAAAAGTGATTTTTATGCCGTGACTAACTCCTGAAATCAGCTCTGCTATTCAGCAACAAACAGCATTTTCTATACAGTACTAACACTTCAGTCTTTGGAAGTTAACTTTAGGGGCACAAATAACAAAAGTGATAAATCTAAAAAAGCTTGAAAATGAACTGAATGCAGTTACGGATATCAGATGTACATTAACGCTCCAGTTACAGATGGCTTTCTAATATGATTTTATTACCATCCTCCACACCACAAGAGGCCACAATGCTAATGATATATAGTCAATGTAGTATAGTTAAAGTGACTACTGGGCCAGTGGAGAGGAAATTGCCTGTAATCCAGCAGGTAAAAGAGTGCCAGTTGTTTGAGAAGGCAAAGAGGAGGGGCAATTAAAAGCTGAAATGTGTTCTGGTCATGTTGAGCCATGTTTCCTCAGTGGCGGACTCCTTCACTTAACTTATCCTCTTATTTAAATATATGCAATCATTGCAACTCCCAGATTATTATTCATTATGGAAATATTATAATGCCAGCTAAATCAGTCTTAAGATTAGTTTCTCCTGTTTGGGAAAATAGCTCCTTTGGTTCAGAACGCCAACCTTCAAGGGGTAATTTTGTTTTTTTGGATACTAGCAGTTTTTTGTATGCTTCTCTACAAGATTGTTTCTGAACCTACAATTACTGATGGCTGATAAAATATGGGAATTCGTGGGAACAAACATCAATTAAAACATTTAACAAACAAGTCACTGATGCATATTTCAAGAATAATTTATTATAATTTTGGATCAAAGATAATTGAAAAATAGGATGGGAATGGTTCAACACTGGTGTGGGGTGAGCGGGCCGCCAGGGATTTTTCATGCATACAACCTTTTTTTAAAGAAGCAAAACAAATTACTTGATATCTTGGAAAGGTGAAATTATTTGAGTTGCTTTTAACAACAGTAAGTATTAGACTATCGATGGGATTGGGTGGTTAGGTTTGGGAAACATGCATGATTTTATCCGCTAGCCTGAAATTCATTCAAAACTAGAAAATATGCCATATATTTCTAAATTATGTGTCACTGAAAAAGCAGTCTGAAATAAATTTTTAGGATGGCACAATATTTTGTGAAATTCTTTGCTGTATCCATTCAGGCTCCGAGTATATCCTCCATAGTTTTAAATAATGGATATTATACTTCTTCAGAAATGACTGGTTGAGGGATGCAGCCTCTCAAAGAGATTAATCACAAATGACCTTTTTCTAGAACAAAAAAATCCATTTGCTTTATATAAAATTAGATCCATTTCACAAGAAACAAACTTAAAAACCCTGAAGATCTAATGATGTACTGCAATAGTTATAAAGCAGATCATGTTCGAAATGGATCTTCATGGATTAAACATTTTCACTGTTGACTTGGTTCAGGGTAGTTGAGCTATTCCCCCCCAATGGCTTCATTCATTTCATTAAGCTCCATTTTATGGATTTCTTCTTCATCTTGTGCATACAGTCTGCTGTTAACATTTTCTTCACAATAAATACACTCCTTCAAAAAAACAAGACAAAAAGTAACTCATATTTCCTTCCTCAGTGGTATCTTGTAGTTTGACATGTTACTAGAAATACCCAACAGCATGAATTTCAAAAGCGTCTCCCATACTATGTCTGAAATTTTGTGCACACAAACCTGGGAGTAAACCCAGTTAAATACAATGCGACTTGATTCTGCAAAAACATGGTTAGGGTTACACTGCAAATATGGTTCCGAGTGCTCCAACTCTGTGATTTGAGTACTCTTAAGTCTCAAATAGAAGTTAATGCTTTTATACTGAAAGAAGAAATAACCATTGAAACATACCGAATTAGTAACAGCTCCCGGTAGTCCACCCTTCTGAATCCATGGATGCACTTCAAGTAGCTCTCTCTTTTGCTCCTCCGTAAATTTTGGCTGGAACTTCTGCATTTGTTTCAGTTTCAGTTTGTCATCTTCTAAAACAGTTTCTAAGTTTCTGAAGTAAAATATACAAACAAACCCCTTTCAGGTCTTCAACTACCCGAACATGCAGACTTTATAAATAGTGACTACTCTGGAGCTCAGGCTTCCTGTCATTGCAGGTATTATGCCAAGCACCCAAATGCCAAATTCCATTTTGTCTGAGAAGGTAAATTAAGTTGAGGGAACTAGGAGAAGATCATCTTTAGCACATTTGCTAAGGCCACATCCACACTAGACATTTAAAGCACTATTATACCACTTTAACAGTTGTAGCTTCCCCAAAAGAATCCTGGGAGCTGTAGTTTGTTAAGACTGCTGAGAGCTGTTAGGAGACCCTTATTTCCATTAGAGAGCTACAGTTTCCAGACTAATTTAACAATCAACCCCTCTTCCTAGGAAATTCTGTCAATTGTGGCTCCTTAGAGTCTCCTAACAACTCTCAGGACCCTAAGCTGTAAAAAGTCAGCCCCTACATTCGTGTAACACAGATTCTGCATGTTTTGACCACTGGAAGATTGTTATATGCCAAAGCATAGGGAAGTATATGTAAATCAACAAAGAAAGGATATCCTTAGAAAAACAAGAAAACTGATTGTCAGCTATGTTGGGTGAATGGAATTGATTATCAAGACTTAACAACAGCTTACAATTGCTGAGTATGTAAAAAGAGAATCCAGTATTTCAGGTGTTGGTGTGGACCTTCATGTTATAAAAAATACTTCAAGAAAAGGATGGTTATGAATGGTGTGTGTATATATATATATATATATATATATATATATATATATATATATGTGTGTGTGTGTGTGTGTGTGTGTGTGAGAGAAACATTATTGGCATTTGAAATTGACACTATCTCACTTCATTGTAAAGAGGATGGTTTTCCTATTTTATTATATTTCTGTATATTATATTTCTACTTGTTAATTAAGTTTGGTTAAATTGGAGGAAAGAGGCAACAGAAATAAATTCTGAGAAATGAATTTTTTTTAGTGCTGTTTCAAGTATACATCTACTTGAGGTGGCAGTTCACAGTGCAAGCTGCTTCAAGTCTGAACTAACGTTGAATTACCGGGAGGGTATCTGGTAAGTCATCATAACAGTGTCATCTGTGTTTGCCATCAGCCGCCAGATGGGATCCTGGAGGACATATTTAATGAACTGCTCATTTTCTTCCAGTTCTGATTCCTTTGTTTTCTGATTGTTTTCTGATGAGTCAATGCTCCCAAAATATTTGCTGGTATGACTTGTTTCACTACTTCCTTCAGAAACAACAATAAAAAAGGTGTGCTTTTAATTATGGAGAAGAGATTTTTTATTGAAATAGCCTCACGATTTCTTAACCGCACACATGATGTTACCTGTTCCACTGCCTGACATGCCGCATCCATTTGAAACTGAGCCTAAGGACTCAGCAGCTGCTGAAACACCACTTCCTGACAAAGCAGACCCAGTGCCTGAACTTGCATCTTCCTGGAGTAAAATATCAAGTAAATCACTAGATACAGAGAAGGCATCACTATTTTGAACTTCCATTGGCGATCCAACCTGAATAATGAAAGAACAAAACCACAAAAAACAAACTGTCAATTCAAAAGGTATTTTTTGTTGTTCATAACTCCAGTTCCTAATCTAAGATTATGCAACAAGATGATGATGTATTACATTTGTATACCACTTTATATCCGCAGGTCTCAGGATGGCTCACAAGATAAAACAAGAGCTTGAGATTCATTTATAGTTGGCTGTTTTATTATGGTTTGTTTATTAGTGTTTTTTAAAAGCTTTAAATTATTTTGCATTATATATTTTTGTCTGTACTGTAAAATGCCCAAGATTTTCTTCACATTGGGCAACATCTAAATTTAATAAATCTAATATTAACTAGTACAAATCTTCCCAAGGAACATGCACAATTTGAAATTGTTTTAAAATGGAATTGTTTAAAAATTGAGCTTATTGAAAGAGCTCTCCATGTGCATAATTAGATAAAAATGTTGTTTTTTTCCAGACAGATCTTTCCCAGAAAGTTACAGACAATGCTTACAGGGGAAGATGCTTTTCTGTTGCAGTCATCTGAGGTCATGGGTTTGCTCGTCACCCCTCCATCAGTTAAAGTTCCATGGCTTCCTAGTGTACCAGCAGCGCCACTTTCAGCCACTTTGGGCATTTCTTCTAATTGCAGAAGGTTCAACTGTAGAGGAGAACTGCACCTGGACTGGAACAATGGTGGTGAGGCTTGACCTTGTGGGCCAGGAGACTGTGGAGTGCATGAACGGGATTGCTCATTTCGAGATTCTACAACAGTGGTCTTTTCACTCCCTGCCAGTGGATTATAGTGGAACGGTTGAGGTGGGAATGTGTTTGAGGCAGTGAATGGAGGCTGTGCTGTAAACACTGCTTGGGAAGAGAAAGAAGGCTGAGCAGGAAAGCTAGGTGGATCAGGATAAAGTGCTTGAGGGATCCCATTGTTCATTGGAGGATACATGTAGTTGGGGAGTACAAGTGCTACCACTGGTGTCATCAGAGGGTTGGGAAACTGTGAAAATGGCAAGTGACAGGGATTTCCCGAGTCCTGCGATTCACTGAAAGCAGAAAGAGGTGCTTCAGGACCTGGTGGCACAGTTCCTGTTGGTGGAAAAACTGGAAGTGGGTATGTAGACATAACTGTAGGAAAAGGCATTCCTGGATAACTTGCTTGAGAAGTATCTGACGGAGACCAGGCTGTGCTATTTGGGACAAGCCGGGGAAACCTGTGGGGAGGTTTGGTACCAGAAGTTGTGCTGTCTGAAGAATTGTGTGGCTTCTGTCGTTTTGGCTTAGATTTCCTGTTCTTCCCGTTTTTCTTCCAAGACTGATCTACTCCAGAGCCATGTCGTGGTCCATGAACACCTGGAGAGAAAGGCAGAAAATCTATTCAACAATGCATCTAAGTTTTAAAAAGGGTGACATCAATACTAAAGCAGAACCTTGGACCAAAAAGCTATTTCCTGTAAATTCTAGATACGTGGAAACTGGCTACTGCTTATAAGCAGACGAGAGACACTATGCACACATTTAGAGAGACATTCTTTTCTTCACAGTTACCAGGGCTGAACTGGTATTTAAATGAGGTTCCAGTTCTAAGCTGTGGGGAGCCCCAACACAAATCATGTCTCTTCCGCCATCTCATTAATCCTGTGTTCCACACGTTATGGCAAACCTCTAAGCTAGAAGAACAGCACAATCCAATGCATGCTTGCTCAGAAGTAAGCCTCACTGTACACAGTGAGCCTTGCTCCCCAACATGTATGTTTAAGAAAGAAATTACCTTCATTCTTTTGCACACAGTAGCAAATCATGTCCTCTTTAAGTCATGGAGAAGGGGAAAACTATGCATCACTGATGATGCGAGTTTAATCCCACATCCACCTGCTTAATACTTCTAAGGTTGCATATTGAGTTTCTGGAGCAACCGATTGTCAGCCAACTACAATTTGGTTTGATAGTAAAACTGAACTTAACTAAGCACCCTGAACTGTCTATGCACTTTTGCAACATGACAATGGGTTTCTTTCATTCAGATGGTGTTATGAGGCTATAAGCAAAGAGAGTCGTACCACGGTTACCAGGATGTCCTTTGGGTCTTTCTTGAAAGTAGTAACTGCAATTATATTGAAAAATATGGAACTTTTTGATTTCTTTACATTTGGTCAGAAAGCTCTGCTCTTCTTTTTGTGTATGCACTGCAAGGACTTCCTTTGTAAGCCCCAATTTCTTAAATGACTCTTTTTCTTGATTCTTTTGAGTGGTGGTAGATTGTGGAGCAATAAGCTGACTCTCCATGGGTTCTGTTCCACTGGGACCATCTTCTATTATTTCTAAAGACAAACAGACATTTAGGGGAAACAAAGTGAAATGTTGATCTCATTTTCATCTAATCAGAATTTGTTCTTCCAAATTCGCATGATCTGTCTTCCCATGGTTCACTTCTACATAAAAGAGAGCACATAGTCATTCTTAAAATCTGATTTATAAAAGTCTATATTCCTCTTAGAAACTGTAAAGCAGTACTATACCTAGTTCAGGCTGTGTTTTTTTGTCTCCAACATGAACTATGGTGCTGCTGTAGCTGCACTGACTGGTTAAAGATACAACGCTCTCTGGCTTGCCAGGCAAAGTTAAAGAAGTTAAGTGAGCACCAACAACAGCAGAAGCATTCGATTTCTCAGGTATCTCCAACTCCGTAGGGCCTATGTGGGATTTTGACAGCACACTTTCTTCTCAAATACCAACATATAACAACACAGAGATACACACACACACACAAAGAAAAGAACAAGAAACATATAAATTTAAGTTTCTCAAGACAAAATAAATGTGATGGCAAGTGAAGAATACAGTTCAGGTCTAACTAAATTACTTTGAGGAGTCAAACACAGTTCCCACCCCTACTTAACATGACAGGTGATACTGACTGACAAGTTTTATACAGTGCATTAGTAGAAGCAGTGGAGGCTGGTCTGTTAGGCAAATGGGGCACTGCTCCACCAAGCTCAGTCTGCCCTCAGCCGGCCCCCACCTGCCTGTCTTCTTACTTGTTTACAACCAGTCAGGGAATGACTGTGCCTGTCATTGGCTCTGGTGCCACCTGCTGTTGGTCTCCATGCCTTCCACCCCATCAATCCCAGCAGGCACCAGCCACCACTGAGTGGGACTTACTTCTGAATAAACATGCATAGGATTGCATTACAAATTCGGTTAACAGTAAATACCTGTGGGTGTTTTAATGTCATGCCTTTTCTCTCTAAGCATATCAGAATTCAGTGAAGCAGCGTTTGAGGAAGGCTGTGATTTATTCACTGCATCACCTGCACTGCAGCTTTCCAAATACCTACAAGTCAAAGCAAAAAACCCCAGAAACCCTTGGTTAAAAACACACCCCCTGATATTCTTAGAAATAAAGTTGTCAGTTCCATATAGCCATTGCTTTAGTGGAGTGGAATGTTGTTCACCTGATAACACTGTCTAAACAGCTGATCTGCTGATATGAATAAACAGGTTGCTCTCCCCAAGCCAGTTCTTCTGCAGCCAAACTCCTCTGACAAGCCATTCCAACAGCATTATTTTCTGCTGGCTGAGTAGCACTTTCCGCGAGGTCACTGGATTTCGCTGTGTAACAGAAACATCCCAAGAATGTTTATATATGGACCTTTCAAAAGCCAGGGAGCTGCTGAATGCACTCCTGGGAACATAGGTGGGGGCTTTAAGTATGAGCATGTGAGAGTTTCCAGCCTACAGCAAAGCTGTTTGTGCAAAATGACAACTACAAACAGGGCTGGGTTGTGTGCACTTGACCACACATTGTGGACAAGATATTCCTGGTTAAAGCTAAACTATTGGAGTTATTCCAAAATCTGATTCCAGATTAACTTGGCTATCATACCTGCATATTTTTTCTCACTTTCAAGCTTTGATCTGGAATTGATGAAGACGTGCTCTTTATTTTTGGCCTCACGTCCATCTTTACAAATACCTTGAGAAGAGTTCTAGAGTGAAGATTTAAAACAAACAAACGAGTTACTGAAAAAACTTACAGTAAGCCATACACGGTAATTGCTGATTGGGGTGAATGAAGAAGGTATTAGACTTCTGTTAGAAAAAACCCCAGGGTCAATTTCCCATTAGACTGAAACTATTAAGATAATATAATGAAAATCTTACAGGCTTGGGTATCCTCTGGGTATCTTCATTATTGTTCCCATTGCTGTCACTGGATGAAGCCACACTCATTAGGTGCTCATGTGATCCATTGCTTCCCAAACTTCCATAGCCACTAGAGCCACTATTATGTACAGGCTAAATATAAATATATACACACATTTTCAACAGAAAAGAAAATGACTAGTTGGAGTCTATATACTGCAAATATTCTGCATACTGTAACTAGAAAGAATCAACCAAGCAATCAAGCAGTTCAAGAATCAAGCAAGCTATCAAGAAAGTCGATAGGGTTTTCCTCATATTCAAGAAATAATTTTAGAATTGCACCTAGAACCTGCATCTTCACAGACACAACCTCCTGTATAGGCAGACAATGATTGCAGGGATATATTTTCATGATAAAACAGGATAACAGGATAAGCCAACATTCTAGTTAAGAGAATGAATGTCATTTTGCAAATCACCCGCAGCATAGGTGACATGACACACCTGGGAAAATGCAAGTACTATCAGCAAGTCCATGCTCCAGAACAGAAATGGGGCAAAAATTGAGTCAGCATACCCATAAAACCCCAGTTGTTCTAGTTTATGGTGATGTAATCCCACTATTTTCAAGGTGAGCAGTCCAGTTTTAGTATCGCTTGAGCCTTCTTGTCCATAAACCTACAGTCAACAGAACTGCTGAAGTGAATAATACTGCAGTGGCTGAAGTAATGATAAATTTCTTAAATAACTGAGAAAAGAAACCCAATGTTAATTTCTAGGTCAGAATTCTAAGAACAAGTATCTAAATACTTTGTAAGCCTACGTTACTTTGGGACAAAAATTTATGAACATTTCACCTTATAACAGTCTTCTAGAGGAGACCCCAGAGGTTTAGGTAAATTTAGATTTAAAACACAGTAAGGAAAGTGTACCTGTAATAATAACCGATATATTTGCTCTGTAATTTCTTGGATGCTAGGGTGAAGGATTTTCTCTTCTGCGCACTGAGGTGTAAACACATCTTCGTTCAACGGACCACTGTAAAAATCATTAATAATATCTAGAATACGACAAATGCATTTGTTTCAGTTATATCAGCCTTTGTTTTTCTATTGCATCTACAAACTTTTAAACTAATAAAATATTCAGGCTTACTCACTCCAAACATGACTTCTTCATTCTGAAGTAATTCTTGACAAGATTGGAAAGATCTGCAGCACTTATAAGTTTCTAGTTAAAAGCATTTACTTTATAGCACATATTTAAAAGAGCAATTTTTGTGTGTACCCTCCCTCCTCAACGAATCTATGTTCAGAAAGATGGTTGCAAATAGATTCTATTTTCTTATGTGTGAACTTTGCATGCTCCACACATTTGACAAATGTCTCCATAATTACCAGTACTAAATACACAGAAGCAAAAACACCAGAACTATCCCAAATGTAGTCAGATATTATCCAATTATCACTGGTAAAGCATTTTTGAGCAGTGGCCATAATGTATAGCAATTATTATTGCATGAATGTTCTACATTGAATGGAGGTGGTTCTTGCTACTACTAATATGAAAGCCAGCAACTGTTAGTAGAAAGGTTTTCCAAAAGTTGTGAAATATCCACATCATAGGGGCAGCAGATGTTTCAACAATTTAATTGGCACACTGCCATTCTGCAACTGCATGAATAACTTTTAAAAATAAAAACAGGTGCAGGAGCCTGAACTGGATTTGGACCCTGTCGTGAAGTGGGGAGGGGCATTAATGGAGGATTTAATCCTTTGTCCCCCAATCTGGATCAGGTCCTCTGCACTTGCTATTTTGTACTTGAAGAAAGGTGCCCATTAACACCAATAGAAGTGTTTCTTCAATGCAAATAGCACATGAGCCCCCCCCCACCTCAGATCAGGTCTGGACTTGGAGTGGGGGAAAGGGTTAAAGTCCCCCTTATATCTGCCAGCATCTTGATCCAGAATGGGCACTCCACACCTGTTATTTACTTTTAAAAAGCCATTCCCATAATTTCTGGTTATGTAATGGAATGTGTTTCCGAAGATGTATAGATCAGCTCTTAAATAAATTTTTTTGGGGGTGGGCAGCATTTCCAATAGGTTGTTGCTATTCAGGTAGTTGTGGAAATCGGGTTTCCACATTATTCTTTTCAGTATTTAAGAGACCAATCTCAAATAATTCATGACACAAGAACCTTCATTTTTATTACCACTTATTTACTTACGTTCTAACTTTGTGTCTTCCAATTATAAAAGAAATCTTTCGACTCCAGGGATTGATGAAACTGGACCAGCTAGTATCCAGAGTTATGTATTCACCATTTCTGGTGCAGAACCTGATTGGTGAATAATCAAATGGCTGTCCACCACACTGAAGAACTGTAACAAAAAATAATTGATTCAAATTTCAGCTTTATTGTAGAAATATTTACAATTTCTCATTTTAAATGATCCAAGCATTTGTAATTCCCATGATTTCACATTGAAACATTTAAATAAAGGTATCAAAATTAAATGTGCTTGAGAACTGAAGACTACTGAAAATTCACAGCTAAGCATTACTCTATTTTAAAATGCTACCCTAATTATTAATATTATCTATTTCTGAGTGGGGTAGAGGAATTTGTGGTGGTCTTAACATCAACATGGGATCAAATGGGGCTGTGGGTGTATAAAGAGTCAGTGAATAATGTGAAAACACCAGATGTTATAAAAGTTTCAGTACTAAGCAGATGTAGACCTGGATGGGAGACCCATGTACAACCTAAAACAATAAAAAAAATTAGAACAAAATATATGGGTGCATTAATAACATATTACTCCTAATTTAATACAGTGGTACCTTGGTTTACAAACTTAATCCATTCCGGAAGTCTGCTCTTAAGTGTTCTTAAAACAAGGCGTGCTTTCCCATAGCAGCGAGGGGCTCAATTTACACACACTCAACAGGAAGCGAAACATGTTCTGCTTCACAGACCAAAACACCTACTTCCGGGTTTGCAGCGTTCTTAATCCAAGTTGTTCATAAACTAAACGTTCTTAAACCAAGGTACCACTGTATGATCTAGCTCATGAGTCTACAATAAACAGTGTGTGTATGTTTTTATGATCTAATAATCAGAAGAGCAATGAACTGATTAAAAGTTACCAAAAACTATAGGATCCCTCATCCTTTATTTCCCCCAACCTTCATGAAAAACACACTATGCAAAAGGAGTCACCTACTTTTTTTGTGAATTGCTATCATTAAAGGTCTGTCACTTGGATGAAGATGTACTAAGACAGGAGTTCCAATTAAGTCCTGAGGCAAGTATCCCAACAAAGGCACCGCTCTGACAACAACAAAAGGTTAAATAATCATGAAGCAAAATACATTTAAACACAGCCTTAAGTTCATTTACAGACTTTGTTGAAATAAAAACAGAATGTTTGGACTTGTATCAGGTTTAGTTCTGCAAACCAATAAGCGGAACCTAAATATTATTGTGTAATATTTACGACACTCTTTTCTGTGCTAATTGTCAGGACGTAAGAGGCAACTATGAAGCATGCAACCTCCGAAAAGTCTAGTAAACCAGAGTGGTTTGCCAGGTGGGGCAGAGCTACTACATTGGCTTCATGGCAGGAGAGTCTCTCTTGCTTATCGGGGGGGGGGGGCAGGTGAGATGGCAGGGAGGTCAGCACAGTGCAGACAAAAATATACTATACAAAACAGAAGCAGGGTGGGGTGGATTAAGTATGCCAACTTCCTGGCAGGTGGGTTGCAGCTGCTTATCAGTAGCGGGTGAGGTGGTGCGGAGGTTGGCATGGTGAAAATGCACCATCAGAAGCACCAGATTGACTATGCCAGTAGATTTACACCACAACAACCTTTTCCCTGCCTCACCTTTCTTCCTCCTGGTAAGCAAGAGTGACCCACCTACTGGGAAGATGGCGTAGTAGCTCTGTCCTACCCAGCAAGCTGCTATAGTGACCATCTTCCTCCTTTTCCTACATAGAACAAGGTATCAAAATAAGATTAAGTTATGCAATTTCAGTATGAGTAAATAAAGAAAAAAGGAGCTAAGAGGTCATCCTAGAAATGCATCCCATCACTGTTTTGAAGAACATTTCAAGAAAATGGGCATCAGAAAGACCTCTCCTGTCCCTAATGTAATACGGGTCAAACATGGATCAAATTCACAATTAGATTCACTAAGAGCTATTATTATTTTTTAATATCCTCATTATTTAAACAACTGCAAAGGTATCCCACCGAGGACATTTCACTATAGTCACACATCAATATTTCCTACCTATTTTTGCATTTTAGTCAATACTACAGCTAAAGACACAACCATGCATATCATAGTTTTAGTAGTTCACCTTTCATCTACATCTTGGAACAAACAACTTGGGGTGTGTGTAGTTGTAAATATCCTTTTATTAGAAGGAATTCTGGGCGCTGAAAGGGAAAAAAAGGACAAGGTTTGTAGAACTAGAGCATTTATATGAACAAGATGCTTTATTTCAAGCACAAAAATAATTGCTGTATTATTACCTTCATAACCAGAGTGGACCTTTTCTGCAAGCAACACACAACAAAGCTGATCATCTTCATCTTGTACTTTGATAAGGTATGGAGTCATACGAAATGGGTGGTAGCAGATCTCACTAGTATGCTCCTCTTTCCCTGCACTAAAAATTAAAAGAAACAACAGTTGAGTTCTTATAGTTTGCATAGCCCACAAGCAGAATAAGGTATTTGGTAGGTGCATCTAAGCGATGGGCTTTGGACTATGCTACTTCCATGCACATATGGGAACTCTTAAGCCCTCCTTCTTACTAAAGCATCCTCTGAAAAATCACCAGTGAAAAATCAAGAGACTCTCCAAGGTGACACTCTAGGAAGTGCAAGGAACGGAAAAAGGCCAACCTCCTGTTTTCCATGACCATCTATGTGCAAGGGCCATTAGGCCTTATTATGTGAGAAGCAATACGTACAGTAGCGGCCAGGTGGGACTCTATTGCTGTTCTCCTGGTTTCCCAACACAGGAGTTACAGTCGCTTACTGAGGTGAAGAAGGGGAGGGGTAAGTTATGGGGAAAGAGATGTAGTGGAGTCACTCTCTTGGTAAGCAACCCACAGTCTTGGGAAGCCGGGAGAGCAATAGAGCCCACCTGCACCACCTCACTTGCCACTACTGAATATGCAACAGCCTAGAAACTGCTTTTTGTGGTGACATCTTAAACTGTAAGGTCTATTCAGCTTTTAGTGAGGATTCTGGAATTCATCTTTGTAAGTCGGCTAAGCCACATAACCAATGAACATAAACAGATTGAAGCAAAACATCTGTTAGTCCCCACGCTGACTTAAAATTTTGCCTCACCTGATGCGGCAGAAAAAAGACTTTTCCTCCATGCACTCCTGGGTGGTAGACTCTATAAAAATATAAAAGTATGAAAATGACTTTATAATCTACAGTAACAGAAAGAAGTGTATACTCTGAAAGTCAGAAAGATGTCCCCTGTAATTACTCAGCTGAAAACAATGCAAACACAGAGTAACTGGCAGAGAAAGGTGCCTTTCTTCTTGTTATTTTAGTGCAGTTAAGAGAACTCTACATTGTGTTTGCACCAAACTAATTTATCTAATACTAGATGTAGTTGTTAAAATAGGTTTTCAAAGCTATAAGAGAAAATTCATATTTTAAAATTTGGAAGCTCCTCCCTTATCAAAGTTGCTATCTCTCAGGGCATCAGAAGACTGGGAAGTAACGGCATGAAGGTTGTTGTTCTATTCTGAACAATACAGTTTTAAAAGCTGGACAGAGTATATTCACATTAACTGTATGACGTTCCAGTGAAGGGACTGGAATAATATCAAAAGTAAAGTCTTGTTTTGCCAAAGAATTGAACGGAAGTATGCACAAAACCAAAAAAAAATTATTCTGGGACCTTAAAAACTAATACAAAAGCTTTCCTCACACAGAGCCCACCTTGTCAGACAAACAACTCAATGAAGCTCAGCCCCATGAAAGCTTCTGCCACAATAAATTTTTTCATATTGTTTTTAAGATACCACAAGGCTCCTTGTTGATTTTGAAGCAACAGGCATACACAGTGACCTCTCTGGAGCATGTAAGTACAGTGCTTAATCATCCTATTAGCCAGATGAAATGAGACAAAACAGATCAGAATATAAAATATTCGTATCTAATAGCTACAAATGACTGTGCCAATTAAAAAGAGCAAAACACTAAAGAAACTGCAATTAAGCAAAGACATATCCTAATGGCTCAAATGCAGATGAGCAGTGGCGGGGGGGGGGGGGGAGCAACAATTTAAACACACTTACCAACTCCATTGCAAATAGTCCAGGATGGCAATCTGTATGGAGTAGTAGAGCTGTAGAACACACTGACATCCTGAGGTGCCAGAAACTCCACAAATTTGGCATTTTTAAATACATCTTTCTTACAGTGGAGAATAGAGGCAGCCTGATCGGAGATGTACAGAATTTTCCCAGTAGCCAAAGAAACAGCTACAGCAAACATATCCTTGAAAAAAACACAATAAAGCACCCAATACACAGTAAGTCAAAACTAGTTTAGTCAGGGAAAATGTTAAACAGAAGTTTTGTGAGTTACAAATATTCTAAAATAATGAGACATGGTAGGTTTACATTTTTTCTTGTTAAGAGTATTAGTATTTACCTGCATATTTATCAATGATTTTTTAACAAAAATGTGGCAGTTGTAATCTAAAGCATATTTTCTTAGATGCCACACCAGAAGAGTAACTCCATATAAGATTGCGTGGAGTACTCCAAGCAGTCATCAATACAATCTTCTTTGCCTCTTCTCCTTCTTGCAGATTGCCTTTGCACTTATCTGAGACAGACTTCCCATTTACTTAGAAAGAATAGGTTCCAATGGCTTACTCTTGACTCTTAACTATGGTTACACAATTATGAATGTTGAGTCTAACTAGACCAAGAGCATTCTCTGTTCACAATGTGACAGATGTATGCTTTACCTTGGAAGGCAGTGGTTTCCTAGATTTTATTTTTCATTTCCTACAATGTTATCCTGTCTTTCCTCCCAAAAGCTGAAAGCAGCATGGGGATCTGGGTTGCTCACCCCAATGTAACCTCACACAAACTGTGTGTAGAAGACAGGCTGCCCTGGGGTCATCAGTGATCTTCACAGGCAAGAGGGAATTTGAACCTACATTTCATAGACCAGGTTTAACACTTTAACCACCACACCACACTGTCTGTTACGTAACACGGTGTACGCTGTTATTCGATTTAGAAATATAGAATCTGTGATTATTAACAACCATGAATTTCTGCAACTCCCAGTTCAGTCTTTTAAAAAATCATTTGCACATGTGTTCATGGGCAAGGATACTCACTGCATTCTTCATGATGTATTCTGTTGTAATGTTTTCAACATCTTCCACAGTATAGGACAATACATCAAGGCCACATGGATAGCTTTCATTAGTCATCAACAACTGGTAATATTCTTCATTGGCTACAGGAGAACAAAGTTTATATTTTGAATAACACTGTTTACATGGTAGTCTAATTAGAACAGAAAAGTAGCTCAGGAATATGCATCCTACCATCAAGGTTTCCAGAGCCTTAAACAAACATTAAGAAAAGACAACCTCTTCTATATATCTTCAGGTTGCTAAGCAGGTAGATGGTAATCCCCTCCCCCACCTTGGGTTATGACACCAGCTCTCAGGTGGCAGGTAAGGCAAGAGAGAGAGAGTGTGTGTCTAAACATGCAAGCGGTATCTTGTTTTAGAGCAGTTAATTTGAAATTTTTACTCTGCAATGCTCTTACACTGTTCATCTGCAATACATGTTCATACTGAATAGATATCAAACAACTCCCACCCTAGTGTTTTAGCTGAAGAAAGTAAAGACCAAGAAGAGGAAGGTTATGACAAATGAAATGTTCCATGAATCCAACCAGCATACCAAGAGACACAGTTATTAATTCAGAATCTCTCTTGCTGTTTCCTACTGTAGTTCAACAATGAAGTTTAAATTTCACAGATTCAACAGAAAGGTCTGATATAGTTACCTCTAACTTGCTTAATGCTTCCAAGTGCATACTTCAGGGTTGCCAGGATACTAGGTTTGCCTTTGATCCTTTTATCAGGAGGAAGATGCCTTTTTAATTCCTGCAATGTTTTTATTAGTTCCTTCTGGGTTTTAGATTTAGATGGTAGTTCGCTGCTAGACAACATGAACAAAAACAATTCTGGTTTAAATGTAGCTTTGTATTCTGCAAAGCCCAAGTTCTTAATGTTTATTACTTAAGAGAGCAAAATGATTAACTGGATGCAGACTGGGTATACATTGCTCTTAAGACTATTGAGATTTATAATTATTTCTTCCTTACATGGAGTGTTTATTCATATAAGGATCTAAAAGATGTGTGGTATGATCATTCTTAATTTACTGCTATTTAATATAAAAGAGATTACTTGAGAGAAGACCCAATGGAATTAATGGACAAGACTAATTTAGGTCTCTTTATTTCAATGGGTGAGGTCCAACTGCAGCAGCTGTTAGTGCAACACAATACTAGTAGTAGAAGCCCTATTCTTAATGTAGTAGGGATGCCCTCGTGGGATTTCACAGGTCAGTCTGACTTCCTGTGAGATCTCATGACAGCATCCCTGCTGGTCCCAGAGCCAGCACATCAAGCAGGCCTTGCCTAAGAAGCAAGGTAGGGAGCTTAAAAGTTATTTTGGTGCCTAGTAACCCAAGAGGACACAGAGTGAAAAGAACATTCAAACTCTGGCCTTGCTTTCTGTTCAGCATGCTGACTCTGGTCCCTCTTCACTGTTCGTGGCAGCCCAGTTCCAAGGGAAACATGCTTTTGACTATAGGTGACTTTTGCATATACACTTTACCCTTGGAACCGAACCCCCTCATAAGATGTGAGCATGTTACATTTCAAGTTAGGACTTAAAAACCACCAACACTCTCAGTATCTCCATATAAATGACTGATGAGTGGGGCATATCCAAGGCACCATATTGGATGATTTTGTAGCTACATTAGTGCAAGTTACATATACATTCTCTCTCTCTCTAATTCATTCATACAACCAAAAATACTATGTAGCATCATTACCTTTTATAGCAGTCTAAAGATTCCATAATCATAGTTGCTTCTTTCCCATTTTCTTCACCCTCATTGCTATGTGAATCATGCCCACTGGAGTAATTTTCACTTGCATCATTTGCACTGGATCCACCATTCATTTCAATATCTTCCTGAAGGGCTTCCAAATTCTGTTCATTCTTCATTTGAATATCCATGTTTTCTGCATTTGCCATTTCCAAATAGTCACTCATTTTGAGCAAAGAACTTCAGGGTCAATGACTGTTATAAAATATTTCAAAGAGTTCAAATTGTTTCATATAGTTCAGAATCCAGCTCCTCCGTTATAGAACAGAACACCTGTACTTAGCATAAGCTGCCGTACAGTTCTGATATTTTTAAAGCCATCTTTGTTATCAGTATTCAGCATTTTCAAATTTTACATCTGAGTTCACCTAGGAGGAAGAAAAACATTTGTTGAATGAGCATGCAAAGAACTACTGGCTGAATCTAGATGAAGTTAGTCACACCTTGGTACCACTGAAGTCAGCAGATCTTAAATGTATACAACATAGTTTGCATCTAACCCCATAAATATTAATTGTGAAAAAATGTGTTAATATTCTGGTTGTATTAACAAAATTAGTATATTGTTGCAGGTCATACGGTACATAATCACTTTAGATTTTCTGGCTCACCATTTCTATATAAATGATGGAAGGTTAGAGAAATTGTCCAAAAGCGCTTTCAGAGTTAGTCTCATTTAGGAGACTTAATATAACCCTGATGAACCAAAGGTTTATATACCCTAACTGAATTTTCTAGACATTTTACATCTTGACCCAAGCTTTCACAAACATGCAACACTCTTCTTCCCAATTATCTAGAGATGCATGCAAGATAATTTGCTTTTGGTTGAAAGAGGAATTGCACTTTATGGGCACTGCTAAACTACATGCCAACTACAAGCTAAACTCCTGCCAACCTTGCAGTTCGAAAGCACGTCAAAGTGCAAGTAGATAAATAGGTACTGCTCCGGCGGGAAGGTAAATGGCATTTCTGTGCACTGCTCTGGTTTCACCAGAAGCGGCTTAGTCATGCTGGCCACATGACCTGGAATTTGTACGCTGGCTCCCTCGGCCAGTAAAGCGAGATGAGCGCCGCAACCCCAGAGTTGTTCGCTACTGGACTTAACTGTCAGGAGTCCTTTACCTTTTTAAACTACATTACTACTGCTAGCCATACTTGGATACTTTCTATTATGAAACTTACTGTACTATTCCTCTTACACCAAGAAACAGCCTTGAACCAAATAGCAGCAAGTAACAAGAGGGAATAAGCAAATAATTGGATATAAGTATTTGCAGAGCCATAAATCTATAATTGAGAGATATGGTCAGCTACTGGGATCACATCATGAATGACAACTGTCATGCCTTACCTTATATTTTAAAAAGAAAGGTTGGCATAAATGTACCATACATCACGGTCCCTCCCAGCTAGCATCAAAAAGCACAACCTAGGTCCAGAATGCAATGCACTTAAACCTTGTTTCTTCCTCTTCTAATGTTAATTCTCAGCCATTAGGATCCGGACACCTCTAGAACTATAAAATATAAGAGAAATACCTGGAATCCCACCCCAATGATGTTCTCTACAAATATTTTGGAAGCACATAAATGCCAAAGATGGTCAGTTATGCCAACCCTGTAACAAATAACTATTTAGCCTTTCATTTACAAAAGAGCACCAAGATCTGATTGTCCTTAGACCTTCATAGTTTCCAATTAGATTTTTCACTGACAAGTGGATTTTTCAAGCAACCTCTTGATGTATTTTTTAATAACTCTGGAACAAAAGGTATGAGAAGGGGGAAAAGGCATTACAACTTAAACTAGGTTTATACAGAAGTACCCATGAAATCCAAAAAATGTTACACTACAAAATAGTTTCTAACAGATATAGAATTAATCAGAGCTCAAGAGCAGATAGCATTTTAAGACCAGTGTGGTATTTACAAAGGAAAGTACTTATTCCCCCCAAAACACACACACTAGCAATTTTTTAAAATTATTTTATTTATTTAATAAAATTTATACACCACTTGATCGTAAAAAAAAAATCAAAGCCGTTTCCAAAAAGATAAAACCAAGAAATCAGAAAAAATTTACAGTACATGAAAACTTTTTCATTAAACAAAAAATTCAAAACATTTCAACTAATTCCTAAGCATACTTTAAGAGGATGTGAGTTCCACTAAACTACTCAGTCACCAAGGTATCAGATGTATGTGTGAGGGTGTGTGTGTGTTCTTATGATAGTAAATTAAGAATTAAGGATTTTAAAGATTGAAATACCAAGCACCTGTTTTAGGGGACATACCTTTTTCACGGGCTTCGAGTCAGTCAAACGGTTCTTTAGAAGAGAGCAGAAGTCGCACCTGTAGCATTAACAAAGACAGTTGTAAATTGGCAGTTTTTGCAATGAAAAAATCCAAACAAACTTTCAAAAAAAAAATTCCTTCCAGTAGAACCTTAGAAACCAACTAAGTTTGTTATTGGTATGAGCTTTCGTGTGCATGCACACTTCTTCAGATACACTGAAACAGAAGTCACCAGACCTTTATATATAGTGGGAGGGTGGGGAGGGGTATTACTCAGAAGGGTGGTGGGAATGGGTGATTGGCTGATAGATGTGGTAAACCTGTTGATGACTTTCTGTTATAGTAACAGGTGTAGATTTATTTATTTTCAATTACTCCCACAGTACAATTCAAATAAAATATGGACCATTATATGCAGCACATTTGCTTTCTTAACACCACAGTGCAACTATGAAATTGACAACTAACCAGCACCTTATACTAGAAAAGTGCTGACCACTACATACTTCCAGCTAAAACTCAGAAATATCACACTGCCTCCAGCCAAGCCTTACAAAATAACCATATTTGTTCCAGTTACTGGGACAGGGATTTACCGGTAAATAAGGAAGATGCATATTAGAAATTAATGCATCAACATTTGTTTTTTAGGAAGAAGAGTGATCATGGTACATTCAGGCATGGCTAACATTTTAACATGCCACTTTTTTTTTATAGAGGCATTCATACCTCTTGTAGGAACTGACCAAGCACCTCTCTCCTGAAAATCCAAGTCTCCTAGTCAGGTTTGCAACATCAAGCATTTAATGCAAGTTAATATTCTAATACCATTTCCTGCTTAATCAAGAAAAACTAAACTTTTCTAAACTTCAAATGGTTCCACCATTTTTATTTGCATTCCTCAAGAGAAATAAAGTGGAGATGTAACAGATCTGTTAAATTGCCCCCAGTTATACCTAAGAACAAAGGTTGCATCCCTACCAGGTACAATGGTACCTCCGGTTACGAACTTAATTCGTTCCAGAGGTCCGTGTGTAACCCGAAACAGTTCTGAACATGAGGCGCACTTTCGCTAATGGCACCTCCCACTCCTGCTGTGCTACCAGCATGCAACTTCCGGCAAAGTTCGCAACCGGGAGCATCTATTTCCGGGTTAGTGGAGCTGGTAACCTGAAGCATTTGTAATGAGGACGGTATGTAACACGGGTTTCCACTGTACTGTTCATTATAACCATCATTAACTGACAGTGCAAAGCTGTGCATGTTTGCTCAGAAATAGGTCCCATTGAGTGCAAAAGAGCTTTCCTCCAGGTAAGTGGGTATGGCAGCTTTTGCCAACCTGGACCCCTCCAGATGTTTTGTACTACAACTCATGCACAACCTTACTAGCTGGGGCTGAAGTGAGTTGTAATCCAAAATATCTGGGGGGAACCAGGTCAGCAAATGCTGGTAAACAGAACTGCATTCACAGTTTGCCAATAGTCTTCAACAGCAGACACATCTTTCTATCTCATAACCATCTCCAGATTTTCACTACAGATACTATAAGAATTAATTGGCTTGTTGCTATGTTACTTAGTAACTAGGCCTTTTTGGCAATGAAAACCAGTCTGTCATAGGTATGTGCCATGTGTTTACATAATAGCTTAATGACAAAATGTTTTCACTTACTCAGCTATGAGCAAGCTACATTTGTTACTAAAATCATCTTTGCACATAAATAGGTCTATGACCAATCCTCTACTTGTCCTTTCTATCATATGCTTCTGTATGTTCAATGTATGTTTAAATGAAAAGCTGTCAAGAAACACCAATATTGTAAGATTTGTTTTCAAAAGAGAACCATTCTTACAAATGAGGTAAGGGTTTTCATAAAAGGAAGCTGAAAGGGTAAATTAAAGATGTTATTTGACCTGCCCCGAATCTGACACTTTAACCCCTTAATTATATTGGATTTCAGTGTAAAGTCTTGTCCAAATGATGAAACAAGAGGGCTCCACAAATTCTGTCAAAACTGAGAAAATAAGTGTTCTATACATTAAGGCCACCACATTTAAATACGATAAGAGTGGGAAACTAGGGAGAGAAAAAACTGATTAAGGATAAGGGACATTGCAGAGAAGTTGCATGAAGTTTGCATCTGTCTTCTCTGCAGAAGATACAATTCGAAGTCATTATTTCAGGAATGGTATCTGAAGAGCAGAGTGAAACAGTGACAACAGATGAAATTCTCAGACTTGGCAACAAAACTAAGAATTAGAAAGTCACAAGACAGAATGTATTGGAAACGACAGGCAAATTAGCTTAAATATTATATACATACACACAGAGAGTGCATACACATATAGCAGAACAAACCTCACAAAAAAGAAGAATCAGCATGGATTTTGCAAAGCATAGTCCTGCCTCACCAAACTTTTCTGTTCTTTGTCGGTGTCAACAAGCATGTGGATGGGAATTATTTGGCAGACATTCTAGTCATGGACTTTCAAACAGCATTTGACCAAGGTTTTCATTAAAAAAAAAACCGGGTCCTCTTATGGTTCACTATCTTCTGACAATTGGGGAAGCAATGATAAAGTAACTTTCCTTGCCTTTCAGAACCAACACCATTGTTAAAATCAACTCTGAATTACACACACACAAAAATCATGAATCCTAAGTCAGGCAACTGAAAAGGACCTCTAACTAGTAGGCTTTTAATGGGAAACCAATAGAGGGGGAAATAGTAGACTGCACCAGTGGTTTATTATGAAAACCACAAGCCTCTGGCCAGGGCCCTGTTAGCCTGTATGAAAATCCAAGCCTGGTCAGAACAGCTTCAATTCCATCATCAGAAAAAATAAATCAAGTGCAGGGCCAAGTACAGATATTCTGAAGTACTCTGCCACCTTGCCATGGGCCACTTGAATGGACCTCGTAGATCACAGCCTGAGAACCTCTATTGCAGAGCATGACATGATTGCCTCTTTTTGATTCAGGATATATGAACCCCAAAGTATTGGGGGTAGGGAAAAAATAAAAGCACTGGGAGAAAGGAACAGAAGACAAAAATAGATAAGATGTCATACAAGTTTACTGAAGTTGTTGAAAATATCACCTTCTAGTCTTAAACAGAATAAGTTTTGTTCAGCCCAAATGCCCATCATTTGCTCACCATTTTGTACTAGAGCCGACCACCATCTTAAAAGTTTCCAGTTCCGCATTTGTCTTTCTACTACTAAAGAGCTTTCAAAATTCCACTCCTGTGTTTCATAAAAAGCAGCAAGGTTCTTCCTTGTAATTCCAGGCCACAAGTACAGTTACATAAATGACTGTGTCAGAGGCACACAAACAGCACGCCTGCTTAAAGGAACACAGCAGAAACTTGAAATATCACTTCTGATAAAAACTTCTCACCTTGTTTCAACTACTAATCTCAACTCCACCTATCAACTGCTATAAATGATGTACCAATTAGAGCTCCAATCCTATGCATATCTACTTGTGGAAAAGCCTTGTCAATAAGGTGAAAATTACTTCTGTATAGGATTAGACTACAGTACAAGTTCTTAAAGGTATTTTACATCACTGGGAAAGGCTGCAGCAGGTGTTTTCCTTGCAAATAACATTCTGAAATCCCAAACCAATGCAGTATTCCTTGAAGTACTATACTGCTGCACATATACTAGTATCAGAATGTTTTAATATTTTAAAGATGAGAGTGACATGAAAGTTTACTATCCAAACTAGTTTAAAAAAGCAAAATTATAAAGTCTTTTGAGAAAGCAAAAGATATAACTTGTCATTCCTTCTCAACAATGCCCATTTACTTATGCTGCCCATACACTATCTATGAATATAACAGGTGTACTACTCTGAATTTACCAGAGGAGTACTAAAAGACGAAATACTGTATCACTTTTGTAATCTACAAAACTATTAAAAATCCAGACCAATTTAACCACTATCTAAAATGATAGCCATTCAGCACTAGCAAACATTTGCCTAATCAATCATAAACCTAGGGACTTGTTGCTAAAGACACATCTAATCTCAGTTACATCACATCCTTCTGCAATGAACTTGGGGGGGCGGGGGCGGGCGTACAAAATTAACAAGGCATGCAACCAGCCAACGGGAAAAGTTTACAGCACCTAGAATTAAAAACACATCTTGGCTCACTGAAAGCGCAAGTGAAGCATTAAGTGTAAACCATTATTCTATCCCACCACCTAACGCTAGGCTCAAAGGATTAGAGAAAGCCACCCTGGCAACCACTGCGCAGCTTACCTGACAGCTCGCCTCCCTGCCCCCCCCCCGCCCCCACCAAACGTACAAAGCGTGTAGTACTGCCTTCAACGGAGCCTATGCAGTTTGGCCACGACTGACACACGGAAAGCAGTCCAGTGACCCAGCGGTGGCCTAAGCGATCCGGTACTGCCAGTCACTTACAACCCCCCATGGGAACCAACTCCAAGGAGGCTTCGCCGCCCCCCCCCCATAAAATATTTGACTGGGCCGCCCCCTCCACAAGTTGATGGGCACAGCCATTCAAATGCTGTTCGCGCACCACGTCATGTGATCGATTATGCGGAGCGGGGCTCACCTGCCCTTTCCCCCTCCCCCCAATATTTTATTCCAGTTGGCGCTCCAAGGGGCTCGCTCCAGTGCGTGCATTTCAGGAGGAGCGCAGCCTTATTATTAGTAGCACACTTACACAACCCAGGCACGCGCGAGGCCACCACTTAAAAACTTCCGCTGCATCCCGATCCCCACGTGTCCTTCGGCTGCCGCCGCCGCCGCCCCCCCCCACGCGGGGGTCGCAGAAGCCACGCAGCTACATTATCTGCTGTACTTCATACCGCCGCTTTTCATGCCCAAGCACCTCGTTTCCTTGAATCCCATTTAAAAAGGAGAAAAGAAAGACGACCCCCCCACACACACTGCCGCACAGCGAAACGCCACAGAATAAGAGGAAACGTGGGAACCTCCTCCTCCTCTTGGTTCAGATTAGTTAAGCCCCTCCATCCCACCGATACACAGGCAGGAGACCCCCCCCCACGAAACCAACCCAACCCAGGCATTTTCTCCCGCGCACAAAAGCAACCTCGGCTCCACCGGCGCTGCCCCGTCCCGCCTCCCTTTTCCTCCCGCAGGAAGGGGGTGTGACGGGCAGGGAAAAGGCCAGGCCTCCCCGCCCTCCAAACACCACCAGCGCCGCTTGCTTACCCTGACCGAGGCTCCCGCGCTCCAGCCCCGGGGGTGGCGGCGGGCGCGAGGAGCGGCAGACCCGCCTGGCGAAAGCCGCCGGTTATACAACGAGTGACGCTGTCTGCCTCGAAAGGGCTCCGCGGGGGCGGGAAACGGGGCGGGGGAGAAGGACGGGAGCGGCCGGCAGTCCTTCCTTCGCCCACCCCTTCCCTCGTTTCTCCCCTCAACGGCTCACTCGCCGCCGCCGCCGCCTCTTCCTTCCCCGGGAAGCGGCCCCCTCACAGCCCGGCAAACTCCGGGCTTCATACCGTCAGAAACGTGACCGTGCCTGAGGGAGCCCGCTCGGGCGGGCGGGGATTGGCTGAGGCGAAGCCACATCTGCATACCGGGTGGGCCGCGCCGCCGCTCGGGGAGCCTCTATTGGCCGCGGCGGACGCCACTCGAGTTGCATAAGCCTCACGTGTGACTCCATGTTTCTTCGGCAAGTGGGCTAGTAGAAGCGGCGGCGGGTGGAGCGATGTTGTTTCTTGGTGCGGCGCTGCTAGCCTTCTCCGGCTCGCTTCAGCCAAGGAAGGGGCGGCTTCCCGGAGGAGCCCGGGGAAGGGGACGGACAGCCGACTGGCGTCCTGAATTGCCGGCGCCCTAGGCATAGGAGGACGTTTCTCGCGCGTGTCTGGAGGGTTAGAGGGGTGGGAAGGCTTCTGCAGGGCCGGCCCTGTCGTTGGGCCTGATGGAGAAGCTACCCCAAGGAGGCAGCAAATCTGGGGTGCCATGAAAGAGCTGCTTGGGCTGGCCCTGAGAGTCTGCCTTCTTTCTGTGCGAGGAAAACAGGACAGATGGTGTTCCTTTGATAAGCAGTGGGGTGGCCCTGATTTAAATAGCCCACATGACACCACTGCTTTAAACATTAAAAACATTAAAAAGCACAATAGGGTGGTATGTTGTTATTATATATTAATTTATATCCCTTCTTGTTCCCTGATGGGACTCAAGGCACCTTAAAGATCACTGAAGAAGAAGAAACCACTAAAAATGTAGAAAAAAGCAATTAAACATTGGTAGATTATAGATAGATAGATTTAATTCTGTTAAAACCATGCAAAAAGTTAAAATAAAAAGCACGACACCAGCCCTTTCAGTAAAAGCAGTCAGTTCCCCAAAGCCTGTTGATACAAAGTCCTCATCTGTCCGCAGAAGGACAACGAGCAATTAAATGTTGGGCTTTTCTACATTTCCATTTGGTCCATGTCCTACTGTTTACTGTCAACTGTCGATTGGGTTTTCTGCAAGTTGACGTTTTTTGTGATACAGTGGGGGAGGAAGGGAAAGGAGAATGTTAGCCGCTTTGAGACTCCTTCTAGTAGTGATAAAGCAGGGTATCAAATCCAAACTCCTCCTCCTCTACAGTGGCAAGCTGGGTTTTCCCAGGGGAAGTGGGACAAAATATAAAACCTCTTGGACCTGTGCCTAGAAGTCACAGTCCAAATGGAAGAAATTGTGAAACAAAGGGAAGTGGATTAGTGCTACACTTCTAAACATGTTTTGAGGGAAGAGAAGAAATGTTCTTTCTGCCTGTTGGATTAGCTGGTGCCTTCACACACTTTTACATCAATTAAATGAGCTGCTTTTGATGTTAACATTTTCAATAAGGAAATCCGCTAGGAGCAAGTGCTCTCCACCTCTGTGCAAAGGGCCAGATTAAGGGTAAAGCAAACTTAATTAAGGTAGAGGAGGGATGATGACGTAAAACTAATAATTACAAATGTAGTTATTGCATCACAGAAGTTGCTAACCCTGCAAAGCCATTCATTACTTCTGGCGTCAAGTACATTGGTTTGGTAATGAAGTTGCACCTAACTGGTTTTAAAGAATGGGCTCAGATGAGCCTGTTACCTTTCACTTCATCTGTCTTACAATTTTTTCAACATCAGGATGTAGAAAAGATTATAGTATGTTTGTTTTTTGTTGTGCCTCAGAGTATTTCAAAGTGTGTTGGGGATTCTACAGTGACAATATCAGTAATGGTGGACAGACTTCCTTGAAAGAATATTGCCCATCACCACCAGGCTTCCTAAAATCCAGTTCCTGTGGAGTAACAGTGAAGCCCAACTAGCCATATCAGTGCCCCATGTAAATGTTACCCAGTATGTCTATAGTCACACAGGCTTTTCCGCAGATAGGTTTGGATATCCTGAAACAATGTTTAAAAATCTGTTTTTAAAGCAACCAGTGGAGTGATTTAAAGCAAAGTCACAGTTCATACCCTCTATAGGAGTAAGTTGCTGCTGCTCTATAACAAAAAATGGTTGATAAGGCAGCTTTCCGTGATCAATAATAAAACGCTTCTGGTCCCACAGGAGGATGTTCCTATTGAAACAACACAGAGATAAAATTCCATAGTCAACTACAGTATCCATGAAAGCCACTTACAAAAGAGAGAATAGGTAGAGAATACCAGAAA
This sequence comes from Podarcis raffonei, assembly GCF_027172205.1. Lineage (NCBI taxonomy): Eukaryota > Metazoa > Chordata > Lepidosauria > Squamata > Lacertidae > Podarcis > Podarcis raffonei. The sequence goes on from NC_070606.1 coordinate 68,184,268, forward strand.
TGGACAATCCAGTTCTGCCTTGCCTACTTGACACATCACCAATGCCACATTTCCTTTTTTATATAAAAAATGCAGAAGATACCCGATTACATTACTTCATATTATGAAATATATTCAGGGTTCCTGAACAGCAAATTTTAAAGTAATCTAGATATTTGTGGAATTGGTGCTTGTTACTTGTTTTTAAAACCTGCCTGCCTTCTGTTTCTTTCACATTTTTTGTCTCCAGCTGTGGAATTGATTCTCCATTGATTCTCAGGAGGTCAGAAAAATTGCCTGACCTCTTTACACATACTTTCTATCCCTTTTAAAAGAGGTAAAATGTTTACTCTGATATCAGCAATATAACACTTTATTGAAGGCAATATATCTATTGTTATGTACTGATAATACTTTTATCCTGTCTCATTTAATGGTGATTTTTGATGTTCATTGCCCAAGAACATTTAAATAAATAATTATGCATCGGCTTTGTCTTGTACATCACACCTGTGTGAACTACATGGCTGTGTACTGATGTTTAGCTATGCTGGAGAAATCAGACAGCTGCAATGCCCATTTGCACTACAGCTGTTTCCTTCCCATGTAGGATCCCTTCCGTTTTTTAAAAGGAAGTTCTGTGCTCCTGATTTCTCTCTTAAAAGCTGTGACAACACCAGCAGATGCAGGTAAAGTGTAACATTCCAAAAAATACCACAATATAGTTCTAGCAACTGTTATTGCCAACATTTATTTCAAGGAATTGCTAGGAATGTCAGTAAAAAGTTGGCACCAAAATTTTGTCCAAAGTAAAATTCAAAGCTAATGGAGGTGATTCATAACCAACGTTATGAAGAAATCTGCAGGAAGTCAGCAGAATTTTAGTAAGGCTGGCAAAAGATCTTAAAGGGATTTCATACATCCAGTAACTTTCCAAATCCTATATGAGGTACATTTGGCTTACAAGCATTTATGTATTTCATTTTCCATGGGTGCGGGTGCACATGCGCTTGTATCATAAAAGTCTGTCTTTCTGACAAACACATACACTCACTGCCCAATTTACCTTCATCTTACTGCTTCACTGTCACCACCCTTCTAGGTTAATTCCACACTTGTTAAGAGAAGAGCATTTTGAACACTTAAGAGGATGAAAACTGTAGGGCTCCTCTTCCAAATCCCATTAGTTTAAACTGACATTTCCTCTTTGTTCTAGGTCAGATTTTGTAGTGGAATGAGCCTGTCATTTGTGATGAAAGAGTTAGCCCTTACTGGGCTATGTAAGTAGGGTGATCCTCCTGTCTTTCTAAATGTTTTGTAGAAACTGAATCAGAGGCTAGCAAAGGAAAAATCACTCTGTGAAGCTGGGCTAATGTACATCAGCAGAAAATTTAATTCAGTGTCTTTCATATTCTTGCCAAGAATTTGAAATACAGAAGTGGTAGATGGTAATGATGCTGATGATTATGCCCCACCCATCTGGCTGGGTTTCCCCAGCCACTCTGGGCAGCTCACAGCATATATCAGAACATACTAACAACATTAAAAACTTCCCGATACAGGGCTGCCTTCAGATTTCTTCTAACAGATAATTGTTTATTTCCTTGACATCTAAAGGGAGGGTGTTTCACAGGGAGGGTGCCACTACCGAGAAGGCCCTCTGCCTGGTTCCTTATAACCTTGCTTCTCGCAGTGAGGGAACCAGCAGAAGACGCCTGAAGGTGAACGTTAAGTGTTAGGGTTGAATGATGGGGGAGGAGATGCTCCTTCAGGTATGTCGGGTTGAGGCTATTTAGGGTTTTAAAGGTCAGCACCAACACTTTGAATTGTGCTCAGAAATGCACTGGGAGCCAATGAAGATCCTTTAGGTCCTCTTCACTGTCGCTTTCGCCACTTGCTAGGCTCGATGTTGGGCTCTTATTCTGTGTTCGGTCCAATTCAGAATGAGTTTTCCTTCATCGGTGCTTTAGCCATCTCAGCTATGTTTCATCACCCTCAGCTCTGGGGAAATCCACGGGGCCATCCAGGCTCCATGCAATTGGAGAGGGTGCTTCAGAGCCAGACAGTCAATAGCCCTGGTTAGCTCCGCATTCCAGAGGGCCACCAGGGAATCAACTGAAAGGCCATCAACATGGGATAAAACATCCCCTACTACTCTCTGGAAACCATTTGGTTCCATTAAGTGGTAGGGGCGTATCATCCAAATTGGTCTCACTTCCCTGCAGAGGGGAAGGGTTGTGGAGAAGTTCAGTTGCACCAGGAAGTGATCCAACCATGACACTTCTTTTGTTTCACTTTTGTTTAGTTTCAGATCACCCACATCCATAGAGGTGAACACCAGGCCTAAGGCATGTCCATGGCTATGAGTTGGGCCAAACGTATTCAGGGACAGGCCCATGGAGGCCACGCTTTCCACAATGTCCCGAGCGACCCCTTGTAAGGTGGTGTCAGCATGGATGTTAAAATCCCCTAGGACAACCAAACTAGGTGTCTCCAAGAGGACATCGGCCACAGCCTGAAGCAGCTTGGGCAGGGAATCCTTGTTGCAGCGGGGAGGTCGGTATACCAGTAGGAATCCTGTACTGCCCCTATTACCCAACTTCCAGAACATGCACTCAGAAAACTGGGTCTTCCCAATAGGATGCCTGGTGCCGGCTAATTACTTCCTAAAGAATTTGTCAACTTCTTTGGCTTCATGGTGGCATCTGTTTGTATGTCTCCACATAGACTAGCACCAAAAAGCTTGTTATCTTGACTCGGACACCAAAAGCCATACACTGCTGTGTATATTTCCAGTTTTCGTCTTCTTGGAGTAGCTCCTTCCAAAGACACCTCTGAAATTGCATCCTATGAAATATAAGAGTTGCCACTTGAAAATTGGTATGCGCACAAACACACCTGGTGAATGGGTGAAAGTAGTGGGCCTTTTGGATCCTGGCTCCAGTGTTTATGCACCATAGCATCCCCCCTTTATATTTAATAAATAAATCTCTGAATTTATCAAAGTCACATTCAAAAAAATGTAATTATAGCAATCACCTTCTTAAAAGAAAAATTTATTGGTGCAAACATCCATATTACAAATGTGTACAGTAGCCTTGAAAAATACACCACCACTTCAAAATTCCACTATACACAAAAGTATAATGCTATCAGATTTTGTAAATAGTGCACATCAAAAGAAGTCAAGTTATTTACATGCAGAATTTCATTACTTAGATGTGCATTTTTGCTGACCTTCTTGAACAAAATTGCTGGACTCTTGACAGCTTTCCCCAGTGACTATATTAAGACATGGTGGCTGGAATGTATTGTAGAGGCATGTAAATTACAACACTTTGTTCTGCATAATAAAATGTGCAGAATGAGAGGTGCTACCTAGCGCAAGTTTTGTTTCAGAAACACATTAGCACCAAACAGATGTTAAGTACAGTGGTTATATCTCTCCCGTTGAGATCAATGAGATTTCAAATTGATAAACCGCTTATGCCCCACTGAATGCAGTGACACTGACTTTTGAGTAAACATACTTAGGACTGTGCTCTTGAATGGGCTCTTTGTGACCAGTGTTGGTCATTAAACCTGGAGTATATGTATCAGTTTAGTGCATAGAGAGGAGACCAATACTGTTTGGAGAAATTGGAAATAAAGGATGGGGAATAGAATGAAAACTATTTTTCTTTGCAATTACAATTTCATCTTCTTTGATAATGGAAATTTCATATTCATTATCAAGTGCTAATGAGATCCAAATGCTCTGTTGAGCTACTAAAGGATGCATCAGTAAAAAAGGAAGATGGATGATTGACAAAAGACCAGTCCCTCTGTCATTCCCTGTGCATATTAAGCTCCTGCTAAATTCAACATATTCTTTGTTATCCTGAACCTGCTATGCAAAATAAATTTCACTTGAGTAAAAAAATAAACACCAAACTTTATCCAGATAAAGAGGAAGGCACAGAAACTCTAAAGCGATGGATTCGAAGCTCTAGAAAGTGTACTTACAAAATAAGTGCTTAACATGTAATATCTGGGCATTTTTACTCAAAAGTAAATATATTTACTTGGTTCACATGAGCCAAGATGAGCAACAGCTTGGGGAAAAAGTGGTTTGAGGAAATAACGTATTGTACTGAATGGGTACTCTGTGTTTCAGATATTTCGCTTTCCCCCAATATATATGAAATGGATTGTGGCTGCAAGTAATGCATATTTTGTTAGGTGAACACTTGGGGGGGGGGTGAGGAATCTAAAAAAAAAAATACCTTATTGCAGTATCTTTCTCATGGTTGATAATATATTCTCAGGGCAGTCTTTTGAGATTCCCAGATCTCATGAACTGGTTTTGCTAGATATTATCTACTGCTGGTGTTGGGTCCAGCCCAACACATTTTGCTGCCTGAGGCAAAGCACAAGATGCATCCCCTCTTTTATCTCCCAAAGCCAACTGAATTGGTAGCTGAATATTACTTCAGCACTGGTGACTGGACAGCATCCTCCACTATACCTGAAGCCGTCAGACTCGTTTAGGAGGCAGAGAGTTGGCCACACACCACACACATTTCAGTTCTTCAGAACTTTACTGCTCTGCCTACCTCCTAGCATTTGAACATGAGCCCTGCAGGATCAGACCAAACACCCATCTAGTCCAGCTCGTCATTCTCACATACCCATGGGAAGTCTGCAAGCACAACCGAGAGCAAAAGCACTCTGCCTGAAGGGGCTGCCTCAATTTACCTACAAGGCACAGTAAGCTATATAACTGCTTACAGATTGTTTTTCTTACCATCAACCATTATGTAAACTTTATGAAATAAATAAGATATCTTATTTTGACCTGCGGATTAACATTAAAAGGCAACAAAACTGTCAACTCTGTTATTTTATCTGCCACTAAAGGAGGAGGAAGGATTCTGAATTTCTGCCTCTGACATCCAGGTACCTTAGCTCATTTGGTTAATGTTTTCCCCATCTTCTCAGAACTTTCTACATGATCAAGTGTCACAGTTCTTATTAACAATGGTAAGCATTATGTGATGTGAGAGGAGACACTCAGGAGTGTTCACATAGCATTTACTGGTTTAGACAATAAAATTAAATTCAGGGCTATAAGTAGCCTTAAATTCAGGGCTGCAAGGAATCATAAAACCCACTGACAAATACCCCTTCCTCTTGGTTCATGTGGGAACCAATGACACTGCAAGCAATAGCCTCCAGAAGATCAAAAGAGATTACGAGGCTCTGGGCAGGAAATTGAAGCAATTAAATGCACAAATTGTCATCTCATCTGTCCTCCCAGTTGAACGACGTGGCCCAGGGAGAGAGGGAAAAATAGTGGAAGTGAACAACTGGCTTCGCAAATGGTGTAAACAGGAACGGTTTGGATTCTTAGATCACGGAATGCAGTTTCTTGAAGATGGACTTCTGGCAAGCGATGGGCTGCACCTCACAACGGTTGGTAGGAATGTTTTTGCAAAAAATCTCAGAAACCTCATCAGGAGGGCTTTAAACTGACTAATGTGGGGGAGGGAGACAGTGCTCCTGAAGGTAGGAGTCTATCAATTGATGAAGATGATCATCCAAATGTCATTGACCGAATGGAGCAAACAGCACGCAGACCTAGTGGTGGGAGGAAAAAATCCTTAAATAAGAGACACGGGGGAATGATTAATGGACTTCAATGTCTGTACACTAATGCGCAAAGTATGGGAAATAAACAAGATGAGCTTGAGCTCTTGGTACAGCAAACTAAATATGACATAATAGGCATCACTGAAACCTGGTGGGATAAGTCCCACGATTGGAATGTAATAATGGAGGGATACAATCTATTTCAGAGAAACAGACCAGACAAGAAAGGAGGAGGAGTGGCGTTATATGTCAGGGATGTGTATACCTGTGAAGAGATCCAAGATTTAGAACCTCAAAGCCAAAGTGAGAGCATTTGGGTCAAAATTAAGGGAGAGAAGAATAACAGTGACCTCATTGTGGGAGTTTACTATAGATCCCCAAGCCAAACGGAGGACATAGATGATGCCTTCCTGGAACAGATGGCCAAGCATGCAAAAGGAAGGGAGATAGTAGTAATGGGGGACTTCAATTACCCGGATATTTGTTGGATGTCAAACTCAGCCAAGAGCATAAGGTCAAACAGATTCCTCACTGGCCTTGCAGACAACTTCATTGTCCAGAAAGTGGGAGAAGCTACAAGAGGAACAGCCATTTTAGATCTGGTCCTAACCAATGTTGATGACCTGGTTAGTGGGGTAGAAGTGGAAGGATCATTAGGCGCGAGTGATCATGCTCTTCTGAAGTTTACTATACAGCGGAAAGGAGCAGCCAAGCATACTAGGACTCAATTTCTCGACTTTAAGAAAGCCGACTTCATAAAACTTAGGGAAGTGCTGGGTGAGATCCCATGGACAGTAATACTAAAAGGAAAGGGAGTTCATGATGGCTGGGAGTTTGTTAAGAGGGAGATAGTAAAAGCACAACTTCAGGCAATACCAATGAGACGGAAACATGGAAGGTGCCTAAAGAAGCCAGGGTGGCTATCTAAAGAACTTTTAACTGAGTTAAGATTAAAAAAGGATGTGTACAAAAAATGGAAAAGGGGGGAAACCACCAAAGAGGAATTCAAACAAATAGCCAGCACGTGTAGACACAAAGTCAGAAAAGCTAAAGCACAGAATGAACTCAGGCTTGCTAGAGAGGTTAAAAGCAACAAAAAAGGCTTTTATGGGTATGTTCGTAGCAAAAGGAAGAACAAAGAAACAGTGGGGTCACTCAGAGGAGAAGATGGTGAAATGCAAACAGGGGACACAGAAAGGGCTGAACTCCTCAATGCCTTCTTTGCCTCAGTCTTCTCCGATAAAGAAAACAATGCCCGACCTGAAGAATTTGGAGCAAATGATTCAGCAGAGGAAACACAGCCCAGAATAACTAAGGAGATAGTACAAGAATACTTGGCTAGTCTAGATGTATTCAAGTCTCCAGGGCCAGATGAACTGCATCCAAGAGTATTAAAAGAACTGGCAGATGTGATTTCAGAACCACTGGCAGTCATCTTTGAGAATTCCTGGAGAACAGGCGAAGTCCCGGCAGACTGGAGGAGGGCAAATGTTGTCCCTATTTTCAAAAAGGGGAAAAGAGAGGACCCAAATAATTACCGCCCAGTCAGTCTGACATCAATACCAGAGAAGATTCTGGAGCAGATCATTAAGCAAACAGTCTGTGAGCACCTGGAAAGGAATGCTGTGATCACCAATAGTCAGCATGGATTTCTGAAAAATAAGTCATGTCAGACTAACCTGATCTCGTTTTTTGACAGAATTACAAGCCTGGTAGATGAAGGGAACGCAGTGGATGTAGCCTACCTTGATTTCAGCAAGGCATTTGACAAGGTGCCCCATGATATTCTTGTAAAGAAGCTGGTAAAATGCGGTCTTGACTATGCTACCACTCAGTGGATTTGTAACTGGCTGACTGACCGAACCCAAAGGGTGCTCATCAATGGTTCCTCTTCATCCTGGAGAAGAGTGACTAGTGGGGTGCCACAGGGTTCTGTCTTGGGCCCGGTCTTATTCAACATCTTTATCAACGACTTGGATGATGGACTCAAGGGCATCCTGATCAAATTTGCAGATGACACCAAACTGGGAGGGGTGGCTAACACCCCAGAGGACAGGAACACACTTCAAAACGACCTTGACAGATTAGAGAACTGGGCCAAAACAAACAAGATGAATTTTAACAGGGAGAAATGTAAAGTATTGCACTTGGGCAAAAAAAATGAGAGGCACAAATACAAGATGGGTGACACCTGGCTTGAGAGCACTACATGTGAAAAGGATCTAGGAGTCTTGGTTGACCACAAACTTGACATGAGCCAACAGTGTGACGCGGCAGCTAAAAAAGCCAATGCAATTCTGGGCTGCATCAATAGGAGTATAGCATCTAGATCAAGGGAAGTAATAGTGCCACTGTATTCTGCTCTGGTCAGACCTCACCTGGAGTACTGTGTCCAGTTCTGGGCACCACAGTTCAAGAAGGACATTGACAAACTGGAACGTGTCCAGAGGAGGGCAACCAAAATGGTCAAAGGCCTGGAAACGATGCCTTATGAGGAACGGCTAAGGGAGCTGGGCATGTTTAGCCTGGAGAAGAGGAGGTTAAGGGGTGATATGATAGCCATGTTCAAATATATAAAAGGATGTCACATAGAGGAGGGAGAAAGGTTGTTTTCTGCTGCTCCAGAGAAGCGGACACGGAGCAATGGATCCAAACTACAAGAAAGAAGATTCCACCTAAACATTAGGAAGAACTTCCTGACAGTAAGAGCTGTTCGACAGTGGAATTTGCTGCCAAGGAGTGTGGTGGAGTCTCCTTCTTTGGAGGTCTTTAAGCAGAGGCTTGACAACCATATGTCAGGAGTGCTCTGATGGGGTTTCCTGCTTGGCAGGGGGTTGGACTCGATGGCCCTTGTGGTCTCTTCCAACTCTATGATTCTATGATTCTATGATTCTATGATTCTAAGTAGCTGTCTGTGCCAGTGTCCAATCCATCAAACGGAGCTGCAAACAATAAATGAATTATTTCTATATTTTGGGAAGTGGTTTATTTGCTATGTATTTGGACACCTCTTAAGATGTTGTAACCAAATTTACATGACGGTTTCCGAGACCAGGTTTTCATCTATATTTGGATACATGGACACCAATTTGAATCTTTCAAAACTGCACTCATTTTAATCACTGTATTCAAAACTATGCAGATATTTTGGTTTCATAGGGTTCCCAAGCAATGCTGGGTCCAAGGCTGCTAGTACAATGTAATCTTGAATAGACTTTACTCAAAACCAGAAAAATGATGGGTTTGGGAACAGCTCAACTTTAAATGATGTGGAATATTTTTAGTACATTAAAAAGAATGTATTTGATGAAGTCTATTAATAGGCAATAGAGAATGAAAACAGTAAATGCCCTTTGAAAACACATATGTATGTAGAGCCATGTGATTACCAAGAATTTTTCTTGGACTCTTTCTACCCTAATGTTTCTTTATATCTTTCACCATCTTTGATTTATTTATTTCTGTGTCCTGCTTGTAACTCACACTGCTTTGTTTGCTTCCTTGCTTTTGGAAGGTCCTTTATTGTTGCATTGCAACAGGGACTGGGATAACAAGAAAGCCAGAACCCAAGCAGCTGATCTTTTCCAAAAAACATATTCCCTTCCGGGCAACTTTTTGGAGGCCACATGCTGTTTGTAGGTGGAGCTAGAACCAAAGTGGGTGGGGCAACAAATGTAAATTTTCCCTTTATATACAATAGGCTAATTTCCACACACACAAACACACCTCTATCCTCCATTCAGAGAAGCAAGAGGCAGGCATCAGCAGAATTCATTCCAGACAGGCAAAAACAGGCAAAGAACACATGAAGCAGGGCCAGAAAGGTGATATGGACTGGAGAGAGTCCTAAGACTCACATAGAGATGTTTCAAGGGCTATATTTGACACATAAGCCTAAGGTTCCCCATTGCTGCTCTAACAGGTTAGAATATTTGTGGTTTGGTAATATTGGGGTGAGAAGGATGCACATATATCAGGAAGTGAGATGAAGGGAAACACCTGCCTTTCCCCACACCTCCCCTCCAAAAACCTCTCCCCTCTTTGGGTGCTACAAAGTTCTTGCTCCAGGCTGTTTGGAGCCCTGAAGAGGAGTACTCCTTTTAGGGGTTGAGCTAAGCACAGATGCACTGCAATATTTTGCTGTGGGTCTCCACCTGTCCCAATTGAATTATCTCAAAGGGGAGCCTGTTTCCTTTTCCTTTTGAGTTATTCTTTTTTATTAACATGCATACCCTGCCTTCACTCCAACAAGATGGTGGCTGCGTCAATAGCTCACACCTCGCCCACAATTTTAACTGCTCAATAATTCTCTGAAGTACGTTTGGCTGAGAGTGACTTACATCCCTCACCCCCAAGACAACTTCATGACTAAGATCTGAGCCTTGGCCTTCCCAGTCCTACTTTACCTATCATTCTACATTGTCTCTCCTGTTCTGCCTTGGCACATACTTGACTATTGTATGCAAATATAGCTGTTAATAATGGTTCTTATCTTTTCCAACCAAGCCATGCTAGATGTTCACTCAGTCTTATCTGGAGAAATGGTGCATGTTAACATTCATGACAGAATGAGGTTACTGCCTAAATGACTCACTGCTGCATAACTAGGTGTTTACACTCACAGAGCTACATGTAATTGGACCACCTCTGTGCTTTCTTTTCATTCACAGATGTCGCCTTTTAAATGCCACCTCAATGGGAAGCTGTAACTGTGGTGAGTGACTTGAGCCCCTATTGTTTGTGTACAGAGGTGCTTAATATAGTGGCCTTCCGGTTCACAAAGGGAAAAATAAGCCCCTGAGATGAGCTGCATTGAAGTGCTGTAATGAATTGCAGGAGAGACATCCACAGAAAGAAAACACTGGAGGGGGAGAAATGGGAAGTGGGACTTCAGGAAGAGTCAGTTGGAGAAGAGAGAGAGAAGATGCTTCCAGATGTTGACGTTGCTCTTATGCCCTGTGCAGATCCCACTACATGAAACACTGTCAGCTTCTCAAAACCTGGCTCTGTTGAAGTCTGACTAAAGTTGTGACAGAGGCACATATGATGAGTAAATCCATTCTGCAATACTTTTTATAGCTTTTTTTTAAAAAGAGAAATAGCAGGCTGCAGTTTGACAGAGGAGACAGGTGGGTGCAGGGAAACAGAAAGAAAAATCAGCTCTTAAACAATTTTCCTGCAGAATATCACCTTCCTCCACCAACCCGCTTTTACTATCCTAGTGAAATTACTGTCACTTCTACATTCGACTCCCCTCTGCTTCTCTTTAAGAAATATGTGCAAGGGTTTACAGGGGAGAAGTGAACAGGAAAAGTGGTGCTTAAATGTTTCTTGGCCTCTTGCTTCACCCTCCACAGGTTCTGGATCTGAATTTGCTGGTTCTTGCAAAAATGTTGGCCGCTAAGAAATGGAGAAGTCATTCTGTTTCTATGTTAAAAGAATCATTTAAAATATGGAAGGTGGTAGAAGTGTCTAAATTGACAGAACTGATGAGATGAAGAGATAAGCAGAAATCAGAGTAAGTTTCTGTTAGCATGTTCAGCTCTAGTTAATGCATGAAGGGGTTAAGACGGTAGAGTAATCTTTTTTCCTAGACTCAGCTAGGTCACAGCCCTTCACCTCCAATGATAATCAGTTAGGAAAGTTCTTTGTTTATTTTCTTCCTACTGCTTGTCCTCTTCCACTATGTGAACCTGACCAGGGAGCATAGGGGGTCAGTATACTTATTTGAACAAACATGGTTAAAGTGCTGTCAATTATAGTCTCTTCTTCACTATTCACTTTTGTGAACATTTTTGAAGTGTTAGAATGAACAGCTGTCAGTGACCCCATGTGTTTTATCAGAATGCATACCAATACCTGAATCTTCAAGAATGTTTGGAGAAATAAAGGGTGTGAAAAGGCTGAAATGGTCTCACAGATGGAGCAGCAACATTTAAGAGACACTATATAGTAATCCTCTGATGAACAAGCACCATTTTTTTTATAAGCAAATCTCCAAGGCTTCCAGCAAATTGTCACAGAACTCAGGCCCTATTTTATAACTTGTACAATTAATAACTACACACAATCAACACACCTTGGTTGCTTTGACAGTCAATGCTAAGTCTGGCTAAGGCAATTTGGGATTCGCATAAGAACCCCAAAAAAGAAGTCATAGAAAATTTGATCAAATGTAGATTGGAATATTGAGCAGAGTCTGCTCAAAAACAAGAAAGCTGAATATACCAACAACAAGAACAACAAAAAACCAGTGTAGGAATTAGGACTAGCAGTAATGGAGCAGAGTGAAGACAAATTCTGGGAACAACATTATTCATAAAGAGCTCTGCTTTGACCTTGAATAAGTGTCAGCTAAGGAATTGGCTCTTCTGGATAATATCCAGAAAGGACATACAACTAAGTAAAAACACCAAATTTCCCCCTTAGCAACCACTCTTGAGAACAGAGCATTTTAGAGATAGTCATCTGACCAAACTCTCACCAGTTTCCTTAAGAAATGCTTTTATTGAACTGCGTTCCCAAGTGATGCCAACTGCAGTCTTGGATGGCCACTACAACAGGGTCCAGTGTACAGAAAGACTTTGTATGTGTGCTCAACCTGGTGGAAGACATCACTCATTCTGTTAGCCTGACCCTTATATAGAGACCCAAGAGATTGCTTTCTGAAACTGTTGTCTACACAAGCAAGCAAGCACACCCTGGAAGAAATGGTTCGGCTTTTTTCCCAGCGACAATAATAGCTTCATGACACACAGTGGGGCCCTCTAGGCACTGTCTGAAAAAATATATCAGGAAAAATGAGTTAGATAAAATCACTAAATTGTTGTGGTGATTCAGAGGTTTAATCTGAAGACATATTTGTCTTTGTTGGTGTCTCTGGTAACTTCTCTCTTTTGCCATAAATACTGGCAAACTGGATTTTAAAAAGGCAAATAAGATTAGAATTGGAACTGTCAGAGATGCACAAGGGAAACTGTGTTTTAATGCTCAGCAACTTGGCAAAGTCTTTGCAGATTTTTACATTATAGATGTATGTTCTGTATTATTTTATTAATACTGTTGCTTAATACAAGTTTGCCATGGTCCTTTGGCTAGAACAATAAACCTGTGAACTGAACTGAATGAAAAATGGATGCAGTTGAGATATTAGTTTAGATATTAACAAATATAGAAATTTGCTTCTGGCAAATAAAGTTTGTCTATTTGTATTGGGTGAAGTCCAGCACAGTGCAAGCCGACTTCCACTTGTGCAATGGAACTTTCCCATCCACTCCTCCCACACGAAGCTCCTTTATGTCCCCAGATTTGTTCCAGAGGATTCAGTCCCTCAGAATAGATTCCCCCCACATTGACCTTTCCCCTTTTTATTCCCCATTATTTTTATGTGTGGTATTGCAGGTTTTGTTTTTTATATTTTCTATATTCTTACACTTGATATTGTGTGTATATGTATATATGATAATATTTACATCATAAGGTGGGGGTGGGGAACACAATGAAAATCGAGAAAACAGAATGAAGATTTCTGTGCCAGACTGAGTGAAAATACACTCAGTTCCCATCTTGTAAAAGCACTGACCTGAAGGAGGAAAGTAGATTTAACATAGATGTGTGGAGTATTGAAAGGTGGCTATGGAAGGTAAAGATGAAGAGCTGGTAAACTATGTGGCAAACCTAGTTCTCTCTCTCTCTCTCTCTCTCTCTCTCTCTCTCTCTCTCTGCAATGAAAGATTTCAACATATACCAAGAAGAGAAGGAAGAAGGTTTTGGTTAGAGGTGGCAGGTCAAGAAGGCAGAGACAGCCGTCTGCTGCTTGGGTTTAATATGCTGAACAATGTACAGTACTTTCTGCTTGGAGTACAAACTGGAGACATGACTGTGAGCCTGAACGAACACTCCCTTCCTACTTCAAGGTCCTCGGTTCATTCTAAGCAAAGAATATAGTCATTGACTTTACAGTATGCACTGCATATCACATGTATAGAAAATTCTACTTTTAGGAGTATGTGCATACATTGCTAATGAGATGTGTTTTCTTGATCTGCCCTATATATTCAAGATATTTCCCTGTCCTGAAAGTAGAGTTTCTTAACTCAGGAGGAGACCATAAAGTGGCTTTTTAAGGCTGGACTTGACTTGATTTTTTTTTGGGGGGGGGGGTTAAAAAAGCAACAACAAACAGAATAGTGGGTTCCATTTTATCACCTGCTTACCAAGTAGCCAATTATGTGAAGTGTTCTATCCTGCAAGGTGCAAGTCAGAGGTTACATGTGTTTTTCATCACAAAGAATCATACTCTTAAAAGTTTCAGAAAATTGAGGAGGAGGAGGACAACAGAAGAGAATGAGAGAGCGACGGTCTGGCCAAGGAAATTTAGTAGCAAGAGCACTGGAGAAGGAAGGAAGGCACTAAGAATGGTAGTTTTTCCACAGGAGGGAAAGAGAGAGAAGTAAGCTCTCAAATCTCCCCTATGATGGTGAGCTAAGACCCCCTCTAGGCCAAATAGCAGAGGCCAGGAAGAGTCTGAAGCCCCCCGTCTCCTGACGTTAGAGGGAACTGAAAACATCCCAAGGAACTGAAAACTTAAGAAAGCTTCGGAAAAAGAGAAATGCCCACTCACTGGTACATATACTCCCTGCATACTTTTTTTAGGCATTGCTTATTCTTTCCTAATATACATACATGTGTTATTTGTCCAGAAGTGTGCGTATCTATCACTCTGTCTATTTCCCCTATGAGTAGTCATTTGAACACAAGGATGAGGAACCTGCAACACTCTACATGTTGTTGGACTACAACTCCCATCATCCCTGGCCATGCTAGCTGGGGCAGATGGGAATGGGAGTCTAACAACACTGGGAGAGTCAGAGAGCACTTCCTATCCCTCTTTTAATATAATGCTCTTAGGGTTGGTGCACCATGGGCATAGCTGGGGGGTGCAGCTGTCCCCCCAATCAAGTAAATAAATAAAAATACTTAACTGACCAATTGCATCACAGATAACTCGATTCTGCCCCCCCCCCAGCATAAAGCCTGCCCCTCCTAAAATAAACCTTGGCTATGCCTATGTGGTGTACCTGTGTCAATACAGTCATACCTTGGTTTTCAAACTCCTTGGGAGTTGAACGTTTTGGCTCCCGAATAATTAAAAACTGGAAGTGATTGTTCCAGTTTTTGAACCTTCTTTGGAACCCAAATGTGTGACGCAGCTTACGCAGCTTCCAATTGGCTGCAGGTGCTTTCTGCGGCCAATCAGAAGCTGCGCCTTGGTTCCCAAATGTTTGGGAAGTCGAATGGACTTCCAAAATGGATTCCATTTGGTACCACTGTATAGTATAATGCTTAGAGTGATGGACAAAGCTGGCTTCAGGTTTGAGGGTGTCCTCATTGAAATGTCCCTCCTTTGTTGGTGGTGTGGGATATCCAGCCTCATATTAGCAACGTGCTTGAGTCTAATTAATACATGAAGGGGTTAAGACCATAGAGTAAGCTGTCCTATTGGACTTCACTAGGTCACTGCCCCTCACCTTGGGAAGGCAGGGTTATCAAGCATTTCCCATGTCACCATGTGAACCCTACCAGTAAAGAGGTCTAAGCCAGATGCTCCAAGTTTAGACTATATGGCTTAAGCAAGCCATCTTTGTGTTTCTATACAAATAATTTAGAAACTCTCATTGCTTTGGAGCCTAAGTCTTATTGGGATTGATACCTCCTTTTGATAGTAAAATTACACTTGCTGATAAAGTGCCCAGTGGATATGAAGCTCTTGTTGACCTTAGCATATTTAGTGGGTGCTCAGCTTTCACGACAATCATCTATCACTGAGACAGAGGTCTCCTAGGCACATTTTGAGGATGATGGCCCCGATATCTAATCACGCATACCTGTTTTGGAAGGTGCCTTTACGTACAAACTCCAAAACTTTTCTTGCTCAATGTAACATATATATATTAAATGGTTTCCAAAAATTTGTTTCTGAAGGTCAGCATGGGCACATGTGAAGACACAGTGAGAGATCAATAAGTGGCATTGGTTGGCAGTATTTGCTGGCACACACACACATACAATGTGTGTGTGTGTGTGTGTGTGTGTGTGTGTGTGTGACATAATACCAAAAGGGAAACAAAATCAGACTACACTGAATCACTGAATTCTTACATACTGTTGCAGGCTAAGAGCCCCAAGACACAAGGAATTAAAAAGCAGGCTTCATTTGAGAGATTATCAGGAAACAAGCCATTTGCCACGAGTGGTTCAGCTGCAGAAATAGACTGGAAGAAAAGAAGAATGAAGAAGGTAAATATTTAATATTTCAGTCAGGGAAATGAGCATGCTTATCCAATCAAAACACAAAGAGAAATTCAGTGACAAAATTATATATGCGAATTTAAAAATGAAATGAAATGAAGTAAGCAAATAAAGGTATTCACGGCTACGTCCAAGTTTTGTACTGGAGTTAGCAGGACTTGAGTAAAAAAATGGGGCAGTGGGGGAGGTCATTTGAAGTCAGGAGGGATATTACACACACACACACACACACACACACACACCGCTCTTCATTTGAGGTTCATAGGGTGGTTTACTATAAAAAACACAAAAATACATAACAATATAACAAGCAAAAACAATAACCCTACCAAACAATTTGAAAGACCATAAATTGTTTAATTATCCAAAGGCCTGGGAGAATAGTGGTGCTTTTGCCAGGCACGAAAAGATACACAAAGAAGGCACCAGGTAAGTCTCCCTTGGGAGTGCATTCCACAAAACCAGGACTTTGAATTGGGCCTGGATCGGCATTAGAAGTCCATAACATATTGCCCCAGTGAGCAACCAGGCTGCTGAATTCTGCACCAGCTAAAGTTTCCAAATGACCTTCAGAGCAGCTCCACGTATAATGCATTGCAGTAATCTAACCTAGAGGTTACCAGAGGATAGGGTACCAGCCCAACCTGATGGTAGGCATTCCATGCTGCTGAGGCCACAAGAGCCTCAAGCGACAGCAGTGGACCCAGAAGTACCTGCAAGCTGAGTCCCGTTTCTAACTGAAGTCCATCTGTCCATAGCTACCACAAGGCGATGAAATTATTGTCATATGCTTGTGTCTATGCTGCAATTTTAATGCAGCAAGTAGGTTTAAAAGCCATGTTTTTTCTTCTCTTGCTCATAGCAAAACTGGTTAACTTAATGCAACCCTTTTGAAATGCTGGTAGTCACAGTGAAACATTGGTAGTGTTGGTTATTTTAACCAAACCAGATTGTTATTAATATATTACCTTCAAGGTGCAATCCTGTGCACAGTGCATAGGTTTGCAGTGTCATAAAACTGTAATGGGTATTGTACAAGATAAATCTATAATTTCAGGTGCAATGCCATATTCTAAATATGGCAATGCTTTCCTTAACAGGACATTGAATGTGGGTTTACAGTATTAAAATAAATACATTACTGTCCTACGCATACACCTTGTTATGATGAAATCTCAACACATCTCAAGCTTTCCAGGTTTCAGGTTTCCTAATCCACCCCTACCAAGCCACCAGAAGGGCTTTGTCCAGCTATTGCAGCACTGAGCTAATTTAATGACCGACCCTGGATTCAGAAAGACTTTTGTTGTTGATTTTAAGACCAAGATTAGAGCTTTTATAATTACGTAAGTGTTCTACTTCATCATGAAAAAGGTTTGTCCCTTTAGCAATGAGAAAATTAAGCAGTTATACAATGGATACTTAAGCAAAAACAAGCCAGCTATAAAGGAAGCATTACTTAGTGTGCCTCCTTATAGAAGGAGCAGTGGTTTTTTTCTGGGGGATGCAGGGGTACGCATTTTGTGAATCTAATGGGAGAAGAAACTAAACATTTTAAAAATTTTAATTTCTTCTCTAGCACTATGAATCTTCAGTTCTGTTGCTACCCCTGATGGCGGCCTCATTTCCTGAGTCTCAGACAGAATGCGAGTACCCCTAAACATTTTTTTCACAAAAAAACACTGAGAAGGGGCATTGGTGATATTTTTGGGGGGTGGGTTGGTAAGAGAAGGAGACACTGGGAAATTCCAAACTTGTAAAATTATTTGTTCACTCTTTTTTTTTACCTTCAGAACAGTTTGTCAGTAGTCATGAAATGAAATGTGAAGGTAATTCAAAACAAAGAATTGAACCACTCACTTATAATTATGATGAGAATGACTGCACATACGATACCCAGGATGATCATCATCTAGAGAGGGAGAGAGAGGGAGAGTCAGTTCAGGGGAGGAAAACAGAGAAAGCTTAGCTTTGCCTGTACATTTGGACAGGCTGTTTGCCTTCTACAGCTGATACTTCAGATTTCCCAGGCAACAAACATGTGCTGTAAGAAAAGTACCGGTAGATCATGATCTACTCGTAAGATGTCTGGGCAACTTGCAACAGATTGCCATGGGGTTTCTGACTCCCAGTCATTTAACAATAGCTAAAACAATTAGGCTCCTCCCCCACCAAAATCAGACCGGTGAAAGGCAGAAATGCAGAAGTGAGGTTTGATCTGAAAGTACTGAACTCAGTTCTGGTACTGAAAAGGTGCTCTCTTCCTTAATTTGATGTGTACGACCTCCCACCTCTATCTATTTTGCACCTGACTTTTGTTGGTGGATCTTGGGGTTCAAATAAAAACACAGCGGCTGCAGCAGCAGGCTGAATGTCTGGCCACCCCTAGTTTAATCTTTGCACTCGTTCTTTTGGAACTATGTCCTGATTACACCCTTGCAGTAGTAATGTTTACCTTGCAGTTTTTCCACCAGTTTTTCCTCTTCAGTTTAGCTGCACTAGTTTCAAACTGGGAGGCACCAGCTTGCAAGGCGTCCGCCCGGTTATCCAACTCCGAAAGCTTCTGGTCTCTTTCTAGTACTTTGTCCACATTGACTCGCATTATATCCACCACCTGAAATGGACATATCAATAGCTTGTAAAACACTGGGGTGGTGACCTATAGGCCTAGTCAGGTCTTTCCCCTCCATGCAGAGAATGAATGTATGGAAGGAGAAACAGAGAGCTATGCTCTTCATCCTTGTGCCCCCCCCCCACCGCATTTTCAAACTTGTGCAACGTCCAAAAGGTGAGACTAAGCATCTTCAGACCATGGGCAAATTCATGGGCAGGTGTCAGGTATGGGGCTGGGGGAAGCAGTGATGTCCTACTGCCAATTCCAATAACCCCTCTGTCTATTTGCTCTGTGCAGGAAAGAGGAACAACTGAATTAGTCAAATACAAGGCAGGGATTGATGGTTTAAACGCCTTAGGCTGTGATGGAATATGCAGAAATGGCAAGACTAACGTGAAAGATCAGAAACCAGGAAGAACAAGTGTTTTTAAAAAGACTGGAATAACTTTATTGTATTCTTAAAAGGCCACTGTAGACAGTTAAAATCATTGGCAGGGATACAATGACACTTGCAATGTGAAATGAATTTTGGTTACTATGATTATATAATAGATGGATAATGGTAAAAGATGCAGGGAAAAAGGAAAGGAAAAACTTTTTAGAAATGGAACCTATGGAAGGGAGAAGGAGGTCTGAAGGTTTGAAAGAACCTTGTTATTTTTATGATTTGGAATGGTTATAGTTATTGTGTATAACTTTATGCAAAACCAATAAAATTTTTATTTAAGTAAATGTCTTAGGCTGCATTTCTAATCGCACTTGCCAGGAAATAAGCCCCTTAAGTGATACTTAATTCTGGAGGAAACACCCAAAGGCTAGGGCTGTTTATTTCCATTTAGAGAGAGAAAAGAGTAGCTATCTTAAATGAAGAAGCAACCAAAGAATTCTAATTTCAACTATTTAATTTCAGCTAACGGTGAAGAAAGTGAAACACTCAAGACTGAAAAGTTTTCTTAATGAAGTACTCCAGTGAATGACAGCTGCAAATAATACCGAACTGATTCAACAGCTTGACATTTTTCACAGAAACACCCAAAACTGTAATAGTAATAGATTTTATTATGGTGTGGCTGTTTAGTGCCACCTTGAGGATATGTTTAATATGGCACCACATATTAATGGACATTTTCTAAGGATCTTTTCAGATGGACTCCCCACTTCTCCAAATTGCAGCAAATGGACAAGAACTGTTATGTGCTTGTTCTGTGAGATCCAAATGCAATCCCCCAAATGCAATGATTCTTTTGTGGGACTACTGCATTTCCCCAATACCAATGCCAGTATTTTGTAGGAAACTGAGCACAGATTTTCTGTTCCTGCTGCTGCTCCCACATTGCCACTTAATGCTGTCAGCTGACTTGGAAGTAGAGGGGGAGGGGACACAACTGGCTTGGCTGCAGGTTTGTTCTGGGACAAGAGGCAGCTGGTGGAAATCTGCTGTTTGCTGTTAACTCGTGTGGCTGAAATGCAAATTGGCTCTCACCTCTCTCCTTGGTCTTTGATGGTGGCAAGAAGGTGGCAGGAGATGAGAAGGTGGTCGATAAGCAGCAAATGTTGGCCTGCTGGCTGGCTGGCTGGTGGACTGGCTCATTCACTTGTATGTGTGAGGGCGGATGCAAGTGCAGAGTAGTGAGACAGAAGTGGTGACTCAAGCAGGCATGGGGGGAAAAGCAAGCAGCAGATTTGCAGAGGCTGGTGGGTGGCAGTGGCAGGCTGAGCTCTGAGCTCAGGGATAATAACAACAGTAGTGCAAAAAGGCGGGTTGCCTGTTATATATTCAGTGGTCTGTGTTGCCCTGAGCTTGAGTCTGGACTAAGGATTCTGAGCTCCTGTGTTCTGATTTGATACATGATGTCCAATCACATAACATTTCAGGGTTTGGGCTGCTGCCATTGGCCCTTGAACTCTGAGTTGTGATTTGCAGCTTGGAAGTTTAGACAGCCAATCATGTTGGGAGTGGGAGTGGCCCAGGCTTTCAGAAATGTATATAAGCAGTTGATTTGCCCCTGTTACCCAATTATGTAGTCAATGAAGGTTCTTGCTGTTATCACTGTGTCTTGCCTCGTGGGAACTCACCTACTCTTCATCGCCCACCCCAAGTGGGCCAAATGGGGAGGTCGCCTGTTGGGCCGGAATTGCTTCATGCGATGAAGGCTCCCCACCCCTAGTTTAGTGGATTTCTTCCCACAAACTCCCAGTGATGTTAGCTGTGTCCTGTGCATTGATGAGATACAGTGTTTGACTCTGCTTCTTGTGTCTGTCGATGCATGAAGGAGTGAGAGTTTGTGTGCCTGTCGCTTTCTTATGCCTGTCTGTGTTGTCCGAAGCTGCCCCAGCTATGCCCTGTTCCATCTTCAGCTTCTGCCTTAAACATACAAGAGCTTTTAAGGCAGATGAGAGACATAAAAGACGATGCACAGAACCTGAGACACAAGAGCTACTCAATCCTCACCATGTCCGCTTGGAAGTATTGAATTCAGGCAGCTTACTCCCAGGTAAGTGGGGCTACGATTGCAGCCTTAGTCACTTCAAGAAACATGAAAAAAGGTAGACCACCACAATACAACAACAATGCAGAATTTGTTACATGAGTTTTCTCCTTGGGACAATGACAGTGCACCATAGGTGAGTGGCATATTCAAAACTGGCACTCAACAGATGACCCAGATCACAATCCTGAAATCCACAGACCTCAACAAAGACAACGCAAGGTGCCTTGTGCTCAGCTCACCTCATTCACTTGAGCCTGTGTTTGCTGCAGCCTACGATTGCTGGTCACGTTGGTCTGGAGTGGAGCCCCTGCTGCACCTGGACTGGGGGCTCCTCCTGCACCTTGGGAAGGAGCTGCTGCTGACCTAAATCAGAAACCCAGCACATATTTATACCCTTGTGAAGTGAAGGACATGAGGCAGGAGTTGGTAATGCAGGTGAGCTGTGCATAAGCAAGCTGCCAGCTAGCTCTGCCGAGGTTCTTTTTATTAGCACAATATGCAAAACCAGTCAGACACATTTTGGACTGTGACCTTTACACATCTTCCAGTCCCGAGATCGAGGGGTGGTACAAAGTGATTTTGGCACCTGTTTCCACCGCGTCATTTCCCCCTTGAACAATGTGTGATGAAGGAGACAAAGGTCACAGACAGGGCATGGCAGACCACTGAGAAAGCCAAAGGTTAGATAGAGGGCATGATGTTCAGACAGCTGTGGCTTGTCTGCAGGTGGATGTGTGCTCCACACCCGGCAGTCATTCCTTCACCCTTGTATGATATGGCTTACATCCTAACCAACGTTCCACTGGCAGGAGCATCACGCAATGTTGTATTTTTCTCTAATTGCTAAGTTACAGTTCTGAGAAAATGAGAACAAGCTACAGTGCTCAGAATTCTTTGAGGGGAAAGGATGTGCTTCAAATGTGCTTTAAAGGCATAGAGTGCACCCAGCCAACCCCACTCTCTTCTCCCAGAATGCTGGCTATGGAAATATCACCCCTTGCCCCTGCCTTTATGACACGGTTGAGCAGATCTCTTAATTTGAGGGCCATATTGTGTCATTAGCAACTTTCTGGGGGCCACACATACCCTCCAATATTTATCTGATGAAAATCAGGATGTCCTATTTCATCATCATCATCATCATCATCATCATCATCATTATACCCCGCCCATCTGACTGGGTTGCCCCAGCCACTCTGGGTGGCTTCCAACATATAGAAAAACATAATAAAACATCATACATGTTAAAACCTCCAGATACAGGGCTGCCTTCAGATGCCTTCTAAAGGTTGTATAGTTAATTATCTCCTTGGCTCAGGGGTTGCATAACTCCATACCCTCCATACCCACATGCCTTTAACCACATGCCTCAAAAGTCACAGACTGTGGTGTGGAAGTATCTGAGCACACCATCTTGTTGAAGGGAACCACATGCAGGCCATTTTGGCTTCTAGGATGAATGTAAGGCAGGATATCAATGTAAGGGGGGGAAATAGATAAATGTGGCTAGGGCCAGAGGCAAAAATATGATGGTGCAATTAATTTGAGGCTCTGCCTGTGTATAGTAGGCTATGTTTGAGCCACACAAAAGTCTTTGGTTTCTATTCCTCTCCCCACAACTTTCATATCTATCTCTCCATTCTCTGTCCGGGCAAGGAAGAGGCACCCTCACAGTTCAAGGGCACATTCCAGCCTGAAGAAGGGGAAAAAATCCCTCAAGGAAGGTGAGAAGCAGGGCTGGGTTGGGTTGGATGCCTGTGGTAACCAGGGCCAGATTGAAAGTAGGGGGACCAATAAAAGTGACTCTTACTTTTGCCTGATAAGGCTACATTTCAGCCACACCTAAGTCAGAGGTTCTACATGTACACATTGTTTTCCATCCAGGCAAGTAAGAGGCATTTTCACAGTTGAAGGACGAATTCCAGCCAGAATTTTGCACACTGAAGGGGGACCCAGGCACGTCACATCCCATTTCCCCTCATGGGGTGCAACGGAAAGTGCTTGAAAAAGGTTCCTCAACTTTGTCCTAGGGCATCACTGTCCCATGTATAAATCTAGGAATGCACAAGGCAACTATTTGCACAGTTTCAGGCCCGGAAGTTTAGTGCTTTAACCATTGATCTGCACCACCTCCCTTCGTTGATCCACATTTCACATTTGAGGTCAGCTTCCTAAGGTTTGTAAAGAATGAAAACAAAACTGAAACATTGATATACGAATGAGAGGAAATTGGCATTTGTTTCTGTTCAAATTAATCCACAAGGCAAGTCTTTTCTCTCCAGGAGCCTGTTTTTTATTACCAAAAACATCCCTTTGGAGGTTTCCTGACAGATCCAATCTGTACTGGTGGCTGAACATCGGCCAGCAAGTCTTCCTCACGCCCACTGGCCTGACAGTTCCTAATGATTCCTTCCTCCCACACTCCTGTGACTCACTGTCCTTTCTGAAAGGTCCCTCGTCATTTAATCCCACAGGGAGACAGCCAACCTCCTCTAGAAGTGCCAAAGAAATTCCTGGGAATGAAGCAAAATGCAAAAATGAAACAGCATATAACAGCAAATGATTAGGGATGGGATGAAAACTGATTCAGGTTGCATGAATCAAGAAGGGGGTTGCATGGAATTCTGGCCAGCTGAGCAGGATTCCTCCCCCTGCTGCCACAATTATTTTGAGGAAGGAATGTGCTTTAAATATGTGGTGTGTACACAGCCTAATAGTGTGTTATTAGGGTATATTACAAGGCATCCAGTGAATGTCTCTAGAGTTCCTGGAATCTTTCACCTTCTCACTTTGAAAACTATAGGCACAGAGCTGGAATAGTCCCTAGGAAACTGCAAAGGGGCCAGGAAGTGTGTGGTTTGTCACCCTCTGTTTGTTTGTGTGCTGCTGTTAGAATCTATTGTTTTAACTATGAATTTATTGTTCTGCTGCTTGCCTATAACTCATTACTGACAGTGGTTGCCATCTATGGTAGGGCAGAGTCTATCAGTTGGCTGCCAACATTGCAATGATTGATCATACAGCATATAACGACATTAGTAACACTGCCTACTACCAAAGACACATTGCCATGCTGTGAGAAATGAAGATCAGTTTGTAAGAGGCTTTGCAGTGGGTTTATATGCAAGCTGAGAGGCTTGCAAATTCCTCTGTAAAGGTAAAGGACCCCTGGACAGTTAAGTCCAGTCAAAGGAAACTATGGAGTGCAGTGCTCATCTCACTTCAGGCCGAGGGAGCCAGCATTTGTCCACAGACAGCTTTCTGGGTCATGTGGCCAGCATGACTAAACTGCTTCTGGCACAACAGAACACCGTGACAAATGCCAGAGAGCACAGAAACACCCTTTACTTTCCCTTCCCACCAGAGCAGTACCTACGTATTTATCTGCTTGCTCTGGTGTGCTTTCAAACTGCTAGGTTGGCAGGAGCTGGGACAGAGCAACAGGAGCTCACCCCGTTGCGGGGATTCGAACCACTGACCTTCTGATTGGCAAGCCCAAGAGGCTCAGTGGTTTAGACCACAGCGCCACCCGCATCCCTGCAATTGTGAATGCCTACATGCTGCAGAATGCCTACATACTGCAGAATGTCTACAATTCATGCCGGCAGATGACTTATCAAGAAAAAAATATATTTTAAATAGAGTGGTGCAGCAAAGAATAAGTGATGTTCTGAGATGTGACTTCTAAAGCTGATCTGAATAGTCCTCACAAAATTGCAATCTATTAATTTATGATTTGCTTGCAAATAGGTGTCTTATTAGGGCAGCTCCATGCATTAGGATTGTTTCTAATGTTTGACATTTGCTGTGTTTTTATTATGTTTGAAGCCACCCAGAGTGTCTGATGGGTAGGGTATTAATAAATGATGATGATGATGATGGTGATGGTGATAAAATAGAAAGGGTCTTCTCAGTGGTGGCACCCCAATTTACCGCTCTCTCCAGGGAGGATAGGATTGGTGGGAGGGGGACCTCACAGCATTAACACTCCTATAGATCTTGCTTCCCCAGTAGGTTTCTAGGGATCTCTAAGCCAAGCACAGAGCACCACATGTGTCCCCAGCTTCCAGCATTAGCCCAGCTCCCATTTTTCTCCATCTTACAATGATGGGCATCCAGCCAGGAGAGGTGGAGAAAATTGTCTTTAAGGCAACAGAGCGCACACTTTCAAAATGTGAATAATGGAAACTTAGCTGAGCAGCTAACACCAGTCTGACAGGTTTCCTCTTATAGACTCTACTCTCACAGATACAGGATCACAGGCGTGGAAGATTCCTATTGTATTAACCAGACCCAACTCCCTAAACTAGTGGATTTATTACCTGCCATCCCATCTACCAGCTCTTTCTTCAAGCCAGACTGAGTCAGAAGGTAGCATTTGCTCACCTTGAATCCACAACGAACACATCTGACAAGCACCAAGATGAATCACTTCTGTATGTTAGCACTTAGTAATATTCACACAGCAGAAGGAAGACCTATTGCGGTATAAGGTCCATAAATTTGTTTCCTTTTTTAAGTTGGATAGTTTGGATGATGGAATATATTACTCAGACGGGATCTTCTTGGACCCCATGTGAGGAACACACCTGTTCGGCCACTAGCCTAAGTCTCCTTGAAATCTTTTCCACAGGTCAGTAAATTGTGGCTACCTCATAAGCATGGGAACTCTTTTTCTACCTTGTGATCAAAGAGACCACACCATTGCAATAAATGCTAAATAATACTGGGTTACATGCCACCCCAATCTCTGAATAGTGAGAGATTCCAGGGCTACTAGGGGCTTAGCAGGCTCTGTGTTTCCTTTTGGACAGTGAGAGATTGTCTTCATGATATATGGTTTATTTACACATATATACAACCTGAGCCTACAATGGAGGGGTTATAGCATTACACCCGCAAGTGGGTCCTGTCTCTCTCTCGTGGCTGCCACATTGGATCCAAAACTGCTAGTCCCCATTGTGCTCTGGCCCCACTTTCTCCAGCTCGCAAGCAAAAAGCCACTCTCCTCTGCCGGCGCTCTCACTGTGCTGCTGAGAAGGATTTATTTCCCTCCAAGGATACAGCCCCCTCCCCAAAAACGTTACACAGTATTTTACAAATTGATTGCGCTTTTCATAAAAGCAGGGTCCCAAATGAGCACAAGCAGTGTGCAAAATATTGCAACATGTGCTGGATAAGACTGATTGCCGTTGTCAGCCAATCAGCACTGAGCGCAGCTGTCTCTACAGCAGAACGACAAAATCCATAAAGGTGGGGAAAGCTGGATTTGCCTAGACTGGGGATGAGACTGACCAATGTTGCTGGACTCCAGTGCTCATGCATAGGACTGGCCTAGTCATGAGGCAAGGTGAGGTTTCAGTCCGCAGGATCCACAGGGGCAGCAGAGCCAGCCTCCAAGCAATGCATTGCCCACTGCTGCTGCCACTGCAGCGGCAACGATGGCTGAGGCATACTCCTTGGAGGCCAGGTGTCAAAGTCACTCCACACTCAAAGGAATGCACACAGCAGACAGTTAGCTCTTTATTGTCAAGCTGGCACTTACAGTCATTCTATGGCTCCGAATACCCACACACGCCAGTCTAGGATCTAGGCCAGGGGTTGGCAAGGCTTACCGGGCATGCGCTGGATCACTCCTGTGGAGATCCTCTGTGAGCTGGACCGGTGCAGTGTGACACTTGAAATCGTGTCTGCGCATGCCCAGACACCAAAAATTGCGCCTGTGCAGGCGTGATTTCCGGCATCTGGGCATGCGCAGAAGCAATTTCCAGAGCCGCGGAAGAGAGTCCCTGTGCTGTGCTGCGCCGGTTTAGCACAGCACACAGGGACTAGCCGAGCGAGTGGCTCAGTTCGGGGGCGGCTCATGGGCCGGTTAAGCAACCCTCATGGGCCGCTTGTGGCCCATGGGCCTTAGGTTGCCGACCTCTGATCTAGGCAGCTATTCCCAGGCCTGTGCTCTACGGAGCAGCTGCAGCAACAGGGGCCACTCCCCCTCCACCAGTTTAGGTAGCTCCCCGCAATGGGCTGTGTGCGTACAGCCAGAGACTACGCCTGTGTGGAAGTTGCCTCTGCTCTTCCCACTTCAATTTTCTCATGTTTCTGGATGACAGTGGTGCAGGAGAGGGTGGGGAAGCACCTAGCCCTTCACGTGCCTGACCCTCCTCTTCCTCCTCTTCTTCCAGCCCATCCTGTGCTCCACCCTTCAGCTCTGAAGCTTCCCCTACCTCTGACTCCTGCATCCTGATTGGTACAGGTCGCCACAAATCACTGGCCAGAACTCACCATGAGCGCCTCCCTTGTTCTCTTACAAAGGCAATGGAGCCCATTTGAGAGGTGCCGGAACTGAGTTCTGGTGAGTTCCAGCTGGAAAAAAAGCCCTTCCCAGGACTTTCTATGACTGTTAAAGTGATATAAGAGTGCTTTAAACATATGGTGTCGATATGCCCACAGGGTACACAGTCTAGTCAAGCTATGTAAGCCCTATTTATTTATTAAATTTCCATACCGCCCTTCATCCAAGGCTTTTTCCTAATAAAGGTGAGTGGAACAAAATTTAAAGGGTGGGTTTTCAAGAGGTTGAAAATATGGGCAGTTTTCAATATGTACTTGACAAAATTACTTTTTGCATCAACGATTTCTAGATTTGTTCTCCAGGGCATGGACAGAAGCTAAGAATAATCAAGTGCAAATTGTTTGGAGAAAAAGCATTCAGATGCCATTTAAAACAGCAACCAGGAAGCATGCAGTAGCCTGCAGTTATCACTATATCTTTATGCTCATGAAGATGTGCACGCAGTCATCAAAGACTGTGTGATATGAAGACTTCCTGTCCCTGTGAAGCAAAAGTGTTGGTACAAGCAGTGAATATATTTACGCCAAGGGTTGTCACACATTTTGCACAGCACGTAAAAACGTGTTTTCATCTGTGATACGTACTTGCTGATCTTTCTTCCTTAAAAATGATTATTCACACCATTAACCATTGACCAACCGCAATCAGAGGAGAGTACCAATAAAACCAGATTCTTGCTTATTACTTCCAGCCATGCCCAGTCCCTAAACTTGGCATACTTTTAGTAAACACTGCCAATTAAGGATGTGTGAAAACACACAGGAGGAATTCTATTTCTATGCCTGTTTTCCCAAGTCTAACAATTCTTAACATACGGTGCATATCTGGAGGTGAAAAAAGAGAGGAGGGGACACAAAAATACTAGGAAAAGGAGAGGGAAAAACACAGGTCAGGAACTTCTGGAGGCCAAAGATTACGGTCAGGGGCAGTCATGCTTCTGAATACCAGTTGCTGGAAACCACAGAAGGGGAGAATGATCTTGTGCTCAGGTCCAGTTTGCAGGTTTCCTCCAGGCATCTGGTTGGCCACAGTCAGAACAGGATGCTGAACTAGATGGGCCACTGACTTGATTCAGCAGGCTCATTGTATGTTCCCCACTGCTAGTGTATAGGATGGTAGCCTTAGTGTTACTTGTTTGGTTCATCCATCCTGCATCACAGGTTTACCATTAAAAGTTTCAAGCATTAATACTCCCAAAGAGGCACTGGGAAAGGAAATCACTATCACTTCTCCATTTGTGGTGCATAGATCTACCTTTCAGAGACTGATGGGGCAAGGGAGGGCCTGGTAAAGTCTTCCCCTCTCCACAACCTTATGATTTTATGAAGTGAACGATAAGTAGCAAGCATTGGCAGCTATCCTTGTTGGTCTGCCCAAGACATTCTGTTGCCTGGGACAAAGGACCACCCCCTTTCCCCATTCGACACACCCTCCGCATTCAATCCAAACTGGTAATTGAATCTTACTTCAACCCTGTCAACGGGACAGCATGCTTCAACACACCTGAGGGCAGGAGGGCAACTTAGGGAGCACTGGGCAGCCCCCTGTATGGAATCCGCAGCTGTGCCCTCCAATGCTTATGCTTCATCACTGGCTTCCCACCCTCCAGTACCTGCTGCCTGAGGCAGCTGTGTTGCTTGCCCTAATGGTAGGGGTGTGTGCGTGTGTAGGAGGTAGAATAAGCCTCCTGCAAAGCTGAGGGCTGAATAATCTTCTGCACTGTCCACGATCATTTGCAAACTACTTAACAGGCATCCAGGAATGGAAGAGTATTGAACAGTAAGTGTTGAATCAGTAGTGTTGACTCATCATCCTCTACAGGTAGATATAACAAAGGGAGGAGGGTAAGTCATTTCCTGGGATGAGACTATAACAACAGAATGTTCCATTTTATCTATATGCTGCCATTAAAACCTGCTTTACCCCTGCAATCAGGCAATGTGCAAAAGCTAAAAGCGCATGAAACCCACACCAGTGAAAAAGATTCTGTTGTTATCCAGGTGTAACAATGGAAGACAATGCATCTGCAGGGTGACAGAAGGCCAGGATGCCAGGAACAGAAGGTCATTCAATCAGTGACTCATTCCCTGGGAAGCACTTACAACAGAGATGACTGCGACCAGTGAAGCTGTCAAGTGAGACAGGGGACCAGTGTGACGCACTGAGTCAGGTCCCAGCGCACCCATCTTTGACTCCCACTCACCCATGACATTTCCAATATGATCCTTTGGCGGTAACATTTCCAGCTGGTGGCTTGCTTACGGAAGTCCCAAAGGCTTCCAAATGTTTCTTTATCTAATTTTAAAAGATTGTAAACATGCTTTGATGTTATCAAGGTATCTGATGATGTGAGACTTGCCCTTTCATACAGAACAACCTAATAAGCAGCATGCGGTGGTGCAGGGAGATGGTCATCCCTTCTATTTCCCATGTTCAAAGGCAAGTGCTGATGTAGCCAAAATGGCCATTCTAACTTTTTCTCCCCCTCAAGGCAGTGTTTGGATGAGACACACATTTTGACATCTCTTCATTGATGATTCAAAGCTGTATGATTGCGAGCACCAATCAACATTCTGGCAGCTGCAAATTGAATCAATTCAGATTTCTAAACTGTCTTCAGAGGCGTTTCATACAGGGTGTGTGTGCTTACAGCATGAATGGCCAAAGCCAGGTCCATCTTGTCCAGGAAAGTGTGCAGCTGGTGCACCAACTGAAGCCAGTAAAAAATGTTCCTAGTCACTATGACCAAGGCTGACATCAAGGGTCACCATGGCTGGGCATCTAAAAATCAACTAGAGGTTCAAGCTTAGTTCTCACCAGGGCCAGAATGGGGATTAAACTGAAGATCTGCTTTATGCAGCGCTAATGTTCTACCAGAGAGTAATGTCCCCTATCTAATATCTTGTTGGAACTTCCTACTTCCAGCAGGCTTCTGGAGACTGTTTTTAAGGAAAAGGCTGGTGCTGTGATGTTTTCATTGCAATGATCTGTTTGTTTTAATAGCTCATATATATGCATGTGTGTGTGTTCTATTAATGTTTAATTGCTTCCCCTCCCCCAATGTTTTTGGCTGCTTCTATTTTAGCTGTAAGCCACCCTGAGTCCCCAGTCAGGTTTTTGTATGTGACTTTGTTTTGAATAAATATGGAAGTATTAGAAAACACACAAAGCAAGATAAATATAGAAGGCCTATTAGTACAGTTTATGTAATGTGGCAGCAGGAAATAGTTGCATTAATCACCAAAGAACAGCCCACGCAAATAAAGGTATTTGACGTCATCCTGCCTACTTGCATACACACAGCTAGGCAACACAGCAGCAATAGCATGAACTGCAGGGCAAGTTTATAAATGCTGGAAAGATACAAGGTGCCACATCAAACCAAGCAGTGTCTGGGAAGAATAGCTACACAGTTAAATGAGTTTTATTTTAAATCAAAGAAAAAGAAAAATATCTTAAGTTATGTGCTTGTTTAATAAGAATTATCCTATAGAGTGCAAGCAAATCAGGATAATTGATTAAGAAACTGATTGCCTGAAGGGGCTGATAGCCAACATCAAATTTTGTGTGGATGCTGTCAGTGGCTTTACTCTTCAATAATCCAGGCAATCAATTTTCGCCTTAGCTCCTTGGGGATAGATCAGTGACATACAGTATATAATGTTGTTAAATGCTTTTTTTCCTTATGAGACAAGCTTATACATGTCTACTGAGAAGTAAGTCCTGTTGTGTTCAATGGAGCTTACTCTAAGGTATGGGTGCACAGGAGCGAAGCTTCAGGCATGACTAACTTTAGATGAATCATGCCCAATGTCTTGTCATACCTATGGAAGAAGGAAAGCATTTCTAATGGTATGTAAATGTGAAACAATTCAGTTATGATGTACCTATTCAGAACGGCAGGATCTGTGAATCTCTTAAAAGGCAAGCATAAGTATTTACTACATGCCACTATTTTAGGACGCTGGGTGTTGAAAGCCAGACTGTGCAAACATATGTACAATTAGCTTTGTAAAATCTACAGCCCTGTGAGAATTAGCATGGTATCCAAACTTGAAATTTGCTTGTGTGTGTAGAAATGAGCCGAATGTACAAAGGTATTTTTTAGTTTGCTCAGTTATCTCTGGTCCCACCCACAATAGGGAAGTGCCCTCAGAAAGTTGCCTGGAAGGTTTCATGTGGCCCTCATAATGAAAAATGTCCCCCATATTGGTTCTAAAGTAAATCTAACAGGGCTATAGCTTCTGGGAGCACCTTACCTGGGGGTAGGTGCTATTCATGTAAGAACGGGGACAACTACAGCCTAGTGGCTTGTCTTGGGTAAGGTGTTCCCTATCCACTTCACTCTGCAATAGAGCAGGGGTGGAGGGCTTAATTTTCTTCAGATAATCTGTTAGGAGCCACATGCCAGTGGAGGGTGAGCAGAAAGCAGAGGTGGGCAGAACCAGTGCAAAAAACATTTTCCCTCCCTCCCTCTGGCACTCTTCCTCTCTATCTCAATCACCCTTCCCCATCAGTCAATGGACTGCTGGAAGAGCACAGGTCAGGGCTGTCATATGCTTGACCTGCTCATTTACTGATGACCTTTGAAATCAGCCCAGGGTAGCCAGCCCCTGCACGGGAGACCTTGCAAATGTTCCAAAGCCTTTACTTGCTCCCTGCCTGGTGGGCACACCCACTGATGAATGGGTTCTTTTGTATCTGCTTGGCTCCAAGCACTGATCTATGTTTCCATGGGCTTGGCTTGGCTTGGCTTGGCATGAGATGAATCTCTGGAGCTTGGAGGTATCTGGGAATAAAAAGCTGGCATCATGCAGCCACATTCTATTTTCAGGTGAGCTTGACCTAGAGAAAAACTAGCTCATATTTATCCCATAGCTTCAGAATGTGCCTAACTGGTAATGTAACTCATATTTTCAGTGACAAACTGGCTATTCATCCTTTCATATTTTGTGTAGTGGTTTGATAAGTGCTACTGAGTGGCATGTTGTCTGTGTTCTGGAGCAATCAACACAACTATGCCCATATGGGCTAGCTTTGCACAGATTCACTGGCCTTAATAATTTCATTCCAGTTTATATCTGTCTATAAATATTGATGTCCATAATATGAATGAAATATGTGAAAACCAGAAAATAGATTTAACAACTGTCATCATTCAGTAAAGTTCTCTGCCATGGGTTCCTACTATCTTTCCAAAACATTTCAATACATATTAAATAGAGGATGTTCTGATAGGAGGTGGAACTTAACAACATCTGGAAGGCCACAGGCTTCACATCCCTGCTGTAACATTGCTTAAATAAGAATGTTAGAAACACAACACAGAAAGCTATTGAAGATTTAGAGACCTGAGCAGATCATAAAGTCTTATTTCCATAATAGTAATGAGTATCCTACTCTGTGTCTGAGCAGAAGTGTGAACATACTTTTCAGCACAAATGACCATCTAGGGCAGGGATGGGTTATCTCGGGCTTGAGGATTGAATGCCACCCTCCAGACCTTACAATCTAGTCCTTGGGACTCTGTCCAGCCCAGCCTAGCTGTCCTGCTTGAGTGACTCTGCATGGCTGGAATGTACCTTGAACTCTAATAATTATTCTTGTTTGCCTGGATGGAGAGGGAATGTGAGCATGTACAGAAACTAGCCTACTGCACAAAGGTAAAATTCACACTTGTGGCTCCACCCACTTTTGCCTCTGGTCCCACCCACCACTGACATGTGGCCTCCAGAGGGTTGCCCAGAAGGGAATGTGCCCCTCAAACTGGAAAAGTTTCCCCACCCTGATATAGGTCGATTCACAGGAGGCCAGTGGATATAGAAACACAAAGTAGATACAAAGTCCCTGAGTCCATCTGCAATTCCTTTCCCTCCTCCTCCTTGTGAGAAACACACCAACTCCCATGGTCTGAAGACTCTGCAGGTCAACAGACAGACTGCTTGTGAACTGGTATCTTCAATATCAGCCACCACCTATGTCTTTTTGCCCTTTCTCTCTGGTGAGAAAAGCATGGAACCTAAAGTGTATCACCCTCTGCCAGGTGCCCAAAGCTACTGCCCCCAGCCTTGATACCCTTAATTATATTACAGTGTGGCTTTTAATTATAAGCTGCTTTGGGAGACAATCTTGGCTGAAAAGCAGTGTGTAAATATAATAAATAATACAATATAAAGAAATGACCTATATCAAGTCGGGCTAACAGTCTGTCTGTCTAGTACTGCCTGCCCTGCATGGTTGCAGTTTTCTTTGTTTTTGTTTGCCAGGGTTCATTGAAGTCCTTTGCTGAATATGCCAGAGACCAGAATGAAGCCAAGATATTGTGCAGGTAAAGTATGTGTTAGACCACTTCATTGCAGCTCTCCCTGGAGAGGAAGGTTCTGGGTAAATTACAGTCAGCTGCAAAGCAAGATGGTCATCTGTTTGCTCCTTCCTACTGCTAGCTTAAAGCTTTCAGCCCACAAGGAGGCAGGTAAGAAATTTTTGCACACCTCAGTGTGGACTACTTGGCCCACCCATTGCTAAAATGAAGGCATCAGACCACTATTTTGCTGTACATCAAGCTGAAATATGTATTGGAGATGTGTCTTAATCAGAATACTGAGTATTTCCAGCCCTCTCTTTACCAACATATATCTTGTAATGTAATCTCAGAAAAGTATATTACCTACTGAACTGCCAGTTATGACTACCTTCAAGTGTCTATAGGTCCAATGCTAAATCACGGGTGAACTCCTTCTTTACTTTAGTGGAGTTCTATTACAGCCTCATTCACCACTCGGCTATACCTCATAAAGCACAAATGGAGGTTTTGTGTTCCACGGTAATCCGCTTCTGCTATTCAGAACAAAATACAGAACAAAAAGCCATCGCACAAAAGCTCAAATCGCAACTTTTCATGGTTCCTAAGCAGGCATGAACTTTCCGGGGACTGTGTTGGCTTTCCTAAATAGAAACCCTCCAGAGGTCCAAGTTTCCCCACTTTCTACTGAAAACAGAAGCCTATCTGGGGTTTGGAGTGTCCCCGCAAAGGAATCTCGACCCCTCGAAGCCTTGTAGCCCTCCTGTAGTTGTAGAGGAAGGAACACGCCCATAGCTCAAGCTGAGTAGTCGGAGTTTTTCAGCACCACAGCTGCCGGACAGCGCCCGAGCGCCGCTTCGACATCACCCGCGTTCTGGAGCCCCCACAGAAAGCCCATCGGCGCTGCTAGGGCGAACCTTTTAAAGACAAAACCAAATAGGCGATACTCACATTGTTCCGCTTTTTATAGTCTCTGCTTTCCCTTTCTCTCTCTCAGTCGCCAGCAAAGATGGCTTTCCAGTTCTCCTTCTGATGCAAACAGCCTCTTAGGATTGTAGGCACTGTTGCTGAGGCGAAGGCACAAGCTACTGAGCATGTCTGCACCTCATCGCTCCCACCCGCGAAGACGAGGAGTCAGTGCGCTGCTTTCCACCTTCTGTATCAGTGGCAGTCCCAGGGCAGCCGGCAGGGGTGGAGTTCTGAATCCTCCTCCTGCCTGGAAAGAAAGAACGAAATCCAAAGCAGCTGAGTAGCGTTGGTAAAGAGGGCTAAACAGTGAAAAGCCAACATCTCTTTTATTTCTTACATTTGAATCCCATCTTTCCTCCAATGAGTTCAGGC
The DNA here is from genome assembly GCF_027172205.1 of Podarcis raffonei. Classification (NCBI taxonomy): domain Eukaryota; kingdom Metazoa; phylum Chordata; class Lepidosauria; order Squamata; family Lacertidae; genus Podarcis; species Podarcis raffonei. The sequence goes on from NC_070606.1 coordinate 68,219,289, forward strand.
CTCCTCCTTTCCTCTCTCACAACAACCCTGTGAGGTTAGGCTGAGAGAGACAGTGACTAGCCCTAGATCACCCAGGGAGCGAACTTAAACTTGAGTCCCCCCAGTTCTGCACAATGCTCTAATACAGCCTTTCTCAACCTGTGGGTCCCCAGATGTTGTTGAACTACAACTCCCATCACCCCTAGCTAGCAAGGCCAGAGCTCAGGGATGATGGGAGTTGAAGTGCAACAACATCTGGGGACCCACAGGTTGAGAACCACTGCCTAATGGTTAGAGTCTAACTAGTAGAGCACCCTGGCATGACAGAGTTACACGTTGTGAATTCCAACTATTTGACCCAGATTACAAAAATGTCCTGTGCAACAAGCACATGACTGTTATATGATGTTGCCAACTTTTGGGCCAGTCCCTGGTTGCTGTGTCTTTAACAGCAGCAACTAGTGGTATTTATCTTCATGCTGTTCACCTTTGGAAAATGCAGAAAGCACTTGCAACATAGGCTTCAAAGGAAGGGTCAGCCCACCAAAGCAAGGGAGTTTTACAACATCGTTCTACTTGGATGCCCAGAGAGTGTAGGGGCCAGTTTTGAATGGGGTTTTGTTAAAGGACTGAAATGTGTTCATTTCAGAACATGTCCCTTTGATGCACTCTCAGGTACTATAGGATGTAAGCTCCCAGTATCTAGCAAGAAGCACCATCCATTTTATCCTCCTACAAAGCAGTTTCCTAGTAACATGAAGAAGAGAATGAAAATGCTTAAACCTTCATGTTACATCGAACACACTGAAATGGCTCCGAGTGACAAGCATTTCCCAGACCTTCATGTATATTTTTTGTTTTAGGTACTCAATAAACATTGTCCCTATATAAGTGTACATTATTGAATCAAACTGCCAATATATGTTATTTCCATGGTTCAAGGATTCTAATACATGAGACTCTTAGAATGGGCATAAGGGAAACATGTGTCTACTAGGGAGGCTTGCTGACCATGCTAGCTGAATTGATGGAATTTGCAGTCCAACAACAACTGGAGGGCCACAGGTTTCCTCTCCCTACAGATCCAAAGGTTCACCACCTCCAGAGTAGAATGCAGGTATAAACCATGGTCACACCTCTTGGATAGATCATGAGTTTGAAGGGCAGCATGGGCTATTGGATAAAGTAAGAGTTTGAATTGTAAAAACAAAACAAACAAAACAAACAAAAATTAGTCATGTGGCTATGCCCTTGGGATGGAATTTTGTAAGTCCCCCCCCCCCCGCACTTTGCTCAGGTGAGCTTTCCTCCTCTGGCCCTCCCATCCCCATTTTGCTTAACATCTGCATTGATGAAGAGCTCTGGAGAACTTGAAAGCTTGCTCACAATTTTGTTAATTTTTGGTTGCTCCTAAAGTGTTTTTATATTTTGTTTGAAGCCTCCTAGAGTGGCTGGGGCAACCCAGTCAATGGGCAGGAGTACAAATAATGACATCATCATCATCATTCCACAGTCACTGCTACCCATCTCCTCCAGCTAACAGAAAGGAATGTAAAAAGAGTAATAAAAGCCCCCTCTCCATCTCTTATCATATATATATAACTCAAGGGTCAATCTTAAGTTGTAACATACCTTCTCTCATGCAATGTTCTCATTGCAGGTTTTGGATCTCTGGAGACCAGATGCAAAGGAGTATAGGCTCCTATGCCTTTAAATAGTTGTATAGAAGAAGAAAGGAATTTTGGCAGGTGTAGCTCATTGTGCAGTGATGAGAAAAGCTGCGACTGAACCTTCAATTTCTCCCAAACAATTAAAGGAAAAGGGAACTCAGTCTTCTATCCATAAGTGCCTTGGAATTTACTTTGACCAACAAATATTTGCAGAAACTGCATACTTTACTCCAATGAGGCCTAGAGAAACTGGCTCTCTGAATATTTTTTTTACTTGCAGTAAAGCAGTGTGCTTAAATAGCACACTTAGAACTGGACTCCCTGTGTTGAATGTCCAAGTATGATTAAGCCCAATGATATAATTCCCAAAAGTATCAAAGCTCTATAGTAAAGGACTGTTATAAGAAGTCAGAAATTCCCCAGATACCTGTAACAGTCACTATAAGCTACAATGTAGCTTTAGGAAGTGATGCCTGAGTTTTCTTGTTTTCTCTTCCATTTTGTGTCATGTCTTTCCGACTGCAAGCCTGTGGTCAGGGTATCTCTTGGTATTATTGATCTTAGAATCATAGAATTGTAGAGTTGGAAGGGACCTCTAGGATCTCCTTGCCCAACCCCTTGCAATGCTGGAATCTTTTTCTCACTGTGGGGCTTGAACTCACAGCCCTGATATTCTCATGCTCTGCCAACTGAGCTATCCCAGAGCTCCCCCTACCCACCCACGAAGCATTTCATTCCTGAATAGAAAGGAAAAAATACTACAAATAAACAAATAATTATAATAATTATAAATAAGAGCATGCAGGTAAATTTTATTGAGGTACCACAGGTATAAAAGATCATACATTCAATAATACTGAGATATGAAGCCTGTCTACATTTACATAGATGTACGTCTCAATGAATTAAATGAATTTATTCTCTAGTAAATGTGGATAGGACTGTAAGTTTTAAACAGCAGTTGAAGCCCTACAGCAGTTATTTTACTGCTGTAAAAAAGGAGATCGTTACTGGAAGAGAAGGGGGTCACTGGCTGCATTTGGATCACATTCCTTCCCTTGGTGAATTCTGAGCACTGCAATTTACCCCTCAAAATGTTAGCATTCTGAGCTAACTACAGTGCTTTAAAGGTATACTGCATATGCAGTGCCTCCAAACCAACAGAGGAAAGCTTCGATAGCATGAGTAATCACAACAATTCTTTTTGCCTCATTCACTTTGCTCTGTCTTAGAGCCATTGGAGGTAGTATTCATAGCTGATAGGACGCTACCTTATTAAGTCAAACCACTGGTCTATCTAGCTAGCTCAGTATCTACAATGACTGGGAACAACTCTTCATGAATTCAGGCAGGGATCTGTCTTGATTCGACTTGGAGATTGAACCCTCACCCTTAGGCATCCATGTGTTCTGCTACTGAGCTATGGCTTTTCATCCACCAGGTCAGAAAGCATAGAGCCTTTCTCTCATTTGCAGAGGTGATGTCACAAAGGGGTGGGACTTAATTACTGCTGGTAAAATCTGGATATTTGGCAGGTGATGGGAATAGTAAGGTGAGGAAGTCTCTAGGGTGAATTGAAAATGGGACTATCTTCCCCTGTTTCTGAAAAGGGATTTCAATCTGGATTTTGGGTAAATATATTTCTTAATGTTAGAGAGAGAGAGAGAGAGAGAGAGAGAGAGAGAGAGAGAGAGTCTGCCCGAAGACCCCAAACCTATAAGACTATGAATTTCACTGTCAGACTGGGCCCCCTTATGCAATTCTATAATTCAATAGCTTCTTAAACAGACTATAATTAAGGAATAGTCAGTATGATGTAGTTTGGGACTGCAGTTTAGTGCAGGAATAGGAATACTTTGCAACTACTTTTCAAAATTAGTTTTAATTATCTGTTCTTAGAAGTAATTATTGGGAAATGCTTCCAGATCTGACAAATCACCAGGATGAGCCAGAGGTACTTACCGGAGACTGAGAGCAAGTGTAAACTGTGGGGCAAGTCCATCAGCCAAAAGTAAATACAATTACTAAAATATCAACTGGAGAGCAGAGAGACTAATGCAATTAGAGTAGGCAAAAGGATCTGTCTTGGAGATGCAGTGACACGTCGCGGAAATGAAGACTAATCAGTTGATTTACCAAAAGGAGAAAGAAATTGTTTATATGCAGCACCCTGAGCAACAGTTCACTTTCTGGCTTTGCGCTTGCTTCATTACCAGAACTGAATTCTCCTTCCCATGCTCTGCATACACGGGAGACTCTTGTTGCTTCTACCACTGCTCTGTAAGGGTCATTTGGAAAGGGAGAGAGGCAATTTTTAAACTTAGCAACCATTGCTGCTTCTGATTTGTTGTGTTAAGAAGTAGGCACACCTCGCCATCTCTTCTTTCTTAGGGATCCCTGAAGCTGGAGTTTTCATTGCCTGAGATGCGCTGCTTTCCAAAGATGCCTGCAGGTTAGTACGCAACTTGGACTTATGACCACCCCACCTTCCCTTGGGGAGTGGGCTCCTTATGTGCAAACATGATGATCAGAGAGCATACTTTTGCATTCTGCTCTGCCATTGAGACAGGCCAGAGTTTCAAGAAGTCAAGAAGGGAAGAGGGTATCGGTGAGGCAAAACACTGCAGGAAAAAGGATGGGCATCTCTTTAAGAAGAGGCTTTCAACACTCAGTCTCTTTTCTGGACCTTCACGGGATGTGATGTAAGTGTTTCTCTTTTTAATATTTTATTTCTAATGAAAACTAAAAATGCTATGGGTCAAACTAAAATGGGACACCGGAGCCATTGTGAACATTAAGTAATCATGAAAGGGAAAAGGTTGATCAACTAAGCAGCCGAGACAGACAAGGCGGCAACATCAAAGAGTGCCATATTTTCAGGTGGCTCCATTGCCCTGAGCAGCAGCTTGCTATGCAGACACCAGCAATTAATAACATCTTGGGGTTCTTTCAGACCATTGCTATTTTTGAGTGGGATTCGTTTACTAATTGGCAAATTCGGTTTGCACAATTGCAGCTGATTAGAGGGTTTGCACAATAAAGTCACTTCCCCCAAATACTGGAAGTTTTGTGATAAGGAAAGCGATGGGAAATTGGGGGGTATTACTTCTTTGATGCAGCTTCATCTAACCTGCAAGCAAATTGGAATAATGCTTGTTAACTAGCCAGTGTCCTTGAATCTCCCTGTGAACAAATTGGGCTGAATGCTTCATAAGCAGCTCATCTGGAAGTGCTGTAAGTTTATCTGCTGTTTGCTTATTAAGGTGCTGTTAAAGGTAAAAGGGGAGGTACAACCATCCCTCTGCTGACCAGCTGGCAACCCCAGTCAAAATTGCCATTTTCAAGGGCTCAGTTCAAGGTGCTGCTGATTAACTTTAAAGCCATAATTGTTTTACAACCATCTGCTTCCACATTGTCCTTCCCATGAACTATGATCAACTGTGTTTTATTTCATGTGTAATCTGAAAAATGTAAATTTTTGCACTGTGCACCGAAAGAAGAACAATGGTAAGAAAACTCTGGATCAGAATATTATATATAGAAATAATGGGGAATAAACAGAATATGCTTGATTGTAACAAAAATATGCTTGGTTTACAAAAAGAATATAACAATAGAATTATTGATAAAAACTATTAATACAGTGGTACCTCTAGATACGAACGGGATCCGTTCCGGAGCCCCGTTCACATCTAGAGGTAAACGTATCTAGCGACGGCACGTCTGCGCACGCACGCGTCACTTTCCACCGCTTCTGCGCGTGATGTCATTTTGAGCGTCTGCGCATGCGCAAGCGGCGAAACCCAGAAGTAATGCGCTCCGTTACTTCCGGGTTGCCGTGGACCACAACTTGAATGCGCTCAACTTGAAGCAAATTTAACCCGAGGTATGACTGTACAACTATTTAAAACCTTCACAAAAATTAAACCCGCAAAAACTAAAAACACATCATTCTAGATATCTGGGTAGCCTTGTCTAAACCAAACTGTATAGCTTACTGGTTACTTTTGTAAGGCACAACACTTTGTTTCATACAAACACTCTTTACAGCGAAATTTAAGATTGTGCTTAACTTCATATTTTAAACCTGACTTTGGAAAGATAATTTCTTTCTAGGATGGTTATTGTCTTACACTACCCAGTTCCTTCTAGAATCCTAAATTTCCCCTCAGCTAGTTAGAATCTGTTCCCACTGTCAGATATACCCTACCAGAGTCCACTCAAATAGTCAGAGATTCCAGTTGCCCACCATGTCTCCAATCCCAGGTTCCTGTCTGACCCATAGATAATCCCTGACTGCACTCTCTGACAGTCCCAGCTGATTATTAACTTAAATTCCTCTCTCTCTCTCTCTTGATTGGCTGAGCGACTTGTCAGTTGCTGAATCACCATGAGGCAAACCCAGTGCCTATCCCTCCCAGGGCCCTCCTGCTTTGGTGCAGGATATTAGGCTGAGGAGGTAATAAATCCCATTAAATCTTCAAAAAAATACTCAAATGGCTTGATTCCTTTTTTTTGTAGTTCACCAGTGTGATGCCTCCTTCTGCTATGCAGCTCTAAAATTCTATGATTCGTCATACATGCAGTGAAAAGTAATAATAATAATAATAATAATAATAATAATAGTAAATTTATTTATGCCCATCCACTCTGGGCGGCTCCGAGTCCCAACAGAATTAAAAGCACAATAAACTATCAAACATTAAAAACTTAACAGGGCTGCCTTCAGATGTCTTCTAAAAGTCAGATAGTTGTTTATTTCCTTGACATCTGGTGGGAGGGCGTTCCACAGGGCGGGCACCACCACCGAGAAGACCCTTTGCCCTGATGCACTTTGGAAAATGGTAGCTGCCACTGACTGTTCAGATCACTATTTTGCCTTGGCTTTTTAGTCCTCAGGAAAATAATGGGCACCTTGAAGACAAGAAGAGAGGTGTGCAAAGAAAAGAGTCCATGAAGCTGAAAGCCCAGAAGGAGATGTGTTCCTTGGGGAAGGCTCACTCTGGGAAAATGTGCCCCAAATGCGAAATTGTCGTCTGCAGGGTGTGCAACATGCTACATACTGAAAGCAGCTTCATTGCTCACAGTTTGCTAGATCACTATGACAGAGGAAGGCACTCATTTTGCTGCTTGGATTCTGAATTTCCCCAAGACCACCATGTATGTAAGCACTGTGCAGGACCATCCTTCTCTCCTGGCAGGTCTTGTAACCTGGCTACATTGGAAACCGAATCTCTACTGCGACTCTCTCTATCCTGACTTCATAGAGACAAAGTGAAGAAATTTCCTTGCCCTGCATAGCAGGCTTTCAATAGCCAGATTGATTCTTTTCAAATGGCTCAGTAGTGTGCACATTGCCGAGTTTGTGTGCAAGGTTAGTATGTGAAATCGCCAACAAAGCACAGGAAGCTGTATTCCTTCTGCTGCATGAAACATACAGTAATTGATTTCACTTCTCAGTCGAGAAAAGAGTAGGGTTGCATTGATGCAGATCTTGGCAAGTCAGGCTAGCTCAGTAAAATATATTGTCTGATCTAGGACCTGTTGTCAGAAAAATGTTCGTTGATGTTCTAGTATATTAAAGTTTTATTGAAGTTTTAAACAGTGTTTGTATGTGGGTTGTACAGAAAGACTGAGACTACTTAAAAGCCACTGGGCAAGGGCATTCTCTGGGTGAATCCAGACAACCAGGAGTCGTTCTGGAGACTTGCCATCTCTAGCCCCAGCGGAACAGAAAATGAGCAAACTCGTCTCAGCACCCGAAAGTATCAGCCTGCTTATGTGGTTACAGGTGCTAATGCAGCAAGCTTTTTCATGGCTGGATTCACACAACAAGGAGCCATTGTCTGGACACCTGGAAATAAAATGGCCTTTCTGGGTAAGTCCAGAGATCCATTTTCGGTCAGTGGCTTCTGGAAGTTCACTAGTCATTTTGGGGGGTGTCCCCCAACCCCTTCTTTTTCTTTCACATCTTGTCATGGGAGCCATTGATCCAATTTAGGCAAACAGCTACCCAATGTTAAGGTTTGGTTTTGACCACAGATTTGCAGAATCTGCACTGAGGAAAGGTTACTGGTGCTAGAGCATTTGCCTTGTATGCAGAAGGTTCTAGGTTCAATCCTTGGTATGCCCAGGTAGGACTGCCAATATCCCCTGGAGATCAGCTTCCAGTCTGTGGAAACAATACTGACCTAGATGGACCCATTGTCTGACCTGGTATATGTCAGCTTCCTGGGGTGTGACTCCTCCCCCCTGCACCCCACCTTGTTGTTGTTGTTTAGTCATGTCTGACTCTTCGTGACCCCATGGACCAGAGCACGCCAGGCACTCCTGTCTAACCTACTGTTTGCTAAAGCCTGGGTTCCTTATGAAGTGGTAAGAGACTCCCACATTAACCACTTGGTAAATTGATTGTATTCCCTTTCAGATGTTCTGGGAAGTTAGAGCTGTGTTTGCTCAACCTTGCATTCTTGCTCTCTCCCCCCACACACATTGGACACAATTTAAATCATGTGGGGAGCCCACATCTTTAGAGCAGGATCCCTCCCTTCAGAGCTCTTCCCCACCCACCCCACATGGATGGGGTGCAGAGAATGCTGTAGGTGGGGCAGAACCAATAAACGTGCCTCAACTTCCCCTCATGCAATTGTATTCATGTGAGGGAAGAATGTTTGAAAAGGGCTTGTTTGTATTAATAACCCATAGCAGGTGATATCAAAGTGGGGAACTTTTCTCCTGGGCTAGGATGTCCCAGCAAGAGCTACTTTTAAAGAAACATCGTCTTCTTCGCTTTTTCTCCATGTTTTTCAGAATTTTAGATTTCTGTTCCTAGAAGTGTTTATATATTCTGAAATAGTTAAATATCTGTTGAGCTTTTGGCAGTTCTCCAAAATATCTGCTGTGTTTTCAGAGGAGTTCTTTTTCAAATATATCTCAGACTTTCACCACTGCAGGCTAAGAAAAGTGGCTGTTTCTTACTGGAAAACAATGGGTAGAGGAGAATAAAAGCCTAAGGGTTGAATCTTGGTCTATCCCATAATAAGATGGTCAGATCATCGTTGTTTGAGAGATTCTGTGATCATGGAAGGTATTGTTATCACTGTGTGTTGTGCAATGAGAAGTTGTGAGGATGTGTGAGAATTAACTGCGAAATTACACACAGTAATGGGTGCCATGAGCTAAACAGCAGAACAACCTTAAAAAAAAAAAAGTAATTCCTGAGATCCACTCCAAGCAGGGGGAATATTTTATTGACCTCTTTGAAACACTATCACCTTTCATCAACTATCATCAACTTTTCAGAGTGTGAGAATGTATTAACCATCACCTTCCCAAGGCAGAGAACCAGCAAGTAGTGATAAAACACTGCAGCAAGGCATGGAGCGAAATGTCTCTTCACTCCATAGCAATAGAACAAGTCAGTAACTAGGGGTGGAGCAATGACAACCACAGCAAACACAAAGGCAGCCAAGGTCATCTGTTTTCCTTTTAGCACATTTTAATGCCCATGTAAGCAGCAGGCAAACTCCCAAGTTAGCCATGTGGTAAACTGGTCTGTTTTCACCCAGAGTCTGTCAGCTTGGAGGATCCACAAAGTTATCATAGATAACAGCTGCTAATTGGCATCATCCATAATAGCTGGTAGAGGGAGAATAAATGAATTTTTCTTTAAGCAGCACATACCATTGTGATATCATTGAGGAGATGGGCTAGTCCTAAGATGTATTCACAAGCTGTATTCCATAGCCTAAAGGTGTTATGAGGAATAGGATAGTGGTGGAAGGATCCCTTCTTCACCTAAGTATTTAATGTTTAAAAAGCCTCTAGCTACCACTTCATGTCACCATCAGTTGCTATAAATCTCGGTGAGCAGGTGACTCTTTCAGACTAAAGCTCCACAAAAAATGGTCTGACCATGACAACAGGATTATCTCAAGCCAACTCCTCTCTAATATCCAGCCCTACACACATCCCTCCTCCAATCCATAACAACTTTTACATGCAGAATAATAAAGTTTTCCCAGGTGTCACTTCCATTCTGAACTATTCCCATACTGAATGGGGTTTAAACACAGAACTATAATGAGACCAGAGACTTCTCTGATTTGAAGCCATTTCCAGTCACACATTGAAGAAGCAAATTATTGGGACAGGCAGTGGCATAGGAGAGCCATCCAAGAGCAACAGCAGCCAAAGCCCTTGACAGTATCTTGCAATATTACCTCAGCAGCACAGAAACCACAGAAGCATGACTCCTTTCCTGGACTGCTTGCCATGCAGCACTTTAGCATTATGTCTCTTGGAGCTGCTATAACCCTGGCACCAGAAAACCTTGCACTATGAATTCCTTCTGTACAATCTAGGGCACTATCATACTGGGGCATCTCCTACTTTCTGAAATAACATGAGATGTGACCTATCAAGTAAATTGGCATTTGATCTATTTCTGAGAATACCAGCTAATTGTCAATGATGGGATTAAGGTCTATGGGCCAGGGAAAAACTGAGTAGGCTGCTAGATGTGCAAGTGGCTGAACAGAGGATGGAAATTATGGCCTTAATTATTACAAGTATCTCAGCTGGAGATATGGTTAGTAATAGAGAGAGCAAGGCTAAGCTTGTTGCCAAGTTTTCTGCCCATAGTAAATATTGTATTCATAAGGTGCCTGATTCTGAGGCAGCAGAAGATCAACAGGCACCTCAGATCTGCTAGCTAGGCCTTCTCCATGCCAGCATGTCGTATGTTCAACTCCTTACTAGGATATGCATTCAGATCAACAGCACTCTGTCTTATTTATGTACCACCTTTCTGCCAGAGCACCCAAGGTGCCTCACAACTTAGAACCTCAACACGAACGGTAATAAATGTTATCAGTCTAACTTCAGGAGCAGATGCCACAAGCTCCATGGGCCTAGGCTTCCTCACTTCCGTCTTCCCTCAGGAACCCACAGGTCTATGTGAAGATGCCTCAGGAAAGGAGGTGGTGCTCCTAACAGATCTTTCTATTGATGGTGTCTTCAGGAACTGGTGATTCCCAGCCTTCTTCGTTTCCTCCTGCCACCCCATCAAGGCACACGGGTCTTAGCTCCAGTGAAGGTGGGAGTGGAGCTGCAGCAGAACAGAAGGGCGTTACCTTTCTGTAAATGACCATAGTAATGCCTCCCTTATGTGCAATGGATCCCAGCAATGCCTTTCCACCTGTAGCAGAACTGTTTGATACCTCATGCTAAAGTGCTGCATGGCAACAGTGAAACTGAATGCAAAAATGTTCTTGTGTGACATTTTCAGCCAGCAAAAGCACAAGAACTGATGTACAACTCTTGCCAGGGTTTGCACACAGTGCTAGCATCCGTTTCTCTTTCACTCACAGTTCTTTGGAGGCGCTGCAGTGTAAGGGTTATCATTGGCTTTGAAGGTAAACGAGGGACAGGGTTCAGAAGAAAACTGTGATCACAGGCGTTTTATGACAAAAGGGAAGAGCATTCATTTGAACAACTAAATGAAACTATTGAGCCCCACTTGTTTGTTAGAAAAACTAATGGGAATTCAAGTGAATAAATTATAAATGAAAAGAAATTAGGTATTCATTTGTTTTTCATTGGTTTCTATTGCAAAGAAAAATCACAACACTCTTCCAACTGCCTTAACAGGTAAAAAAACAATGCATGAAAAGGGGGGAGGAGGGAGAGAACATATAAAAATGGCATCTATAAAAGGGGGACCCTTTATCCTGTTGGAGATTTGGCAAGTCTGATTTTTGGAGGAGTAACAGAAGACTTGAAATTTTTATGCCCAAAGGATATAAACACAGAGAAATTACTAGCAGGCAAAATGGAGCTGGGCCTCACCACCAAAATCAAATCTGAAGAGTATAGGGCAGGGGATGGTTAACCTTTCTAGACTACAAACTCCCATCACCCCGATAACTGGTCATGCAGTTGGGAGTCCAGCAACAGCTGGAGAGCCACAGGTTAGGCACACCTGGTGTGAGGTCCGCCTCTTAGAATTACATATAAAACTGAAACTGTCCAATGAAAAGCACTATATCTGATGCACATGGTATGTGTTGCATAGTAGTTAGAGTGCTGAGACCAGGGTTCAAATATCCACCCACAAAGTTTACTGGGTGACCTAGGTGTAGCCACACACACTCTCAACCTAACATCTCACTGGGTTATTAGTGAGGATAAAATTGAGAACCATTTGCACCATGCTTGGAGAAAAGGTGGAAGATGATAGATGATAGATGATAGATAGATGATAGATAGCTTCATGCCACTTAGATGGGATGTTTCACTGTCATAGGCACCAGAATACAAGCTGGATCTCCCATTGAAACACAAACATGGGAATAATTAAGCAGCTGGATTCCAGACTGATGATACAGTATAGTAAACGACAATACTGAAATAAATGAAATTTTACATCATGGAAAGAGTAATTGAAAGCTTCTCAGTGCTACTGTGTGTATGCTCACACACTTGTGCATGATTATTGTAATTAGTATAATTTCACATTTATGACATATTCCTCATTAAGCTTTGGCCTCTTAGCATATTCACAAATTGTGAATCCCCAACATGATTGCAGCTTAATATTAACACAGAACTCTATCCAACTGAATATAGTATACTTTAGAGAAACACAAACACATCTGACAAAGTAAAATAGACTTTAATGCAATTCCTATTTAAAATCATTGTTCTGATTCAAAGACAACTTTATATATAATTACTTTCATTCAATCATCACCAAAGTTAAGAACTACCAGTGTTCTTTGGCGAGTAAGCAGTAGTTAGAAGTCCACCTCGCCACTGTTTTAAAACATTTTATGTTTACATCTTTAAACAAGCAGTTCCTATTGCACTTTTAACTTGAATTACTCTTTTGTTATAAGCACCTTAAAGTATGGTACCTCATTGGATAAATTAAAATAAATCCAGTTTCTCCCATGTATCAACTTAGGCAAAATACAAACTTCCTTGACAAAACAAACAGTGCTGCAGGCATTTAAGTAGTAAAGAACAGGTCTGACTCCCTTCTGGAGTACTGTTTAAAAATGCTATAATATAGCATTTTTTAAAATCACAATCTCTTGGTTTTGAACATACACTTCCCTTAGTTTGAGCTGCATATAAAAAACCTGACTATGATGCTTAATGCTTTCCGTTTTGTGATTTACACAAATGTGTGCAGATAATATAGTTGTTATGGGTGGCCTGTTGGTTTTCCAGTGACAAACTCTTTATTGAAGTGTCTTCAAAAGCTTAGATGTTGCAGGCTTTCGCTGAACGTTCAATAAAATTCAAAAAGGCAGTAAATGTTGAGGTGGAATTTCCAAGAGCAAAAGGTTGTCCCAAACATATATGCTCTACATACATTCCAATACATTTATATCAACACAGAGCACTTGGGGCAAAAGAGTCTCTTTAAATTTTTTTCTTTTCATTATTAAATGTAGAAACCTCTCTTCTTCTGGCAGTAGTTCAAGACAATAAAGCAGCACCCTGCTGTACAATGAATGATCTGGCAGTTATTTACAGCAGAACAAATATGTTTGTGCCAGAAAAAAAAGTATATATACACACAACAATGTTCAGTTGCAGCAGAATTAAAGACATCAGAAACATCTCTGATGCTGTTTAGCAATCAGATCTTCAAAAAGTCTCTACCCATCTAGACCAAGTTAGAGAACACTGTCCAAACATAAAAAATCTCAAATATTTACAGCTTCTCAATGTATCAAAATAATAATAATATAAAAGCTTAGTGGTAGCTTTCAGCGTGCAAAGTCAGCAGAAGCGATCGAGGAATCTGCTAATGTTACAAAATCCCGAATCTTGTTGAAGCATTCCAAAGCAGAGTGCAAAATAAAATCAGGAATCGTTCAGGCAATTTCCTTGGGTCTGTTTTGAGAAAGAGTCTGTTGTTTCCCTTTTAATACTTTATTGTCAGGGTAACATTAAGCTTAGTGCAAATTCATGAACCACCTAGGATCGGTAATCCTTCCGGACTGTGTGTGCCATCCAGTTCACTTTAGTAGTCCAGCTTTCTCGGAGCGCTTCGTCAAATTTCTGCTTAAATTGCTTTAGTGCCTCTTCATCATTCTTTCCTAAGGCAAGGGAGTCCTAGGAACAAAAAGTAGTATTAAGAAGATTGCTATTTGCCTTGAATAACCAACCCTTGAGAATTATTTACTTGCCAATACTGCTATTCCATGGCAAACTGCCACTGTTTTGCTGCACACAGTAAGAATATGCTTCTTATACTCTATGAACAGTATTGTTTCTTCAGTCTGATACAAAAACAAATCTGCCCAATTTGAGGACTAAATAGCAGTGGTTTTCAACCAGTGTGCTGTGACACCCTAGGGTGCCATGGGCAACACTGGCCTCTGTCCCTCTTTCCTTCTCTCCTCTAATGCCCTCTTGTATCTCTGCCTCCCAAAGGCTTGCACAGCTGTTTGTTGCAGCAGCCCTAGCTACAAGCTCTGCAGGAAAGTGGTGCCTCTGGGGCTGGGCAGGGGGTGCTTCCCAGGCCCCTATGGGGGCAGCATGAAAAGGCACCTCTCTTTGGGGCAGCGGGGGCAGCTCAGAGATCAGGGGCAGCAGCTGTGGCTGAATGAATGAATTTATTAATTTCAGTCACAGACCAGTTCCAGCTCACATACAACATCAGGGAAATAATAAAACACGACAGGGATACATTTGAATTTGCAATTGGGTATAACAGGGACAATACAGATAAAGAAGCAGTTAAAATATATACCGTATTTTTTGCACCATAACACTCACTTTTTTCCTCCTAGAAAGTAAGGGGAAATGTCTGTGCGTGTTATGGAGGGAATGCCTACGGGTGGCATGCCTACGGATTTTCCTCCTCTAAAAACTACATGCGTGTTATGGTCGGGTGCGTGTTATAGAGCGAAAAATACGGTATAAGTTAAATCTTAATCACTAAAATATAATCTAAAATTGTCAGTTAAGGCCTTAGAGCAGGTGTGGCTACCCAGAGGACTCCCAAGGAGAGGGGAGAAGAGAAGAGGCTGAGGGAACCCTCCACAAGGAAGGGGTGAGGGGCTGTCAGCTCTGCAAGCAAGGGGTGACATAACTGGGCTCCTAAACCCCACAGTGGTGCCGCAGAAAGAATGTAGTTGGTCAAGGGAGCCGTGGACTCAAAAAGGTTGAAAACCTCTGCTATGGAGTATAGAGTTATCTAGTATTCAGATGAAAGAAAACAAACCATGTTGTTTGAGGTCTTGGATAGCCATCGTCCTTTGAAGTAGACAGAACTAGACTAGAGGGACCAATGACCTCAGCTTTTTATGTTCACAGCATATGAGGAAGACCACACCAGTTACATTAGGAGCATCACAGTGAACAAACTTTGAACATGGTTAGGAAAAAGCACAAATATCACCTAAGGTGCCTATCAGAGTTTTACCTTTAGATACTGGATGTCTTTAACAGAGGTTAACTCTGGAAGCCCAGCTGTTAACATCAGTGCAAAGAGAGTGATAAATAGGTTTCCATGTTTTCGCAGAATCAAGTACGCTTCTTCACAACATTGGCGGAACCTTTAACATGCACAAACAAACACATACTGTAAAGCAGGGCAACAAAAAGTAGGCCAGACCCCAGGCAGCCTGATCTGGTTCAAGAGACATTTTTTTGAACAGGATTGACTCATTGCTGTTATCTGAGGTAAATGAACTTGCTAACCCATCACCTGCACCCATCTTGCAAATTGACGTGGACAAACCAAGGGCTGTTCCCTCTTTAGGTGAAAAAAGGGATCCCTTGCAAATCACTTGTTTTTCCTCCTGCGTAGCAACAGAAAATACAAGAGCGGCACAATTCCAGTTGCTAGAAGGAAGGAAGCCAATTATAGTCATTTGTACTGCAGCGCCAAAGCAGATTAATGTAGCCAAGGAACAGGTGGTGACTGTATGGTTTATGGGGCGTTGTTCTATGGCATGAAGGAGGGAGAGGAAGGGGGAGAGGGAGAGGGAGGGATGGATGGAGGGAGAGAGGGATTCACACATATTGTAGCCCATGTGAAAGTACCAGGTTAACTAGTTTGCAAGATTTGCAAAGGGTTGCGATGGATTATGGTGCAGCGGCAATGTAAAGGCCCTTCAAGAAAGACTTGACTGTAGCAGAAACTGTTACTTGGTTTAGGGAAAGTCATACTGGGGTGATTCCATGAAGGAGGATCAGAAAACTGGACATTATTGTGGATATGCTGTTATTGGAAGCAAACATGTCTAAACTGCTCCCTAGTAATAGGAATACATATTCCAAAGATACCATTTCTTACACTTAATTCCACATGTTTCTGAGTGTGTTTGTACCTTAATATGTCTTCTGAAATTAAATTCTCCAGTGTGTTTACTATGCCTAGTTTTTTTTAGCCTACTAACAGGAAGATTAAGAAATTAGACTTGATACAATGGGAGTGTTATGTATTCCTTTTAAGTGTTTTATACCATCCTTCAATTATATTTCCCAGGGAGGTTTACAAAAATAGCAGGAAATTTTCTTTTTTTCCCAACAAGGAGAATGAATGAAAGAAAACCTTCATGCGAACACAAGTAAGCTGTGAGACTGTGTGTACATCATATTATGACAGAGAAACAGAAAGTGAAAAGAGATAAGCTGTGTGACTGTAGAGGTAGTAGTCCACTAAATTTTACTCAGAGCAGACCCACTGAAATGAATGAATTGCTTTAACAAAATATCAGTTTCAACACTGAGATTATATTGTGTGATTTTGTTCATAATTATGGCTTTGTTTTTATTTTACTGTTTGATGACTTCATTTTGTGGTCCACTATGATATCTTAGGAAATTATTTTGAGAATTAAGGACTCACCGGCCAAACTTTTCAGTGTTTCCAGTTTTCCCCTGCTGAATGACATGTATAAAATCATAGGTAAGGATGAAAGGCACTCGCTCCCTTTTAATTCCAAATTTGGATTTGAAGTTTCCAAGAATATGGCCAAAATCTATGTGAAAGAGCTGCGAAAAGGAATAGGAAGAGAAGTTAGTGAATAAATCAGTAATTTCATAATTCGGTTGCTCTAATTGTTAAAGCATTATTACATGCATTTTCTCCAAAATGCAACATGAATAATTTTTCTTCTAGCCCCAATGCTCAGAAATGGTTTGTGACTTAAAAGTTACTTTATTAGCAAGTAAATCAGCACAGCACCAGACATATGGCCCTAGGCAGAAGCCACCATTACATATTAATGAAATGCAAAACAGAGCAGGTTTCATAGTCCCCAAACATGAAGTTATTTTTTACATTTAATACCTGTGTAGGAAAACACCATGTAGAAAGTGGTTCTTAGTATTTATAGAATGGTACATGATTCAGACCTGGGTGGCGCTGTGGGTTAAACCACAGAGCCTAGGGCTTGCCGATCAGAAGGTCAGCGGTTCGAATCCCCTCGATAGGGTGAGCTCCCATTGTTCGGTCCCAGCTCCTGCCCACCTAGCAGTTCGAAAGCACACCAAAGTGCAAGTAGATAAATAGGTACCGCTCCGGCGGGAAGGTAAACGGTGCTGCTCTGGTTCGCCAGAAGTGGCTTAGTCATGCTGGCCACGTGACCCGGAAGTTGTACGCCGGCTCCCTCGGCCAGTAAAGGGAGATGAGCGCCACAACCCCAGAGTCGTCTGCGACTGAACCTAATGGTCAGGAGTCCCTTTACCTTTACATGATTTAGAAGGGTATTACACTTTGAAAGTAGCATTGCTGTTCCATCACTGAGTGAAGCCCCATGTGCTTTAGTTTGGGATAAAGCCCAGCTGTGTAATGCTCTTCCCCTCCAATGTGTGGCTGATAGTTCAGCTTTTGCCACCAGCTGAAAACCCTTGTCTTCCTCCTTGCCTCTGGAGGAGATGGCAGTTGAGATAAGCAAACTAGGTGGTATTTTCATAAGAAGCAACTGAAGCAATACGGATTTTATTGCTTTACTGATTTCTGTATTGTTTTTAATTTAATGTGACCCGCTTGTGTGATTTGCTTGTGATGAATCATAAAATCATAGAATTGTAGAGTTGGAAGGGACCCCGAGGGTTATCAAGTCCAACCCCTGCAAGACAGAAATTCCAACATGCGGTCCTCCATCCAATATGAAACCATACTGGACCCAGCTTAGCTTTGCAACTGTGCTAGCAGTTTTATTTATAGGAGGGACAAAGGGTGGGATATAAATAAAATCAATACAGTACACTAGGTTCCAAGCAAAACATTTCCCCAAGAGGATCATGTAGTGCTTTGTTTGCCTACCATGACCTTACCTGGCCATTCTTCCTGACCATAATATTGTCACTATGTCTGTCTCCTATGCCCAGCACGTAAGTAGCTACACAGTAGCCAGCACAAGATAGAGTAAATGTCTCAATGGCTCGATCCAAATCATCTCTGAATTGAAAAGAAAAAATGGATTTTATTGGTATATTAATGCATTTTGTTCAAATCCATGCTGCTTAAAATTAAAAAAGAGAAACTGGCATTTCTTGAATTGCCCCTTGCACAGCATAAGGTAAGCATCTTCCTAGATAGAAGGCAAACACAAAATCTACCTTAGAGTCTCTTTGAATATAACCAGATAATGAAACATTGTGTGCTGTGTTTTTATGGGGGCCTTCCAATATGTGAAATTGCTGTGCAAATTTAATTCACAGAAAGAACACTGTAGAGAGCTACACTTGTCCTTTATGAGATTTACTGTGAAAACATACAATGAACAGGCAATATGTTCATTGTTTGGCAACGGTAACGCATCAAGCACCTTGCTGACAACACGGAACACGCCTCTCACAATTATTGCCTGCAACTTTCAAAACTCTACTCAGAAACACAGTGCTGAGGATCAGTTAAACTGGATCTCAGGATCTGAATGACTGCCTGGCTTGAAAAGACTGACTGCAGCTTTAAGAAGGACACTGAAAGGAATGGTGACAGGGGACACTTAAAGCATCAGTGGCCAATCTTTTTGGAAACTGGGTGGTATCCAATGCTCTGGGTTCTGTTGGTGCAAAGATTTCCATTCATGCCATAGAGTTTCCACCCCTCTCTGTTTCCCACACTACCCCCCAAATCTGTTCCAGAGGGCTGATTTAGGAGGCCTGTGGGAGGGTGAGCAGGGAAAGAAAAGGGAGGGGAAGTTCAGGTGCACCCCAAAACCCCACTGCAATATATGGCATCTGTGCCTTGTGTCAGTTAACTATGACTAAAATAAATTCTAAGGAAAGCAAAATAGAACTAGTGGACAGGACCAGGGCTACTACTCTCTTGCTTTTGACTGAAACTGAATCCCAGGAAGAACAAACAAAGCCATCCATTTAATAAAAGGGACGGGTGAGGGGAGGAATTTCTCAAGGGGAGCATTAATGAAGAATGTTGGTTTTGATTACAATTTTAGGTGAACACTATATGGGTGGAAATGATCTCTCCCTCCCTCCCTGGATGTCATGAAAGATCAGAGCATCCTTTATGCCTGATAGACCAGATTCCAACATGGAATTCTGGATGTGTTGAAAAGTTCCACAAGGGTGGAAGTCAGGAGTTCCACACAGCCTGACACAATGAGGATCTTTTGGGATTTATTTTCCTGGGAGATCATGTCAGATAGGTGCTGCTTTTTAAAGAAAAAGAAGAAAGGCAGAGAGAGGGGGTGTTTCCAGCTTTAATTTTTATGAGTTAAATCACCCTTAGTAATCTTGTTCAGCTGAATTTAATTCCATTCACTAACTTGCATTAGTTTATGGCTTCTGTTAAATATCTTGTTTTGCAATATGCTACTTGGAGAAAGTACTCAAGGCCTGTGCTAACACAGTTAGATCCCACCACCAACATGCAAATTATGATAGCTCACCTCTAATGCATTGTAAAGGTCATTCGTGTGAACTGTGAGATGTCAATGTTTTATGAAAAATCCAACATCATTAAAAAAAATTTACAGCTTACCCGGAATTGTATTCTTTAAGCCAATTTAAGAGAGCATCTTTGTTGAATGCAGCAGCAGCAGCAACATTACTACTATTTAGCTGAATGTCTGCAATTGTCTCAGAAGTAGAAACAACCTCAATTAAGCCAGAATGATCTCCTGTTGCTAAACACCCATAAGGTAATATTCTGAGGAAAACGGAGAAATTATAAACAAATCAGAAACATGCTTAAAAATATTTCTCGGGACAAATATATAGGTTAATTTGAAAGACTGGGTAAAAAAACAACAACTATTGGAAACTCAACACAACATGTTGTCCAAGTTCTAGCTTTTCAAAGCAGAGGGAGAAAAATCATAGTCTTGAAGTTCTAATATTCTGACAACAGATGGTGCTATTTCTTTTATTTATTCCTTCCAAGCTGCTACAATGGTATGTTGGCATAACGGACTATGTGGAAGAAGAAAGAAGCATGCAGACCTCACCAGCACAAAAGAGAGACTCTTTGCAGTGAACGCAGAAGCAAGAGCCTAACCCTTATTGATTTTGTAAGGAAATTCAGTCACTTAAATATATGTGTCCCATTCGCAACTGACAAGTGGATCTTGCCAATTTAAAATCAGTCACACCTTGTACTTAAAAGGCATTAAATAGCTTCTGGTGTACCAGCCACATGGAGAGTCATTTGGGGAGCTTCATGAGATGAAGCTACTTACTTTAGCAAGGAACACAATTGTGGAAGGATAAAGCATCTGTATTCTGAAAAATGGATACACAGGATGGGGCAGTTGAATGAAGAAGTTCTTCAGGCTTTACGGGCTGGATAGTTTCATGTTTTGAATGGCACTGGAATGGATTTTTGTTTGGGATTTGTGGTATAAATTTGATTTTCTGTTAAAGGGATGGGATAAAGAATGGCAGAATTGCCTGAAGTGGAAGGAAGTTTTTTTTTAAAAAAACCAATTACCAGGAGCCTACAGAGTAGGATATATAATGCAACTTTTGTGGAGGATTAGAACATTATAAGAGAATTAAATGGATAAAAGCTCGATCTCAGCTTGATTTTCAAATAAACAACAACCTTTTACAGATTGCAAACATTCCTTTTGAAGAACGTTCCCACCAAAGCCAAAGTTCAGTTCAATGTGTTTAAAACCAATGACCAATGCAGAGTTATATAAGAGAATCTGTTACTCCATCACTTAGGAAGCTGGATGTTAATGCAAACACAGCCAAGCCATGTTCATTGGACAATTCCATTTTCAAAAATGCTCAGAGTAGAAGTCCAGCTATCCTCCTCCCCACTTGCTCCAAGTTTCCTACACTGCAGGGCTGGCAAACCTCTGGCCATTCAGATGTTCTTTTGTCTCCACCTCCCATCACGCCAACAAACACAGCAAACAACATCTCAATCTCTGCCATCGTGCTCAATTCAACATTTCCCCACATAATAATAATGCTGAACCCCACCACCAACTCTAGGCGATCGCACAGCAGCTGCACTTCTGAAACTCCTGCTGCCACGATCTAAGGAAGTGCATTTGAGCCCTTATTACGGCCTGAGAATCTTTGGGCGGGTTTTGTGAGGTTAAAGTGTGACGCTTGCTGCCTGCTGCACTTCGTGACATTTCAACCCACCCTTACTTGCAGTTTTCGCTGGGCACACTTCCAACAACTTCCCCTTCAAAAGCAGGCAATGATGAAAGCTGCTCAGCCCCCTGAGGATGGCAAGCTCACAACCAGAGGAAAAAACATCCTCGTCAGAGAGACAGCTTGACAGGAGTCAAGCTGGGGACAAATCCTCAGGGCCCTGGTCCACCTCATCCTTGCCTTCAACATCTGTCAGAGGGATTCTTTCGTCCCTATAAAAGAACTATATAAAGATAGCCTACTGACAGATCTATAAGCCACCCTGAGAAACGACTGCTATTTTCCTTCTGCAATGTCCCCCTAAGGTCCACCTATCAGTTCAAGCCCTGCCTCTTTCAAATAAATTTGATGTGGTTTGGTGCTTTTCTTACATCAGAATTAATCTTTGAATTTATAATCTTCTTTGTAACAAAGACAATATTTTACCACAGGCTTGTTGCCATATTTTGAAAAGCAAAAAAGAGGGCACATTTGCTGACTTCTACTTTTAACTATGAATCGCTATGACAACTCTCATTTTACACACCCATCAAAAAGAGGACATGTCCTGGAAAAAGAGGACACATGGCAACCCTAAGTCTGCTATAAGTTTTGTTTATCAGCCTCCACAATGCATAACTTTATTCTTTCCTTCATGGATTGTTGGGAGTGTGGGGTAGAGGGGGTGAGTCAGCTCAGGAGTAAATTGCTTGCATTACACAGAACTTCATGATGCTGGCCTTGCCATTTCCCAAAGGCCAGGTTATCGGAGCACCCTAGAACCCATTAAATGTATTATATTTACCACTGTCTGTATCATTCTTCCCTGATTTGCCCACTTTTATTTGTTCCATAGATATATCCTTTCCATAGCCATGCCACATTTTTAAGAATAAAAAGGAAACTTATTGCTCATTATTAGTGTTGTCCCTTTTTCCTTAACAGAAGATCAATCCTTTAATGGCTACATGGCAGGCAGAAATTCAACAGGGGAAGCTTTAACCTTCCACCTCCATGCTAACAGAATAATATGTCCTGTATTTCTGACTTTGGGGCAATGGTTGAAAGCATAGAATGCCAATATAAAAAGGAAAAAGTTGGCAACCCTATTAATTGAAGGTAAAGGCAAAGGCAAAGGACCCCTGGATGGTTAAGCCCAGTCAAAGGCGACTATGGGGTTGCAGTGCTCATCTCGCTTCAGGCCAAGAGAGCCAGCATTTGTCCACAGACAGCTTTCTGGCCAGCATGACTAAGCTACTTCTGGCACAATGGAACACCGTGACAAGTGCCAGAGCGCACGGAAACACCATTTACCTTCCCGCTGCAGCGATACCTATTTATCTACTTGCACTGGTGTGTTTTCAAACTGCTAGGTTGGCAGAAGTTGGGACAAAGCAACAGGAGCTCACCCTGTTGCGCGGATTTGAATCACTGACCTTCTGATCTGCAAACAGAAGAGGCTCAGTGGTTTAGACCACAGTGCCACCCCGGTCCCCTTTACCTTTTACCCTATGAACTAGAGTTAGTCTGATGACACACATCTGTACCCACTTTATAGACATCATTGCCAAAACTGGATCAAAAGCAGATATGGTAGTGCCAGACCAAGGGACTGAAGGCATGGAAAGCCAGGTAAGATCACCTTCTCTCCATTTGTCTGAAAGGGTGCACAGCCATCACCAATGCCCTGGAGGTATTAGCAAAGTGAGCCCCAAGCATTTGGAGACTGAGTCACAAGAATCCTGTTCCTCCTTGCAGTGACTGCTTTTGGTAATGCAGCAGGATACTGAACAAAAGTATGAGAATGAGAATATACATTGAGGATGACATTATTCGGCAGACTCTTTAGTTTCATAATTTGTGGGGGTTTTTCCCCCTTGGAGGGGAATACTTAAGCACCAGAGCTTCACAGGCAGAGAATTCTTAGAGTATGCCACTTTCTCAGCAGATTGTAAAACTCCATAGTTCCAATATTCAGAGGCTGGCCTGGTCATTCTGCTCTCTGCTTCCCTCTCTATGGAGAACAGGGCTTCAATGCAGTCATTGTCTTAGACCAGGCACCCTCAAACTCGGCCCTCCAGATGTTTTGGGACTACAATTCCCATCATCCCTGACCACTGGGCCTGTTAGCTAGGGATGATCGGAGTTGTAGTTCCAAAACATCTGGAGGGCCGAGTTTGGGGATGCCTGTCTTAGACCAACCTTCTCCAACCTGTGGGCCTTCAGATATTCTCAGAGTACAACTACCACCATCCCCAAACATTAGGGCATGTTGGCTGGCTGATGGCAGCTATAGTAAAAAAATATCTAGAGGATACCAATATAATGTAGATGTAGTGTTAATGAGGACCACCCTCCCCAACTCCCCCCCCCCCCGAGAAAAGCCTGGACAAACATCTGCTGGGGTGGCAGCTGAGGAATCCAGCAGAAGGCTCTATGTCTGAGCAGAAGCAGACAATGCCCCATTTTCTCCAACCTAGATAAAAAAAGCATTCAGTCGCTCCTGTAGGTTTTGGCTAACTTAAACTCCTCTTACAGATTCCAACACTGCAATTAAAAGGGGGTATAAAAATAAGCACAAGGATTTCTGATGGAGTTTATCACAGCTCATTTAGCCTACCATTCCTTTTTAAAAACAAAACAAAAACCCTAACATTATTTGGGGGAAAAAGATTGACACATAAGACACTTATTATAACAGCTGGTCAATCATTTCCTGGAAGATTTAAAAAGCAACCTTTGAACTGCCTCATCCTACTCCACTTCCTTAAGTCGGCCTCAGATAAGAGTGAATCAGAGAAATCATTTCAAATAACTCTTCCAAACTCAGCGCTGATTGCCAACAAAGTATGTGGGCGAGATTTATAAGCTCCACCCTACGTTAGGGAGGCAGCAAATGCAAAACAACTGCTCAACTTTCTCATTTTTATTGTTTGACATGTGCCAGATAGGGAGACCTTACCCTAACTCTTAGCAAAATTCAAGCTGCTTATTTGGAAGAAAAATATCTCCAAATATTTTTCCTGTTACCAAAAGAGATGGTAAATCAATATATGACTTCAGAGAAAATAAACACTCATTTGTTTACCCTGAAGAAAGCAAATAAACTTCCTGAAATAATCTATATTTAAATTCTTCTGATACCAGAGACATAATTAAAGAGAACCTCTTCGTGAATAGCATATTTGCCTGATGGGTCACTGTTTTACAACTGCTGCTCTTATCTGCGTGGGCTATGGCTGTGTGTCTGAAGCTCATTCTGTTTGTTCAACTCCTACAAAAAATATTTAAGATATGAGCTTAAGATCACCATCTGGTGTGTCAGGAATACACTTCCTAGCCTTGTAAAACATTGTGCACAGTAGCAAGTAAAATAAGCAAATACTGTAGAGTCCTATTAACTTACAGCACAATAATACTCCTATGTAAGACACTCTGGTCCAGGAGACAAGGGACCATGTATGCGACAAACAGCCAACAGAAGCACTTCAGAGCATTTGGAAGCCACACTGTTTATTCTCATGAAATGTTAAGAACCACAGTTTAGTGCAGGAGCAGGGAACCAAATAGACTTCTCATCTGGCTCTCCCTCCCTATTCTCTGGTCCACACCCCTTTAGACTGCTGCCCATGACAGGGCCTTTTTACAATGGCACTGAAGCTCTGAAATTCCCTTCTGGAAGATGTTTATTCAGGACTCTTTTCTGTTGAGGCTATTCTGAAGTCAGGCAAAGGTTGACTTCAGGGTTATGTTTGCAGTTTCAGGGTATGTTTAGGATCTCTTCTGAAAGTTGCAGGGCTCCTCCCCAAAGCTCATATTTTGGGGTCTTTACATTTTTGTTTTTTTAATGCTAATTTGATTGATTTGGGTTTTATGTTTTAAAACGGAATGCAACTATTTTAGTAAGTAAAATAAAACAGTGATTTGGAGAGGGAAGTGACTGCAGGTGGAAAAAGGGGAAACCACTAAATTTCAAGAGCAGGATTCAAGATGCACGCATGCATTTTGTTTAAACGTTTTTATGTACTCTGACATTTACTTATATATTTTGTTTATTTGGGCTAATCAAGTTGACTTGTATTTGCAATTGCACCATTTACCAGGAGTAGCGTCTTTCCCCATTTTATTGCTAAGTGTGCTTTTTTTGCAACTGTGGCCCAGCTCTCACAGCAATCCTGCAGAGGGCTAGAACTTGTTACTGTGCAGAGAGATGTACTGCCTCCTAGATATCTTTGCAATATATAAGGTGTCCCACAATGGTGGGCATTTTGCTAGCGATTGAATATTGACAGCACAAACCATGGTATCATACAGAAACACCTACAATGTATGGAAGGCTCCAGGAGGAGGTGTAGTCACAGACAGCTCTGCAATGCAACACTCAAACAGCTGAGATGCTGCTGAAGATGAGGGGAACTCAGTTCACAACTTCCTTATAGCAAAGTGGGCAGCAGTGAATCTGCATAAAGCCATACGCAGCTCAGGACCCAAATGTTATTTGCACTGCCAAAACTAACACAAGAATATAGAATCATACAATAAAGAATAATATCACCCCCTACCAAGAAGTTAAAAATGAACAATATAAAAAGTGCAGTCATCTGAAGCAGACTCTTTGCCATTTGTATGTCGTGCCCAACATGTTCACAGTCTAATTATACATCTCTGAAAAGCAAGAGCTTGGCAAGAACACAGAAAATCTAGTAACTGCAGGCACTCTCACCGAAGATCTAGACCAGCCTCTTTCCAAAGTAAATCCATCAGGCGTAACATCTGAAGTGTTAACATGTCTTGCCGTAGATCTGCAAAACAGGAAGGCACGATTTTATCAAATAGCTGCTACTAAGAAATTTGAATTAGAGACCAACAGTGTTATGTGCATTGCAACGAACACAAATTAATTCAAGGCAATTTGTTCAAACCTCTAATTCAGGGACGGAGAACCTTTGGCCTTCTGGATGTTAAATCAGCCACACCCACCATGGTTAACGGTGAAGAATAATGGGAGCTATATGATGGAAGCTGTAGTCCAGAAATATCTAGAAAGCCACAGGTCCCTGACCCCTGCCTTAATCACAGTGGTGAAGTTAAATGGAGCCATGAATAAACCCTCTTCTTCCCAGACTGTACAGTAGTACCTCGGGTTACATACGCTTCAGGTTACAGACTCCGCTAACCCAGAAATAGTGCTTCAGGTTAAGAACTTTGCTTCAGGATGAGAACTGAAATCGTGCTCTAGCAGCGTGGCAGCAGCAGGAGGCCCCATTAGCTAAAGTGGTGCTTCAGGTTAAGAACAGTTTCAGGTTAAGTACGGACCTCTGGAACGAATTAAGTACTTAACCCAAGGTACCATTGTATTGTGGTACAAACAGCACCGAAATGATAGAATTTATCCAGTGCTCTTTCACTTAACAAAACTAAAGGATTGCAATGGTAACAGTAGCACAATTAAGATAATAGCAGTAAGGGGGGAGGGGAGCTGTTTTGTTTACTTACCATCTCCATTTTTAAAGATGATCCCTACCAGATCTCCCCCAAACACTTTGTTGTTGTATACGATCCATAAGGGCTTCATTTTAGAGTCCATGTATTTACATTTCTCCACACTAGGCCAAAGTATAATAAATAATGTTAGTGACTTAAAAAGGGAAATGAACAATCGCCCTAAATGTAGCAGGGTAAAAATAACTCTGAAGGTAACTCAGTAACAGAACACTGCAACTTGGACAAATGCCTTAAAAAACTTTCATTTTGCTGCTACTGTATAAGGTACACTGGCAAGTTGGCATGTTCTGTATATGGGGTATGTCGCATATATAGAGAGTCAACTCAACTGCTCCACTAGTGGAAGCCAGCACAAGGTCTCCTGCTAACATAAATAGAGTCCCCCTGTTCCCCCGCTTTCCCAAATCTAGAGGGCCGGGAGAACCCTCAGAATGGCATATCGGGGAGAAGACAGGAATTTGTTCCATCAGGCAAGCAGAAAAGCTTGCATGGATGGAATAACCTCCTTAGTGATACATTGAATTCCACACTGAAACCCATAGATCTTGGATCTCTATCTGGCAGCTACCAAGGCAAGAAAATAAGTGTCCATATTAACTTAGAAAACATATTTCATTTTTTACACACACACACACACACACACACACACACACACACACATTCTCCCTATCTGGATTAGGGTCTGAAAGACAAAGGGTAAGTGTGGGTGCGAAGGAAAATGTGTGACATTGATTAAATGTCAACACATCAGCCTTAGCTTTGCATTTTCAGGATTTGTGGAGCTTGTGCCAACATGAGATAGCCTTAAACTGGTAGGTTTTCTGATAATTTAATATATCTTTTGTCAGTCACTGATTGCTGACTTGAAGGTGGCACATTATTATTCAAGGTATTGTAAGAACACATTTTAAGTACGAAAGGTCAATCACAAAAATCTTTAGTCCAAACCAAAACAGGCATCTTAACCTTAGGAAGCCAGAGATTTGCTTACATAGCCAGGTCAAAGCATGAGGGAGTTGTCAGCCACATGAAGACATGCCGCCTTGTGTGCCAACGCGTCTGCTGAGCAATGCAGCCAACAGAAGTCAAAGAGCAAGAGCCTTCTGCTTGTCTGCTTCCACCTAAGAGCTACAGCATACATAAAAGCAAGAGACCACTCCACTTACTACAGTTCTGAAAGCAAAACGGAAGGATTCAGAGGGGACTGAAGATTGGAAAGGGCTTCTTTGTAGGTCCTTTGTTTTAAACAGGTGTGCATTGCATCTTTTCCTTTGGCTCTGCTTTGTTTCACAGCATTCAGTTTTATTATACTATTCAAAGTCTTCATCTTATTCAGTGCTTCAACCTGAAATAAATTTGCAAAATAGATTTTAATTTCTAAATCTCTGTGAGGTCAAAGACTAAGTCAATCAAAATGGAAGGGATCAATCTTGTAGAAAACACTGCATTACCCTCGATTCTGACTGGGCAGCAATGACATCGAAAGGACCCCCATTATCTGCACTGCCCATCTGGCGCAAAATGAGCACCATGGGATAAAGCTGCAAAAAAGCAGCTTCCACACAGGTGCTTTTTTTAATGTGAAAAGGATCCTTAAGTACCTAGATCAGGCATAGGCAAACTCCGGCCCTCCAGATGTTTTGGAACTACAATTCCCATCATCCCTAGCAAACAAGACCAGTGGTCAGGGATGATGGGAATTGTAGTCTCAAAACATCTGGGGGCCCAGAGTTTGCCTATGCCTGACCTAGATCCAAAAAAAGCTTAATGCTTATGTCATCTCGTCTGTCAGGATCACCAGGAAAATATTTTGCTCATTCCATTAATTCAGATGCATGCCTGATTGTTTCAATGTGATCACAAGACTTCCCATCCTTAGCTATTTCTATCTGCCCTTGTGCCTTCAAAACCCAGATGAAAGCTTACATGCTAAATCCAAGCCAAAATAGAGGCTCTGTTTTTGGCAAACGTCGGTCACAAACACAGACCCCACTGCAACTTCTGCTTTGCAGTTTCTCCCAATTATCTCCAACTGTTATCTACTTACTGTTGGGAGTTTCTAGGAGGAAGCAGCTGCGATGCCTTGAAAATAATTAAGTGTTAACACTGCGAAAGTGTTGTGCACCTCTCTGCAGCTCCAACATAGATCGATTCCCTTATTATTAAGCGAACTAAGTTTGGGATAGGAGGCTGAGTAGGTTTCTCTGCACCAGTACTGATTCACTTTCAAATTTACAGTTTTTATTTTGCTGTAAAATTTACCTTAATGCATCAGGCACAGTTCAAGGGCTGAAACTTTCTTACAGATAAGCTGATTTATGCCTGGCAGGATGCTGTGGAAGCTGTATGGAGTTTGATTACAGAAGAGAGGCAGTGGAGACCTGTCAGGTCAGCCATCTGTCAAAACCCAAAGCTCCCTAATTTCCACAATTCCAGGAGCTGTGCAAACATCAGCAACAAGGGAACAAAATGCAACCTGTGCTATACAAACAGGAACTTTTTGAAGTATTTCTACTTTGTATTTCTTCCGTGTTTGCACAGTTGGGAATTTTTTGCGCCCCTTCTTTGATTGCACTGACATGCACTTCCTCCTCTAAAGTGCACAGAAATGTCACAGTCCCAAAGCCTATCATTGCTGAAATATGCTTAAGACTCCCATTCTTTTTTAGGAGTTCATTCAAACACATTTGTAAGAAAGAAGACATTTTCAATACTCCAAAGCTAAATGGTTTTCTTTTGCAATGCAGATTCCATTAGAACTGCTGAATTCAGGTAACTATGGTTGCACAGGAAAAAACCACACACACCTAAATTTTTGCCAACCTACAAATCAACTATAAATAGCACCATTTTCAAAATTATTTCATTAGAAAAGACCAGTGCTCTTATTTAATTGCATGCATGCAAAGATTACGACTGCTATGCTAGGTGGTGTTTAAGCCTAACACCAAAGAGCAGAATCAGATTGACTGCTAAAATTCCAGATTATGTCCAGGACACCTGTTTACACATCATAGTACCCATCTATCCTCTCTCTGCTCATCTCATTCCTATTCACAGGCAGCATTTACATGTCTCAGTAAACCATAGTTAATGATTTACTATGAACATGGAGATGGCTCCTCTCCTAGGATGAGCAGACACAACAAACCATAATCCCTGTCTTAGTGTTATGCCATGAAACCACAATATTAATCCATACTTTGTTTTTGGTTTAGTATCATGGTTTGTCCGATAGGGGAACAGTGAAGTGGGAGCATTCTCCATGTACATAGTAAACTGTTTCTGCGATGTGCAGTGTGCAACCTGGACCATCATCGCATCTCCAGGAGTGACTTGAAGGTAAGGATTTAAAATAAGCAATACCTGTCTGGAAAGTACTTTCATGTGAGCAATGCTTCCACGGCAGTAAGCTTCAAGTATCACACCAAACTGCACTGAAATGGCAGGTATGTGCACTTCTGATCTACAAGAAAAGAGGGGAAAAACCCTCCATGTATAAATACGTCTCTCACAGTCATTCTACATAATTAGGGAGTTGTACGATGGATGTAACAATATCATGTCAGTGTCTTAAAAATAAAGAAATTCAGAGTCAAGTGGGCATGTACCCTTTCATATGGGATAGCATGATACAACTGTGACCTCAACTCCTTTGCAAAACAGCTGTCCATCCCATGCTCCATGTGAAGCATTCTGAACTCTCAAATCATACCTCTCTGAACTCTCAAATCAAAGGAATAAAAATGAGTAGACATGAGTCTTGTCATGAAGTCAGTCAAAAATACAGGAAACAGAGTGGGAGTCAAACGTTTTGGCAGGCACCTTCCTATGTGGGAGGGTTTTCCCCTGACTTCTCTTCTACATTGTTAGCTTATTTTGTAGTAGGAGGAATGAATGCTGGAGCCTTGCCAGAGAGATGGGTTTCTGATGGGTTACAGTGCCGCAGCAGCATCTACCATCTTTCTGAAGTCCTTCTTCACTGCTGTTCAACGTGGCAGTGAGACAACTGGGGAAGAGCATAGCTGGAAGGGAAATCTCAAGCACTCTCCCTCCCATAAGGCAGACTGTATCCTTCTCCCTAATAGCATCTCTTATTTTACATAGACAGGCTAGGACTGTTTCTTCTTTGAAGGCAGAGAACATGTCAAAAGGTGGCAAGAAGAAAGTTAATCTAAAGCCAGGAGGTAGGTGGAGTTTTAGTTATTTTTGCTTTTATTTTGTAGAATTTATATGCTACTTAATTGTAAAAAAGCAAGCAAACAAACAAAACAGCCTGAAAACGGTTTACAAATTTTCCTACACCCTTGCTGGAAGATTCATCTAGATCCCTTTTGGTGCCTGAGACATTGGCTCAGTCTTAAGAGTTTCTCATCACATCTATTAGGGCTAATAAACTTGGTCTCAGAAGAGGAGATTCTTCATTTTCCAGTTTTTCTGACAGAACATATAAATGAAGGGACGATGAGACTAGTCTCAAGGACACCAAAATCATGGTATCAGTAAATTGCTACAGGAGTTCTGTGGAAGAGAGATAATTTATACGTTTGCGTGTCAATAGATGAGCAAGCCTTACCTCAAATGCCAAAACAGCACCTGTCCTATCCTCCTATTTGCCAGAGCTTTCTCTAGCAGGAACCTGGAGAGAGCACAGTCGAGAAAAGGTTCATATTTCAATACTTGCACAAGCTGCAGAAGATACTGAGAAAGTTCTTCATCACTGGAAGAAGATAAAGAAAACCCAAGAAACTAGCTTAGTTGTGGGAAGATGCATTAAATCAACAGGAGGGAAATTCTCAACATGAAATGCATCAGATTAGAAACATGTTCATGATATATGAAGCAAATGGATGATGTGCAATGAATAAAAGCAGAGGATAGGAACCAGAAGGATTTAAACAGCAGCAACATTTATTATCATTCATAGCAGATATCTCTGATAGATGTACAAAGTATTCAATATCAGTCATATGAATTTGTCTTAAAGATCATCAGGCAAGTTCAGTAACTGCTTTCTGGCTTTCCTGTGCTTACAACATCTTTAAAAAAATAAAATAAAATAAAAAAGCTAGTTTGCAGCTGTTTGGGTTTGAAATGAAATTTGAAGTAATGGGTTGTTTGTTTTTTTAACCTAAGGAGGAAACATTGTTCACTCATTTATTTGTGAAAAGGAATAACTATTACAGGTGACAAAATAAAACACTGCTGAACTACCAAATAGTTCACTGTAACTTAAGGGATTCTTATCTACTTACAGCCCAGCAAAAAAAGAAAGAAAAGATGTCCAAACAAATTAACATGTTGTACAGTGACTAAAACTACTCTCCTGAAAAGTATGTCAAATGAAAAGTCCCCCCCCAAAAAAAAATTACATAGGCATTCAATTATTTGACCGCATCAAGGAGTTAATAATGAATATACCTAGAATGAATTCAAAGAAATCTAAGAACAACTCTGTCAGCAGTACTGGTTCATTACACAAGTCTAGACCAGCCTGACAGAGCAAATCACCTTGTTTACATTTTACTGAAGTCAAAATATGTTGTTAACAATTTAGCCTTGAAAATAATACAAAAATGTTGTACATCACATCCAGTACTCTTGAGAAGTCAAGGAAAATAGGAGCATAGCAGCATTGCAACTGATAATATCCCATTTCTTTCCTGGAGCAAAAATGGCATTAAGCCCATGAATATTTTAAGTAGATAAATAAAAATAAAAAAAACAGCTGAGAAGCTTCTTGAAAAGACATAGTTTTTAACATCCACAAGCAAATTGGATGTACGCATGGCAAACTTAAGCACACTTACTCAAAAGTACGTTTCACAATTTTCAGTGAAGCTTATTCCCAGATGTTTGGATAGGATTGTAGACAGAGGACATCAGTGACATACATAGGTACGGAGGAGGGAAAATAGATTCAATTCGCATTTAAAGATGAACCTACCAAATCCACACTTTCTGAAATAATGCACAAACTGAAGCTTTGTCCTCCTTCAAAATCTGCACTTCTCTGAGTTCTGCAAAGCAGTTCTCCAGTTAAGTAATGTGTGAAAGCATTATATTCTAGGCAAACCTTTAAAAACCCATCAGCTTTCCTTAAGGCTTTTGACCCAGATTCCAAAGGAAGCCTTCTTCTGTCTCAACTGGACAGCACTTCCCAAAGGAGGACCACCCACTCCGGTTCCACTGATACGATCAGTAAACTGGGATAGCAGCCTAGCCCACAGCTGGACACTGAAGAGGCTGCCTGCTCCTTAATTTGTAAGATTTATTTCATGCAGGGTGAAAGTCACCGAGTCTTTTCATTGTGGCTGCATTTTAATTCTTTGAGTCAGCTGTTGAAATAAAAGTTGCCAGCAAACTCACCTCATCTGCCTTAAACAGCCCACGGCATATTCTCTTACATATTGATCTGGATAATTGAAATCCAATAACTCTAATGCTTCTCTGGGAGGCAGCTTGGACCATATCTGGAGAAGAGCCTGAAGCTGTTAAGGAAAATAAACACACACATAACTAAGCAAGACTAAATAGATACATGTTTAAGAATATCCATGGGCAGATTTCCTGAGGAAGGAAGGTGAAATGTGTTCAACAACTATATAGCATAAATCACAGGTACCCTTCCCCACCCCCAACTTTAGAGAAAGCTGTAATTCAGGGGGTGCATTTCTATTTTCATCTAGGTGGAAATGCAATTGGGAAAAAGAGGCTGGGAATAGCTGGCTTTGCTTTTCTAGCAGCAGCAGCAAAACAACAACCGCCCACCAGAGGGCAGAACAGAACAAGCACAAAGATCCGAGTATGGCTAATGAAGCAGCAGAGGAAAAATGGGCAAAGGAGGTGTTTGTGGGGAGGGCAACAAATCGGATGTGGCATCAGATAAGACACTTAGGATTATCTGGAGCTCCTTCTATGATGTGTTGCCACTTGATAGAATCATTCATTTAGTATAGTTGTCTGATCTTGACTGTGACAGAGGCAGGCAATTTAGTTCAACCCTGAAGAATTAATTACAGATTCTAGAAAGCTTGGGGTACTGGCTAGTTTTATATGGCAAACTCTCATATGCATCAACCTGCTGTCCACACGTGGAACGTGAGGGTCTGTCTTTTGCAATGATCCAGGTTATCTGCTTAGGACTAATTAACTGTGGACATTAGGCCTGGCCCAGGTAATATCTGGTTTTCAACACTGAGATGTATCAACAGTTAAATACTGTGATATGCTGATATATCATGATGTCTGACTCTGGAATGTATCTTAGCTGTTTCTTCCTCCCCACCTTAGGGGAGTCAGAGGGGTGGGGGGGCTTCCTCAAAGGCAGGCAGGCAGAGCCTGAGAAGCTTCTGTTTAGTGTCGGAAAGATGCTAGTCTTCCTGGATTTCAGAAGCAGAGTCTGGAATAGTCTCTGATACTTGTGTGCAATGCTTGTGCATCTTCTATGAAGTGGCACAATTACTATATGTAGGAATACCATACAGGTGATACTGACCCACAAAATGCATGTTTGTTTGGAAATATGTATATGGGGAATTAGTATGTGTGTAGTATTTCCATAGGAGCTGGCAAACCTAAACTGGCAAAATGGAAGCTTTAGCAGTTAAGAGCAGGGATAGAGAATTTGTAGCCCTCCAGAGTTGGTGGATTGCTACTCTAATCACCCCTGATGGTTGGGCCAGGCTGACTTGGGGTGGTGTGTGTGCAATCAGGAAAACCACAGGCACCCACCCCTGAGTCAGTGCCTTGTTCACATTAGGTTGACCCTATCTATAACAGTAGGTAAACAATCTCTTCTTTTTCAGATCAAGCACTGCTGACAAAGAGGGTGCAGAGCAGTAGCTATGCAAAGTCCACTAAAAACAAGGAAGAATGTTGTGGCACCTTAGAAGACCTAAGAAAAACAAAATCCATTTAATGGCAGTTGGTTTCACTGATGAGCAGTTAACGGCAATTAAAATAAAATCTCCCACATTGCTCCCACAATTGCTCACATTCTGCCCCTGGCATTACTATTATTGCTGTACAGGTATTTCTTTTTCCTCCTTACCTGAGCGACATCTTCAAGTTTGTTCCATTTGACAGAGAGCAACAGCTTTGGTAGGGATTGTGGGAAGTTTTCACGACAGTCATACCGTAAAGTCCAAATGAGATCCATTTCATTTTCACACAGCTGAGACAAGGGGTCCCTTTCCATGATCTCCTTTAGCTCAATGTAGAACTTTTTGCCACCACGGCCCTTTGGTTAAAGGTCGAGAACCACTGTTTACAAGTTATGCATATAACACTGAGACAAATGTGCCTGTTTCTATACTGCATGTCCAAATGGCATGAAGCTAGAACAGCATGAACTCTCCTTGCTAGCAACTAATGTGCATTATACAGGGTGAGTCTTTTAAAAGAGGCCCCATGGAACATGTGTACTCTGTATCCACAGGGCCTCTTTTAAAGGACTAACCCTGTATATATTTTAACACTCAACTTTAGCAAATGTGCACTTCAGCACTAGAGGGCACTACTGCTATTTCCCCATTTAATCTGGGAAATATTTCTGCTGAGCCACGCTGGAGGCTTATATTTGCTGCACAGGCACTGTAGATGTCTCTAGACCCACACAACTAATGAAAATTGAGCATTTCTAGCAACTTAAATGCTAGTATGCAAATGATGAAAAAGAGCACATGAAGCCAAAGCCAAAACTGAGGAACAAGTCACTAATACTTTAAAACTAAAGCAGTTTTGCAGGTAATGCTAAAAACTGACTTTTCCACTTCCAACATCTGTTATTGAACTGTAACAACCACCACCACCATCACCAAAGAGTTAACGTTTTAAAACAACTATACCGTACATGCTATCTCTTCTGACTTTCTATTCCACATTAATTAAACATGTGTACAGAAGACATTTCAGTGAGTTTCAAATGGAGCTTTATATATCATAAGTGGTAAAAATTGTTTATAAAGTCTGTACATTCAAGAGGCTATTAGCATGTGAATTTATTATCTACGCTCAAGTTGTGTAAAATAGAATGGGGTATTCTTAGAAGATCAGTTATTCAGAGGAAATATTTTGTTGATATAATTAATTCTTATTATTTTGCACATTAGTGAGGAATTTGTGCACTATGCTGAATGGCATATTATTTAAGCTATAATTTCACAACATTAAAATTATAGGCTATGACAACCAAGCTGTTCAAATTTGTTTAGGATTCCAAATTTGTAATCATATTAAAAATATGACCGTAATGTGGACTTGGCCTTCAGTGGGTTGTAGGGAAATGAACAGGTTTTGTGTGTTTACCCTGTCCTTTAAAAATGTAATTTTGAAAGTGCAGAACAACTTCACTACACCTTGAAGAGATGCTTTCTGGACAAGCAACGGGAGGGTAATAAAAATACATCTTGTTCTAAGTCTTAAATGGGGGAAGGATAATTGTTTCACCTTTGATACTTACTGCCATACCAGAGCTATCATTATTTCTTGCAATTTCAGCTGCCTTTTCAAGTATCTGCAACAACAAACACCAGACAGGAATTAAATGACAATGTTGGAGAACAATGAAATTAAAGACGATCAAACGGTATGATCCCTATAGTTTGAAAAGCCATGTAAGTAAATAAAATATTTATGCTCTTCTTTCCTAACCCCTTTTGCTAAGTGCAGTATATAAATGCGTGTACCTTATGCCACAATATGCCTACATAAACAAAGTGCATAATTCAACAGGGACTGGATTAGTGCACTGCATCTTCTAACGCACAACAACAGAACTGAAAACAGCCTCATGTACGAAAAAAATTAGCCCAGGAGCACGTAGACTCTGAAACACTATGGTCCCCAAAAGGTCAGATTTATTTTGGCTAGAGTTGTGCACTCTATGATCCCCCAAGGTTAAAACATTTCTCTTACACATTTCCATTTGGCAGAACTGTAATAAAAAATCCTTGGGTTCAACAGCCTTGATACATTTGCAGTAGAAGTAGGAAAATGGACATGGGTCATCAGCTTGGCTCAGATTATACTCTGGTCTCCAAGATGGGTACGTTTGTTGACTGTTTCTTAAGATGGAGTTATATATCACCCTTGGTTTAAATTAGCACTAATAGGAGAAGGGCAGTTATGCTGAAACAGTGGAAAGCTCCAAAATGGGGTACTCTGAGGAGGGAGCTAAGCCAGCCCAAGATCTGCTGGATCCTGAGATGCTCTTATAGCTGGTACCAGCTGGCAACAAGCTTGATCACTGCACCAGTCTGGAGTGGGTACAGGGATCAGGGTTGATCTGCCTGTCCCCCAGCCTGCCACCATGAGTGGCCAGGATGTGGGTCTGCTGCTCTGCAGAGCTTTGGTGGCAGCAGCAGGGAACTGGGATTGTTCTGTTAGTGAATTACACTTAGTCATAACCAAGGGAAATGTTAGTCATGACTAACTTCATTCCCACTGATTTTTTGTGACTAACTTGCAGGCTAATCACATACATTTCTACTCAGAAGCCCCAGTGTGTATAGAATTGAATCCTTTGTGAGCACTGTATGTGTGCGTGTGCATGTGCATGTGCATGTGTGTGCACATGTGCATCTGCGTACATGCAGTTAGGCAAAATGTTTTCCAAGTTTAGTCAACTTTTTGTAGACACATATTCATATACAGTGGTACCTCGGTTTAAGAACTTAATTCGTTCTGGAGGTCTGTTCTTAGCCTGAAACTGTTCTTAACCTGAAGCACCACTTTAGCTAATGGGGCCTCCTGCTGCTGCTGTGCCACCACTGCACGATTTCTGTTCTCATCCTGAAGCAAAGTTCTTAACTTGAGGTAATATTTCTGGGTTAGTGGAGTCTGTAACCTGAAGCGTATGTAACCCGAGGTACCACTATACTTGAGTGTCGTTACAACAGCAACAACTGAGGAGCAACTCTGTAAAGTTAGAGAGAATGCATTCAGGATCATGCATGGAGGAAAAGAAAATACAAGAACCCATAACAATCTTACCTTATCAAAGGGAGGGTAATAAATAGGAAATTTGGAATATTCTTGAAATTTGATCTGCAAAGCTGTTGCATTTTCAGTGTATGGATTTGTCTGTACAGTTCCCATTGGATTCAACATTTCTTCAAGTTCATCTAGGCAACCAGAATACACATTTTGTGTTTATATTTTAAAGCATTCAATCTGCAGCATAGCTAAACAAAATTCAAGTCTGTGTTAAATGTATACTAACAAGGCATGCCAGCCACATTAGCAGAAAAGCTCCCAGAGCCACAGTAAGAGAGACAAATAAAACCATCAGCCTCAAGTAAGCAGAGCCCACTTTTATTTCCTATACAATTTTAATTTTAGAGGTTGGGTTTTAAAAGTCACAAGGCAAGCTGGGAGAGGTGGTCAATGACTTTCCAACACACATTCTAACCATCCATGGCCCCCCACCCTGAAACAAAGTGCAATAATTTCATCACACTGTGATGCACAGAAGTGTTCTTCTACTCCTGGACCATTCCCATCTGAGCGTAAGAGATACCTTCTAATTCAATGTAGAAACAAGTTTACAAATCCCAGAGGTTGGAAAAGTCTACAGTGGTCTATTTCTATTTTAAATCCATAATAAAAATGTAGCAGACTTGCTATAACAGAAGTGACGAGGACATGAATTAAGCTCCATTCAGGATTATCCTTACTGTGTTGGATTTCAAGTTCTGATATCCTGTTTCAGTGGTAGATGTTGGACATGTCATTAGCTTCATACCGAACATGGTGACTGGTGTACAGTTATACCTCATGTTACATTTGCTTCAGATTATGTTTTTTTCGGGTTGCGGACCACGGGAAACCCAGAAGTACCGGAACGGGTCACTTCTGGGTTTTGCCGCTCGCGCAGAAGCACCAAATCGTGCCGGCGCCTACACAGACGTGGCACTTCAGCTTGTGAACGTTGCAGGTTGCGGACATGCCTCCGTCACGGATTACGTCCATAACTCAAGGTTCCACTGTAGTTATAAAGCTATTGCCAAATGTATGGTACAACAGGCCTTGCTCCCAGTTAAGTGTACGTGGCAAGTGTAGCCAATGGGGCCCTCCAGATGTTGCCAGATGTGGTAAGGGATGTGGTCCAACAACATCTGAAGGGCACAGCGCTGGCTACCCTTTCTGTGCAGAAGACTGCAGCCTTCATGGACTTGAGGACCAGTGAGGTTTGGAATAATGTACTGGCAGAACAGAGATAACTCTTTCCTTTAAACCAAGGAGCACACACAAGTCAATGAAGTGGTTTGGCACTATTTTACCAGAAATTTGATGTGAGGGTGGGGATTACTTTTGGGGCTGGATTTGTTTCTTTTTCTAAAGAGAGAAAAAGCTAGCAATTCCATTCCAGGGATACGATATCTGTTATAAAAATACCGACATTCACTTTTTGCTATGTTCTGCATTTTAAAAGAACCTCAAATTGCAAAAAAGGCAAAATGTTTAGTCAGCAGGAACTGGTAAGGATCCATTGAATTAATAATGCCAATTCAGTCTGTAGTCATGCAGTGATTATCCTATAGAATGGCTACTATTCCAGACCAAGTTATTTCATGCATTCAGCCAAAGCTGCACCTTAGCTGAACAGTTGCTCCAAGCCCATGTCAGATGAGTTAAGTGGAAAACATTGGAGTCTAAATTTGCCATAATAGTGCTTTTCCTGCACAAAGAAATTTCTTTATTTTACCTCAAGGTAACATTTGCATTTTTTATATTGTTGTTGTTGTTGTTTAGTCGTTTAGTCGTGTCCGACTCTTCGTGACCCCATGGACCAGAGAACGCCAGGCACCTCTGTCCTCCACTGCCTCCCGCAGTTTTATATTACGAGGCATATTTTATTATCCATATTCTATTTGCGTTTTATAAGCATAATCATTATCTTCATGTGCTCAGGAG
Organism: Podarcis raffonei; assembly: GCF_027172205.1. Classification (NCBI taxonomy): domain Eukaryota; kingdom Metazoa; phylum Chordata; class Lepidosauria; order Squamata; family Lacertidae; genus Podarcis; species Podarcis raffonei. The sequence continues at coordinate 68,258,951 of NC_070606.1, forward strand.
ACACTGAACTCTGTATTACAGGAAGTACTGAATGGATTGTGATCTGATGTTACGAAGTCTTCATTCAATTTCAGAGGGGCTTTTGTGGAAGTCTAAGCAAGGCAGCCCCTCTGAAATGGACGGAGGCTGTGCAGTAGCACTGCATAGCTGATGGCACAAGCAGCTTCTTATCACAAATTAAGCCTTACCAGGAAATGACGACCAGCTGTACAGTACGAGGTCTCCAGTTTTCAATTGTCCTTTAAAATCAAACACCATAGTATTGACCCATGCGACAGGGTAGTGCTGCAATGAAAAATCATACTGTTTGAAGATGAGGCCATAGTGGATTCAAAACCTTAACACAATAGAACAACACACACACATAACATACACAGAGAAAAAGAAGTTGTGATGTGGATTTGGAAAAATCCTAAATGCAATGTGCAAAGAGTTTTCTATAATAAGAAACTACTAGTCTGAACTATTCTTGAAACTGAATGTCCACAAGCGTAAATTAATATATGCAGTTCAAGCTAATTGCTCTCATATAGTACAACAGGCATGTCCAACAGGTAAGTTGTGGAAGCATGTCTGTGGAAGCACAACAACATTGGCTCAAAAGTTTTGCCCCCCCCCAAAATGGCCTCCCTCCTTCTTCCTAAAAAAAAAAAAAAACCTCCAAGAAATGGGCCTTGCTCATTCCTTAAAAAAGCTCAACTTTGACCTGAACCCCCCAAAACAGGGCTTTCCTTCCCCAAAAAGGGGGTAGATCACTGCGAGTTTTTAACTCTGAGTAAATCGCAGTCTCTTGGGAATTGGCCACCCCTGTAGTATAAGATGCTGGAACTACATGACGGATGAGATGCATCATATTACCTCTGGAGCAGGGTTTCCCAAACAGGGAGAGGGGTCCCTCCAGCTGATTTTGGACTACAATTCCCATAACCCCTGACCACGGATGCTGCTAAGGATGATGGGAGTTGTAGTCCAAAAACAGCTCAAGTTTCGGAAACCCTGCTCTGGGTCATGAAAATAGTTTAGGGCGTACAACACAGACACAACAATGTTGAGTGCAATTTTGTTTGTAATGAGAAACACCATGGAAAAGCAAGCAAAGCCTCAGCAAACTTGACTTCTATGCACAGTGTGGAAAAACTCTTGAGAACTAGGCTGAACACAATTTGTGCAATCTAGAATGCCAGCAGAACTACAGCAAATTGAATCTATGCTTTTTAATGTTTTTCCAACGTGGCATTTATTATCCTCTGGCAGAAAGCAATATGTGAATATATATATATGAGAAGCATTCACCTTTATTCCTTTTATTGTATTCAAATGTAGAACGGTATGTGAAATTCACAAATGGTAGAAATAAGAATGAAGTAGAAAAAACAGTAAGGCAAGATTATTATTGTTTGGTCCTATACCCCTGTTTAAAAATGAATAGTACATACTCAAGTGTGTGTGTGTGTGTGTGTGTGTGTGTGTGTGTAAATATATATATTTCTCTCTCTCTCTCTGTATGCGTGTATGTGTGTATATATATCAGCATACATCCCAACTTTCAGTCTGAAGTTTAGAATTTTAAAAAGCTATGGAAATGAAAAGTATGCAAAACACATGCAGAGACTTCCCAGTACAACGAACAGGAATGTAAAGAAACGAATCCATTACCACTTTGCCAGCTTTCCTAATGGTCTGGTATTTGGACGGATTAAGTGTCTTGCTTGGATTATTTTTTTTCTTTTTATCCATCACAGCATAGACCACAAAGCACAGCCTAGCCATTCTTGGCAAATCACAGACGTTGATATCAAATTCCAAGGGTTCGTTCCAAACATGGTCATTTCTCCCAGATATTTCTGAGCTTACGATAGGTTTACAAAGGAGCTCAGTTCCATGGAAGAGACCAGCCCTGACATGAACCTGCAAGAGAGACATGACAGGGAAGTATCCAAACACATTCCAGAGAGTAAGGATTATTTACCTAGAAGTATTTCCTGCTTAGAAAGAAGGCAAGGCAGCTTTAGAATATTTGCCCTAATTAGTGTTCTTATGCTACGTGCTAGAGAATTAGCTACACTGAAGATCTAAGCAATCTGTGGGTATTGCTTCTCATGACTGGGCACAAAGTTTACCAATTAGGAGAGTGGATGGTGACAAGAAGCATAACTAACCTCACACACATATTTTTGCTTATATTTCTAGAACAGGAATGATAATGGCAATTCAGGATGCCTTTGAATCTTTGGAGGCAATTATTACAACTGGGAAATGGTTCAATTTGTTTTTGAATTGCAAATTAGTATGCATGTACGGTATGTGATTATTTTCAAGTGCATATAATTGGCACATGCCTTAATATTCTATACTGTGTCCTAATGGAGTGATATTCCTATGTAAACATAGCTTTTTTAAAAAAAAAACCACAACGTATTTCTAAAGCTGTAGTCCTTTCTCTTTAATATAATTAGCAAACTTTTGGGGGCTGTCTAAGGTACCTTTGCCAAAAAGCACTTTTCAAAATAGTAATACAAGCAAAAAAGTTAGTCACTCACAATCAGATTTCCTTCAGAGCTTACGGAATGGGTTTTAGCCAGAACTAATGCTAAATCTCCCTGATTTTAAATGTGGTTTATTATAGACAAATCTTTGTGGCAAAATTTTAAATAGCAGCTTAAATGAAGCACTGAGCACTTTTTTTGGAAAATGTAGACAAAAACTTGCTGCACACATTATTGGTCCATTTTTTAAACAGATCATTGCACAATGTCTTTTTTGTCTCTTTTCTGTTTTCAGGAAGAAAAAGATTGCTAGGATTATAAATATGCATAATTTCTGCAATATTCATCCAAAATAACAAACAGGGAAACAATATTATATATTAATTAACTTTGTATACCACCCTCCATCTGTAGATCTCAGGGCGGTTCACAACATAAAAATACAATATAAAAACACAGATTACATAAAACGCAAAATGGTAAAACACGTTTCTTAAGAATAGCTTTGTGGCATTCTGCTTCTCCTTAGCAATTACTGCATTTGTCTCCCTTTCAGTAGATAAAAACTTGAACTGATTTTTGTTCAAAACAATTTGTCCTGAAAGGTCAGTGAATTGTTTTAAATATCATGTCAGTCATGCCACACTATGAGCCCATTCATATATATTTTTTTGTCTTCTCTAGCTGAAAATTCATTCATTCACTTAACTGTATGCCAAACAAACAAGGGAAAAATGCATGCCATTCTATTTCATAGGCAAAATGCATAGGAAGGGGTTTGTGCAGTAAGCTCTTACATGTTACAACCTTGGTTTAAAATGCATTCTTTTTACAGGAAATACCATTTCATTTGCTTCTGCATTCAGCATCTTCATTGAACTAAGTACAGAGCAAAATGCTTAGTGGAACCCGATTATACTTGCAAATCTTTTAAAAGCTGGAAATTCATCTGAACATTAAAAAAACATTTACATATTAATGCCATAAAATTAGGAATATCTTTCAGTTAAATTGCAGATTGATTAAGAGTTCACATATCACCTTACGTCATATTTCTGTCTACCTAAATATTTTTTTCAAGACATTTAGCGTCACTCTGTAGCTTTTGATTTACAGTTCAGCCAGAGATTCAAGCCAATTCCCGATTGTAATCATGTAGTCATTTAGACTACTGGTATTTAAATCAGGCCCTTGTTTATTAAATAATCAAATCAAATGCAGCCTTGACAAACAAAGGAAATTTGTTAAGACAACCAGCAGAAACATCACTTGTGTTGGGGAGGAATTTAGTTACCTTAGCTGTCTCTTCTGTGTTCAACTTGTTGCCATTCACTAGGACTACCTTGAAAGGATTGTTAATATCCCATACACTTTGAGTCAACTGTTGTAGAAAGGAAACAGCGATGAGAGATTTCCAGGCTTTTTGAGAAACGCATACATTTCAAGATCATGCTGCTTTAAAAAAGCCCTGCGCTAAATCAATAACTAATGTCTCTCTTCCGCAAAGAATGTTTCTTTTTTGCCAAGAATGGCTTATGGAGGTAACAATACAAACAATTACCGTATTTTTCGCCCCATAGGGTGCACCGGCCCATAGGACGCACCTAGTTTTTTTTGGGGGGGAAATAAAGAAGAAAAAAAATTATTCCCCCCCCCCAGGTGCGGGGCTGGGGCGGGGGAAGCCCGAGCTTCCCCCGACCCCAGCCTGCAGAACAGGCTGCTATCCGCAAGCCGTAGGAGAGCTGCGCGAAGCCCAAAGCCTGGGGTGTGCTGAGCACAGTGCGCCCCAAGCTTCTGGGTGCAGGCAAGCTTTCTGCTAGCCGCGGGAGAGCTGCGCGACTTTGCGCAGCTCTCCCACGGCTAGCGGATAGCTTCCTGAAGCCTGGAGAGCGAGATGGGTCGGTGCGCACCGACCCCCCTCGCTCTCCAGGCTTCAGCGAAAGCCTGCATTCGCCCCATAGGACGCACACACATTTCCCCTTCATTTTTGGAGGGGGAAAAGTGCGTCCTATAGGGTGAAAAATACGGTAACTAACAGTCAACTTTAAGCTGCATTTTTAAATGATTTGCTTGTACCTTCCAGACATGAATGCAACAATTCTTAAAATGAATGAGAAAACTCACACGTGTTTTTTTGGGTGGTAGAGGAACAGGAGGGTTGCCTGGTTTTCGGTTTATGGCAGCTTCTATAGCCACCATTTCCTGATCACACATTTTTTTTATGGTGCTGCATTCAACAAGAGTGAGTTGAGGAAGAGCTCTGCTCATCACACAACGATGGATATACTGAGAAAGGAAGAGAGGCAATGAATCTGTTATTTGCATGCTGAAAATTAAACATGAAGTCCTTAAAGCATGTTTTATTTAGGTCCATATATATACTTCAAAAAGGAAGGGGGGGAAAATCATTTGGGGTCATTTATGCTTTCAAAAAAGCAATTAACCAGTCAAGCACATTCACACTTAAAATATTTGCTGCAACTCTTGATTCATTTTCAAAAATGTTTCATATATGTGGGTGCTTGGGCAACAAAGCACCTAGAATAGGTATTGTAGAGCAAAACACAGAGTTCACATCTGAATTGTCCAATTATATATTTCTTCATGTATGACATTACCAAAGAAGTAAAAAAATAGACATCTTGGGAGAAAACACAAACTTCCACCCACTCAATATCTGATATTTTTTTTAAGACACACCTCCTAAACAATCATATTGCTTTTTTTAAAAAAAAGAATACCTGGAACTGAATTAATGGATGGTCCCCAAAAACATATTCCAGTCTTCCACTAACTTGCAGAACATAGTCAGAAGGATCAACTTCTTCATCTTCTCTTCCATGGATAGTCAAACGTTTACGAATTGCTAGTTCATTCAGCTTGATAGGGTTTATATTAGGAGACACCTGAAAACTAAATACGTCCTATTAAAAAGAAGAAGTAATAGCTATTACTTTCAAGTATGAATGAATATAATAATTCATTTTACTTTAGAGAATAAAACCCCCAGTCTATGGGCCATATAGGTTTTAATAAAAATATTTCCTGATTTATATAAAAAAATAAACCTGGTAGGTACCCATTTTACTATTTAATACGCAATTGTGCAAGATAAAATACGTTTTTTTCACATGAATCCTCATCACAGAGTCTACGCACAAATGCTTTTATAAGAGTACATACAGAGCTTTTATTTTTTCGAACACACTAAGAAGATGCAGGAATTCAAAAGCAATTATTTACAAATGCCTGCTTTCATTTTACATTTTATGATGATTATTATTTTTTGTCTACAGGCCTATTTATATAGCAGCCTTCTGGTAGCAAGCCAAACCTTGCAATGGAAAATCATAACCATAATGAAGAAGTCTGTCAAAATCAATTCAATATTTTCTCAGTTTCAAAAGTTATCTGTCTCAAAAAAGCTACTTTCCCTGAAGTTAACTGCCAGATACAGAGGCCCTCGCAATTCAATTTTTTTTAAAAAGGAGACCTTCTTAAACACAGTGTTTCTATAGATTTTTTTTTTTTTTTAATGTTCTAAACACTAATGTATGAAGGTCAAAATAGACTTAGATTAATAGCATACATTGAATCTCATGCTTTGGAACCCTTCAGGAAGATGACTCAGAAACTTCAACTGGTCAAAAATACAGCAGTCAGATTACTGACTGAGGTTCAATTTAGATCTCATATAACCCACTTTAAAACTGCTGCACTGGTTGACAGCTCATTTCTGGGTCCATTCAAGGTGCCCAGAAATGTTTTAGGCCCAAAGAAAGAATTGCTGCCATTGCACCACATGGTCAACTAAGTGTTACAAATACAGCTTGCCACTGTATAAAGCTAAGTTTTTTTTTTAACTGACTGCTCGATCAGACTTGATTTTAACAGTGTATATATTTTTATATACTGTTATTTGTATATCTGTACTGAATATTTATTGTATTTGTATATTTGTACTGAAATGATTGCACGACAGGCAGTATATGAATAGCTTAATAAAGCAAACAAACAGTACTTCAAATAGGGCAGATACCACTGGACATAGATAAATGTTACACAGAGAGGTGTTTATATAGGGTACATAGCCCCCTCACCACCTACACTATACATTTAAAGCAGTATCATACCGCTTTAAACAGCCATGGCTTTTGCCAAAGAATCCTGGGCGCTGTAGTTAGTTAAAGGTGTTCAGAGCTATTAAAGGTAAAGGTAAAGGGACCCCTGACCATTAGGTCCAGTCATGACCGACTCTGGGGTTGCGGCGCTCATCTTGCTTTATTGGCCGCGGGAGCCGACGTACAGCTTCCAGGTCATGTGGCCAGCATGACTAAGCCACTTCTGGCGAACCAGAGCAGCACACGGAAATGCCGTTTACCTTCCAGCCGGAGCAGTACCTATTTATCTACTTGCACTTTGAGGTGCTTTCGAACTGCGAGGTTGGCAGGAGCAGGGACCGAGCAACAGGAGCTCACCCCGTCAAGGGGATTCGAACCGCAGACCTTCTGATCGGCAAGTCCTAGGCTCTGTGGTTTAACCAACAGCGCCACCCTATTCATCTCACAGCGACAACTTTCTGAGTGTTTGACAATGTACATTTTGCAACTTGCAAGTGGGAATTACTTGAGGTAGCTGTGGAAGTGTTTTCTAACTATGGCCAATAATCCTACCCGGCAGTTGTCAAAATGAACAGCCACAACTAGATTGCCACCATAAAGTTTATCTTGGAGGTTTTCTTGTGTTGGGGGCTCTAGGTGCGGTGGGTAAGTGTACTTCAACCAGTCCATCCAAGACAGCCCCACAAGTGACTGCATCTTCTCTTCACTGATTAGCCGCATTTTAATCCGGAATTCTTTGACTTCTGGGTCTTGTAGGGCATCAAACTCATGGAGGCCTGAAATGATTTAATTAAACAATACATATTTTTTAAAGTGTCAGAGGCAAAGAATCACATTGCACCACACGGCCAACTAAGGTTTACTCCGAGTAGACCCACTAAAATTAATGAGCCTAATTCCATTATAGACACTAATTTCAATGGGGCTACTCTGAGTAAAATTTAGCTGAACTTAGCTAAGTTAGCCCAAAAAGTTGTTTCTTCTTTTAGTGTTATTACACAAACCAATTCAATGCCACATTTTCCATTAAAAATCCATTTAATACACACACACACACACATATTCAAGATACTACCACAGCTGTCATTTTGAACTTTCCATGTAGATTATTCTGCTGAGGAAGTCTGAGATTTATTTATTTTTTTTGTAAATCACAGCTATAGGTTTACCTTGTCTTCCACGGAACACTGAAATCATATTTTGACTGAGTACTTTGATAAGTATTTTGACTTTTATAGGAAAAAGACACAAAAAGAGCAAAATTGATATAGGCTGCTCATTCAAAGGTTATGAATTGCACCTTACATATGCATAGTACAGTACTGGAGGTGTGGGAAGAAGAACATTACATTTTCCATTAATACTTTAGTAATAACTTCAGTTGTATTTGCCAATGTCTAAGGCGTTTAAACACAAGCCTTCACTGAGGAGCACACGGCATAAAGCGCAGGTCAAGCAGGTTCGAAGAGGAATAACTAATTCTACCCTGAGAAGTACAAAGAACCAGAGAACTTGCTTTGTTCAAAACGGGGAAAATTGCCCAGTCATTCTTTTTCGAAATAATCAGTTACAAAAATCTATAAAAGAACTCTGTGCGTCAGTAGAAGCCATTGTCAGCGCAGACAAGTTAGGGTTCAGTTTGCTGTTGAAAGCTAAAAAGAACTTGTAGATATTGTGCCAGGAACTAACAACTGTCCATTGTTTCTGATGGGAAGCATGGCCTGCCTATTGATTATTTTTAATTTCAACATAAAATGCATCATTCCCTTTGCAAGCATGAAAAATTTTATTATGTTAAAAATTCAACAGCAACTGACTGGATTATGCCTCTGTGTACCAGCTGCTGGGAATTGCAGGTGGGCAGAGTGCTGTTGTGCTTATGTCCATCTTGCAGCCTTCCCACAGGCATCTGGTCATTGGCATGATCCGGCAGGATCACCTTATATTCTTATGACTTGTAGTTTCTGAATTCTTCAATAAGTAAATTTCTAGCTGTATATGGCAAGACAACCACTTGCATGCCAATGGTGGGTGGGACCAGAGGCAAAAGCCAACAGAGAAAATAATGTAAAGCTTACTTTTGTACAGGCAAGTTTCTACAAACATTTGCATGACCCTCTCAACTCTCCATCTAGGCCAGCAGTTCTCAACCTGTGGGTCCCCAGATGTTGTTGGACTACAACTTCCATCATCCCTGAGCTCTGGTCTTGCTAGCTAGGGGTGATGGGAGTTGTAGTTCAACAACATCTGGGGACCCACAGGTTGAGAAAGGCTGATCTAGGCAAACAAGAAGCATTATCAAAGTTTAAGAGCTACGGGGGAGCAATACTTGGGGTGCAAAACACAGCCAGTAAAAGGGTGTGGCAAGGAAGAGTAGAAAGGCCCAAACAGAGAGGTCTTGCAGGCTGTATCCAGCCCCTGGATCTGAGCTTCACCCTAGCCCTGCCTTAAAGGCAGCTGAATCAGAACATCCAGAAGAATTTTAAATACACACATAGAAAACATATTGGTTATTCAAATGCTGAAGTAGCAATTTTATGGCCTTTGCTAATGCTGCTGCAAAGATGTTCCTCTCCCATGCAGTCTGCTGCAGATGGTAGAAAAAGAGGATTTTCTCTGGCTTGCCCTTCTCTTTTGAAAGGCATGTGCACAGCGATTGGTTACTACCACCACTAACATGAGGAGCACCTGGTTATAAGGAATTGCTCCAACTCAAACATTGGGTCAGCAGCCTTTTTGGCCCAATTGCATTCAATAGATGTGGAGGCTTTAAAACTTCTCATGTGTATGTGCGTATGTGTTTTAATGTTATGCTGTAAACCTACCCATGGGCAGGATATCATTTACAAAAGAAACAAAAGTACAACTCCTCATGGGAGAAAAGCAATGAAACCGATAAATCTTACTTTCACTTTTGCAAACCATATGAAAACAGATATTTCTGTACTGTGTTTCCAGTGATCACTGACAGGTGTGTCATTGCCATCACTAAAAAGTATGTGAGCCTCAGCTTTCCTGTCAATTTTGGGAGCTGCAGATGTGTACAGAGGTTTCCACCCTGTTCTTAGTTCCAAGGTATTCTTTGGCTGCTGTATTGCTGAGGTCCCCTGAATGAATAGCATAGAGCCCTACAGACAAGTCCCCACCATCCTTTTCAGTAACAACCTTGAGCTGTGACAGACAGCAGAGAATTGTTGCTGACCTTACATGAAGCTGCAACACAAGACTAGAGCTCCTTACAACCACAATTTTTGTCTTGGCAACAAAGACTGCCCCAAGCCTGTGGAGCACTGGAAGAAGTAGAAGTTTGGTGTCTAATACATTTCTATCTTAAGTCAAGATAAGCTTGTTCAATTATACCTGATGGTGAAAATCATTCAAATGGGTTTTTAAGGAAAGAATATCCAATTAATAGGAGTTATTTACAGTCCAATTACTGGGTAATGTACATATTAATGTGCATCCATCATACCTTGTATGCACATCATTAATAGAACATTATTACTATCCAACATTTGTAACATCCTAACACAGAAACACATACAGCTGATTTCTGAATGCGTTCTTCAATATGGTATTTACTCTAATTATGATGCTATGTAAAAGTATTAAAATTTGGGTGTTTTTTTCATAGTTAATTAGAACGAGGGATACACATTCAAGGACAGAAAATGGTCATGTTAAATTTTATTTGGGGTTAATCTTACTATAGTTAAGCCCAGTCCTTTTAATGCTTTCGGGCTAATTTCAATCCACCTCAGTGCTCTTTTGGTGCTGTATCTCCATCTCCACAGCCAAGAACACCAATATTTACCTTTTCCTATGAGGACACCTATTTTAGAGTCCAATTTTTCCCCTGGGTCGCAGCTTCTTGTAATTAGTTGAAGGACAGGAAGGAATGGTCTAACGTCACAGAGTCTGCGTGTCTCATCTTCCAGTTCTTCACGTACCGCTGTTTGGTTCACACAAGAGAACATATAGGAGTCGATCTCCATAAGAAGATGAAACAGAGGGTAACTCTGTGCTTCCTTCCATAATAGCTGCAAATAAGCACAGAGACTGTAACAGTAGAATGCTTTGTTCACAAAACCCACTCACTGGAAAGTAAGACCTCTATCAACTGTACGCACAGCATTAGGTAGGTGTTTCTGTATCACTCATGCAAGCCCTTACTTCAGCTTAAACAAACTTCCTTCAATCAAACACAGCTGACTCAAGACTCCAGAGAATAGTGGTAGGTCATTCATCTATTTTAAATTAATACAGCCATTGTTTTTTAAAACTAAAAATCACTGGTCCTGAAAGAAAACTGGTTCTCTCTGCTGTAAAGACTGTGCTGGAACAAAGTGTCAAGAGTAAAAAGGTACACATGTCACTGTCTTTATTCATGTTTTAGTAATAAAAACAAGTGCTAAGAGGTGGGGTGGGACTTCTTTCCCAAGTTAGTTCTTCTGTATTGTTTTTTTTGACTGCTGGTTTGGCAAGATTGTTATAGGGTTTTGGCCATGAAGCATCTGAAAAGGACATCAATTTCAGGCCAGTTGTAGAACTTATGGGCCACTAAGATTTCTGCATCTATCAGCCAGTAAGCTAGTTAAACAAATGACATCTCGGCAAAAAAGAATCTGTCTACTAGTAAGAGAATATGTAGCAAGGTTCCCAGGGCCCCATAACACACTACTGGTGGCGGCTGTTTTCCATGGGGTTCTGTTCCTGCCCGCCCCCCATGTTGGCAGAGGACGCATAAGTGTGATCTTCCTCATTATATCCCCATTATGCCCTGACCCCTGGGGTGGGGGAAGGGAGGTGCGTTGGAGGTGGGCCACCCCAGGTGTCACCCCCAAGGGGGGTGACAAAATGCTGGGCGGCACTCACCGTGGGGCCTCCAGAGAGTGACGCAGTGGCTTGGGCGCCCACAGGCTCCACGCTGCCCCAAATGGTCTGCCCGCTGCCTCTTCCCCAGTTGTAGGGTAGCTGAGTGGGAGAAGGTAGGCAGACTCCTTGGAGACCCCATGGAGCGTCCTGCCCCAGCTGGCCCTGCCCCTATGGACAGCTGGCCATACCCCTGGGCGCAGGGTACGCGTGCAGCACAGGCACCTGATCAGCTTGCCCTGCCGCTGTCTGCCCCCAAAAGGACCCACACATTGGCAGTCACACATCAATTGGATGGGCGCAAAACGGTCACCTCCTGTACTTGTGAATTCTTTCCTGTAAAGTCCATGGGGGTGACTAGAACTGCATTTAAACATGAAGATTATTCCATTAGCTTTCCTGGTTATAATGCTAGCACTTCTGTCCTGCTTTCTAAAGTTCCATTTACACTGCAATACTTGCTGTGTTGTGAACTGTTTTGGGGTTTTTTTTATTGATATACTACTGCCATGTCACAATAAATCTCATTCGCACGAGTGGGTTTGGTGTTACACTGAATTGTGTCATCATTTGTGTGTGTGTGTGTGTGTGTGTGTGTGTGTTTTTCTATTCCCCCATGATTCCCCCATGAAAACTGTGGGAAATAACTGTATGCTGGAATGCCGCTCCAAATTTCATCACACGGCATGACCGATGAAAACCACGGGGAAATCACACCACAGGATTTTCCAGGTAACCAGGGTTGCATCTGAATTTTCTCTGGAAGCGATTAACACAGAAATTAACCCTAAAATTTCCATAGATTTCCATAAATGTCCCTTAATCCATGTGAAAGATCACAAAAAAATCAGGTAAGGAACCCCTGGAAAAATGGAATAAAATACTGTCTGAATGCAGCCTAGTTCTAACCAACATAGTTACAAGAATGCACACTGGGATGAAAACAACAATGAGATGATGCTCATGTAGAAGCTAATGTTTTATAGGGATCTGCCCTTCAAACCAGACCCCTAAGTCATGTTTCACAAAATTTAAATCAGGTTACATACTCAGGAATATTATTCTAAACACTTAAATTATATGAGAAACAAAATGCACTTCAATGAGAAGTAGCTAATAGACACTTTAAGAGCAATCCAGTTTTACCTGTTCTGTATTACCTGTTTTATAAGACTGATAGTGGCATCACGTGGGACATCTAGACTGATGTAAAATCCAGTGGGAAGCAGGAAGTCCACAGATATTAAGCCATCAGCTGCTATCTGTGAATCTACTGCCCAGATGTCTAGGGCATCTGCCATGGCAGGAGGCATAATGGACTTTAAATCTCATAACCATGTGGTCCTAGGAGAAAAATAAAGTTAGAATAATTTACTATGTTCACTTCCATAGGACTGCTTTTAAATCAGAATCAAATACTGCACAAACATCAAAGGGTACCAAACAGTGGCACCAGCACTCACATAGACAAAGTTTATGAGAAGACGCTGCCTTTTTAGGCATGACTTCTGGTCAGAGCTTCACTTAAGTTTGTCTAATGTAGAGTAAGGGAGGAATAAAGAAGGAAAGAACTGCAATATTCTGAAGGGTATTTTTCACATTTAAAAAACTTCCAGTCTAGTAGGCATTTGGAAATGAGGAGTTCTAGAAGGCAAAAAACAACACACACAATAGATTGCTATGCTAGCTCTGAGCTGTGATTAGAAATCTTTGTAATGGAGAGACTGTCCAACTGTGAAATTATAAGAAAATACAAATTTCAAGTTAGAATATCTTGCTCAGACATTTTTTTTTTGGGGGGGGGGGAGAAGCACAAAAGTGTGATTATGAGATGTGCAACTAGTAAATAATAATCCCAGAAGGTCGATTTTTGCTGCCATTGAAACAATAGTCTAAAGACAGCACAACCCCAACCCCTATTTTGCAATGTCTAGGTGCACAAAATACATCTTATAATGCATGTTATAGCCCGAGTTGAGAATTTACATTTACAAAGCTCAAGTACAAAGCCCTCTTGGACAAATATTTACATGGTCCATTGGATTCCACCATGTATGCAACATAATGGGTCAAAATTCTAAAAAAGGCATATTTAGCTTAGAAAAGGGAGAATGTCGTAGTAGCTTTCATAGTACCTAAAATCCTATTTTTATATAGGGCTATTTTTATATAGGGGTCAGAAAAGCAGAGCAGCAATTGGGTGTTCTAGAGATACTTGCAGAAGCACGAAAGCAAAGGGGTTTCAATAGGAACAAATCAATTAACAGTTTAGCAATGTGTACAGGGCTAAGTTCACCCATGCAGTAAAGAGGTATGGAAGTGGCTTCAAACTGCCACAGAGCGCAAGGCTGTGTACACAATACCAACTTAAAATACAGCAGTGGGAGCACAGTGGATGCACAGGACATGGGAGTGTAAGCCCAAATTTCCCTACACAGTAAGCCATTCATGTCAGAAGCTTACCCTCATCCCAGGAGTTTTCACCTCATACTTACAAAGATGCCACAATGGACATGGCGAAAATCACTGGAGCCTTGTGGGAAGTGAATCCCATGAACAGCATACCACACAATCTCTCTTCCATTTAATGGCTTTTTTCAAGTGGTGATCATGTCATAATGTCATGTGTGAACTAGATGTAATCCTATAAGCAATCCTGCTCTCACCAGGTGACATTTGATGCCTGCAATTTTAGGACTTGGGAACTGTTTCAGGGGGTTAAACGTTTTTCAGATGTCAGGGGCACTAAATTAGTACACAGGCTGAAAATCACAGGCTTGGGGAAGGGAGAAGTTCCTAAAGAGCAACAAAAACCTGAACCAAATATATTCCTCTTTTTTGTGTGGATACCATTTTATAAACTTCTGGTTTATTATTAAACTGTGCATTCAATAGGAAGCTGCCAGGAGGGAGGAAGTGTCCCAGGTGAAGATCAATTCGCAAGCGCTGAAATCAAACTAGCATTCGGGGGCGTGTTTTCAATATGCAAATACAACAACTGCACAGTAGAAAGGAATGAGTGAGCATTTTGTTTATCAACGAAACAGATTAGTTTATTTCAGAAATGACATCCAGTCGCCATTCTAATTTGTGCCACTTGTGGACAACATAAAGGTCAGAGAAGTGCAAAGTATTTATACAGAAAATGGCACTTGTCACAGCCATGAGACTGCTATGAGAATGAATCACAGGCCAAACTGTATAATGCAAGGCGATGCCTGTGAATGACTAACACCCTCACATCCAGCAGTTGAAATAATGCCAAAGATCCATCTGTGGCAAATAGTTACATGAGAGGAATTTTAAACAGCCCACAGCAAAAGGGGGGAAAAGTTTGTATGCAACTATTTATACCTAATGAGCCAGTTCAGACATCATGATGAACCATAGTTCACTGTGATGGGAATGAATGTTAGTGGGCCTTTGGCTCTCACACTCTCTTCCTCCTCCACCAAGTGCAAGAAGATATGCAGGTTTGGCTTCCATTAAAAAAATAAAAAAAAAAATTAACTGCAGCTTCTTGTTTTGTTATCTTTAACTATTGTTTGTTTGAAACAATACAACTTCAAAATCATTTTGATGAAGGAGAGTATAAAAATATTTTAAATAAGAAAGTTGAAATCTGTAAAGTTGATTTAAATCTGTAGAGTAGAACTGTAGAGTTGGAAGGGACCCCAGGGGTCATCTAGCCCAACCCCCTGGAATGCAGGAATCTCAACTGAAGCATCCTAGACAGATGGCCATCCAACCTCTGCTTAAAAACCTCCAAGGAAGGAGAGTCCACAACCTCCCAAGGGAGACCATTTCACTGTCAAACAGCTTTTACTGTCAGAAAGTTCTTCCTGATGTTTAGTCGGAATCTCCTTTCTTGTAACTTGAAGCCACTGATTCGGGTCCTACCCTCCAGAGCAGGAGAAAACAAGCTTGTTCCCTCTTCCACGTGACAGCCTTGAGATATCTGAAGATGGCTGTCATATCATATGTGATAGGTAAATGTGACAGGTAAATTTAAAAGTGTTGGTAGAAACACACTTTTTGTTCAGTGAATCACGCAACTGTTTGTTTTAATGTTTGTAGTTTCTGCAAGTACATTTTCTTGCGTGTTTATGCATTTATATACAAAATAGTATACAGTTTATATATAAAACAGTAGTTTGGAACTTTTCTATTTTAACTTTGCTTGAGTTGCTGCACTTGATGATGTAAACTCACCTGACATTTTAATACAGTAGAGAAGTATTCTACATAACGCTGCACTGAAAAACTGCCAAATATTCCTATTCAACTGTGTATTTCTTTAAAAAATATGTGTTACTTTTTTCTGAAGATAACATAATACATAATAATCACATATTCTACATAATTTGTGCTTGTGAGTTGCAGTACTTGGTAGGGGTGTCTATCACCTCCATGTGTAATTCAAATTACGAAGCAAATAGGAGTGATGGCATCGTTAACAAGGTATCTCAGGTGGGATCAGGGACTTGCTAAAGTTGTTCTGTGAACTCGGGTGCCCCCAAACCACTGCCTTCTTCCATTTAAAGTGGCCAAGCTGACTAGAGAAACACCCTAAACTTGAGAAGGGGAGTGTGTGTGTGTGGCCAGGGTGGGGGTGGAATCTTTCATTTTGTTGAACAGGTCTATGTTTTAACCACAGTGAATTATTTTCACAGGGCACTCCGAACACAGTGATTTGAGGGAAGGGTGTTGGTGCCCTTCTGAATCACTGTCTCTTTCATAACAGTTTAAAAATCAATACTTCAATCAATTTGTGTTCATTCTTAGTTTGTAAACCTTTAAGAGAGCTCAGTATAGGATCGCTCCAGTTTCCTTCAGTTCCGTTTCTGTTTTCACATGATTTATTTGTTCCTTTTTATTTCAATCCCTTTCTGTTTTCCAACAAATACCACCTACTTAAATTATTTTTTCATTCCATTCTTATTTTTCTTTAGGCTTCTGCAATATTTTATCCCATCCCACACAAACTGCCGTGTGTGTTGCTTTTCATTCATTTAAAATGTTGTTTCTCCCAGTTTTAGTTTGCTAGTTCAAGGCTTCATTCTCCTGCCTCCAGTTTTAGGATGCCTGTGATTCCATTACATTGAGTTCTTCCTGGTGAGTATTATTAATTTATATTAAAGTTTTCTCCCCCCTTTTCTAGGTCTAGTATCTTCACATACACAGAGACATACTCAGCTATGGAAGCTTGTCCTTGAAGTACAATCCCAGTTGTGCTGCTCATTGCCAACCCATCATTACCCAATTATCCAGGGGCACCACCTTGTTGCCACCAGTTTCCAGACTGATTTCTATTTAACCCACCCAGTGGTTTGCCCTTGTAGGAAAACCACTACACCTATTCTACTGAAAGTGGCAGACTTTGGGATATAGCCAATGCTTCAGCTCTTTGCATACAACATAATTTCCCCACCTGTCCCCTCCAGTCCCCTCTGCACCCTCAAAATCAGCACTGGATAGCAAGGGCATAAGAGGAAACAAAAGCCCTGCATTGGATACAACCATTTATCCCTTCAGAAGGGCCAACAAATTGCCTGCGAATTGCATCCAATTCTGTGAAAAAAATTAAAGGTTAGAAAAAAATTTGTCAAGGTTCCCTGCACACAGACAAAAACCCTGCAGTTTGACTGGTCCAGGAAGAGCCCTGTTGCCTTCAAGTTCCATCCATTTCTGTTTTCAGATTACCTGTTTCAGTCAATAGGATGGGAGAAACAGACTTTTGGATTTAAGAGATATGACGCAGACTTGAATAGCAAGCCAAATCAGAAAGACAGTGGATTCAACACAGTTCAAGTTGTTTTGTAATGCTACAGATACAACGTGAATCCTGTGGCTGGTGCACACCACTGGCGTTTACGGTTAACTTAGGTAAAAGATGGCATATATTGAATATCATTTAACAGAATGCCATTTTAAGACAGATAGTGAATTGAATAATCTTTGGCCCCTGCCGGGTCCAAGGCTTAGATCACAAGGCCACAATCCCACATACGCTCACCTTGAAGTAAACCACACAGAACACAGTGGGACTTTCTTCTGAATTAACATGCACAGAACTGTGTCATATGTACTATGGCCTAGTTCCTGGGGTGTTAAGTCCCATCCAGTTCAACAGAAGTTCCTAGTGGGTATAGGAAGCAGACTTATTATGCCAAGCCATTGGGACATTTAGCTCAGTACTGTTTATTGTTGATTGGCAGAAGTTCTCCAGAATTTCAGGCAGGAGTCTCTACCAGCCTACCTGGAGATTCCAAATATTGACTCTATGACCTTCTGCATGCAATGCACATGCTCTCCTATTGAGCTATGGGCCTTCCCCAAGTGATCCGGCTTGTAAGAGGCTTTTACTCCAGCATGGCTCATCAATGCATTGTGTTTACCGGAAGGCATTATGCGTTTCACAGTGCAAGAGCTATACACTGTTTCTCTGAAGGAGGGTATAAATAATTAAAAACAAAATGGCTTAACATTGAGCGGAAGCCCCTGCCTTTGTTCTGCACATCCCTTTTAAAGTACTCTTTAGTTTGCTTCCTAATTATTCTATTAAGAGTATGCATGGCATGCTCAGTAATTCGTAGCACTTCTCATTTGCTCTAATATAATAGAAAGAGATGCTGTAATGCCTTTTGGAACAGCATGCATCTGTATAGGTCAACTGCAGTTCAGAGGGTCAAGTTGTCAATGAATCAGTGTTCACAATGCTTATCCCAAACATGCAGAACTCACATTATCTCAAAAAACTCACATGCTCCATTATAAAGTTGATCTTAATAATGGTTTCTTTTCCTGGCACTTTGTACTGATTTTCAACATGACTACCTGACTCAGTCAGTAATGTAGTCTCACCCCTTTTCTAGCAACTTACAACTGTAATTAAATTTAAGCCATAATAGAATTTGGGAATAAAAATGGGGCAGAACTGGGGGGGGGTGTTAACTCATCCCTATTGAAGAGAGGGGCTCAATTATCAATAATTCTACCCAGATGCAAAACTGTAAAAGGAGGCACATGATTATTAGAAGTCTCTTTTCTTTCCAATACTTTTGTATCATAAAAGTAGATAAATATCTGTTTTTCAAATCTTTAGATTTTTGTTCTAATTTTAATTATGTTGTTTCATTCATCACTGCTATCTATGATTTACTGTTAGAGATAATTTAAAGGTGTTACTACACTGCTGATATGAAAAGTCTCTTAACATACAAAAAAGACACTTCTGCTCTAAAGTCTCCCACCACAGTGCAGGTTCTCAGTTGAGTGTCCTTGATCTTCTCCAAATCTTAGGTTCCTCTGTCTCAGACAATTCACAATCCCATGGCAAATTCACCCCACCAGTCTCTCTTTCTTATCTTTGTAACCCACTCACTCCCTGCCAAAGGAAGTGTGAAAAAGAAAAGGATTTCCCTAGGTTTGAATACCATAATCAATAAATGGTTGGGTCAACCAGAAAATCTTGTTGTAGACAATATTCAGCATTTGAGTAACTATTCTAGGAGCTAAGGATATTTTGCGTCTTAGTGAAGAACTGAAGAAAGAGGTGAACCTAAAAAACTGAACATCGGCTGCTGTGTCCCCAGTTCAAACTGTAAGCCACAGGACTTAAAATTATATTGGCTGCATCTGAGAAAGAGGTGAGAAGGCAAGGCCCTTTCTGTTGGCTCTGTGGGAGCAAGCTCCCCTAAGGCTCCTCCCTGAAATGTTTTCTGCACTGACTATGAATTACAGCTGGTAATTGAGCCACTCCATACAATACCTAGCGGCACACCAGATCAGCCTATCTCCAAGCATCCACACAAAGATGAAATCTCAAGTACAGCTGTACACATGAAATATCTTGCACACACAGGTCAGCCTACAAATTTTATCTCTACTGTTGTGTAAGAGCATATTCTTACCAGGCATAATTTCATGACTATGAAAAGTACAGGGCCCATAACTCTCAAGGTCTGAAGAAGACATGACGGAACAACCACCCATGAAAAAGGATGTCTCATATGAAAACCCCCCCCCAAAAAAAACCACAAACCCAGACCAAAGGAAATAGTATCTCAAGATGTTGGCAAAATGAGGACCTTGTTTTCAAAACATCCCAACACATTTTGGCCATTTGTTATTTAAAGGTCTTCTTCAGAGGTCAAATGAACAAACAGCTTGCAAATACATCAAATACAGCCTGCAAATAGTTTCTGTTAAATACATCATCTATTCAAATTAGTGGGTGACTGACTGGGTCTCCAGTAAAGGTGAACAGATGATACAATTAAAGTCAGAATGGGGAACTTGTGCACCTCTAGATGTTGCTGACAACATTAGGCTAGATGGAAAACAGGATAGCCTGGCATCAGGCAGCTTCCAACATACTTAATCCTCATGCCCAGTGGCTATATATGTGAAGAAGGCAAAGACTCTGATAAGACACATGGCTCCCGTGTAATTCCTACTTTGGCCCTCAAATTATCACCCAGTGAACTCTGTTGAACTTCTTTACAATAGGGGACTATTAACACAGCATAGCAGCTTTCATATAGGATGTCCCCCTCAGAAGTAATTAGGAGGAGTTCTTCCTTAGTAACCTTCAACCCTTATCAATGCTTCAAGTATGTTTCATTACAAACCCTGATATTTCAATAAGTGATCACAGACTTTAACAACTACCCTGGAGAAACTAACATACATAACATTAAACATACTGTACATTCTTGGTAAATGAAATGAAGTGACTAGCTATTTAATACTTCAAGACCCTGAAGCAGTTTTTTCTGCTGATGAAATTGGCTGATGAAATTAAGAACTAATAATAAATATTCTCACCATTGCTTTGCTGTCATTTGGGAAAACTCTATTGCGCCCTCAATTTCCAAATAGCATCTTCAGGATTAAACACATTTATTGAAGAACTTGATCCTATGCATGCTTACTTGGATGTTAATTCCCACAGAGTTCAACGGGACTTACTCCCAAAGTAGTATGCATAGTACTGCAGACTCAGTCTGATCACTGAATTGTTCAATATTAGCAAAGCTTGCTGTAGTCAAGAGAATATTTGATTTCCGGAGCTAGGAAAGACAGCCTTTGACAGGTCCTTCTGCACCATTACACAGAATATCCCCTTCTGGGATAGCAGTGAAGTTAGCTGGCAAGAAACCATTGTTTGAATGTCTGTGGCTACTCTGTCTTTCTCCCTTTATTTGGAGCTTCTGTGATACACGAAACCTCGCTCAGGAGCAAAATACAGTGGAAGCTGTACCACAAGTATGTTTTTCAAGACTTGTAATATTTGGCCAGGATAATTCTAATTGAAGAACATATTTATTATACTGAAGAACTGTGAAAGTACAATGTTTGGAGATGTTAAAACAACCACTAGGAATGGTTTTTATTTCATCCAGAAACTTAGATTTCGTACTAACCAACACTGAAGAACTTATTGTGCAAGCCTGTCTTTGACCACATGCATTTATAGAATGTATTTACAAGATTTTTATCCTCCCTAACAAAGATTAAGCTGGTGTACAGCTGGTGTGGCATAGTAGCCAAGAATGCAAGCTGGTGGATTGTCTCTCAAATCTCACCTCAACTCCTAGGTAGAATGAAGTAATATTCAATGTTTCTCATCTATAAAATGGGACAGTGATATTTACCTACAATAAAGGAAAGCCCTCCACAATCTGGTGCCCTCCAGATGTTTTGGACTACTACTAGCCACAGGATGGCCAATAGCCATGCTAGTTGAGGCTGACAGGAGTTGCAGTTCAAAACATCTGGATCCCCCAGGCTGGGGATGGTGGTGTAAGGATTTCTGAGTACATTAAGAGTACTCAACACTCCAAGTAATATAAAAATGCTAAGTATTACTATTATTGAAAACATAAATGGCTTATAAATGATTTTCATGAAGTCTATTCTGTTCTCATACCATCCACTGAAAAATAAACAGGAATTTGACAGTTGCAATCAATATCTCAACATTTAGTTCTAACTACCATGAATACCAACAAGAACATTCCTATTTCTTTGTTCCTTTATGTGTCTAGTATTAGGTCCCAAGTTTCACTTTAGCTTTTACTCTCTGACATCTATCCGCAGGTGTTATATATATACACACAGATACTTTTCCTGGTTCTTTCAGTTTTTCAGGGGGGGGGGGGAACCCTGGGAAACAGCCCATTCTCCCTAAGTATTAACCAATTTTTCAGGAAAAAAACTAGGGGGGGGGAGAGAGAGAGAAAAATAGGGAGATGTAGTGTTTACCCCTTCAATTTTCCATTTCTCCCTGGAGCTTCACATCTCTACCACAGGCCTGTTATAACTGCAAGCATCCTCAAACACCTTCAAACAGGAACACAAGCAATTGCTATTGACAAATACCACTGCACAGCAAGATCAAGTGTTGGGTTAAGACCAGCAAGACCCAGGCAAAAATCTACACTTGCCCATTAGGTGATGTTGGGCTAGTCAGAACTATGTATGCTCTCTAGAGCTTCCTGAGGTACAGGCAGAGGCAGAAATAAAATATTTCATTTAAAGGGGGGGCAGTCACAGAACGCTACTAAGTTCTTCTAAGAGTTGGTCGACTGAAATCAATTACTCTAAGTTAGTTCATCTACGTCAATGGGTTCACACTGAGTAGGTTTAGCATTTAGCATTGGTGCAACCCACTGTTTACGAGTATCAATTTGTTTTTGTAATTCACACAGGTAACAAATTTGTTGTTTGTGATCTTTCTTTCTATAAATTTAAAGGCTTAAAAACAACAACTTGACCACTCCTTTTTGACTGATCAAATGCCCAATCACGACCTTCAAGAAGCAAATCAAGAAGGATTTTTTTAAAAAAAGAAATAGGTAGTATTTTCTTGATTTTGCCTATCAACACTACGTTTATTGGATTGGAAAGGTATCTACTATGCCAACTGATTTAATGTGGGTCCTCAGTAATTAAGAGCCACAGAATTCTATTCTATTCAGGCTCTTTAAGTGTCAAAAACAGATGTGCCCCATAAGATAAATCAATGCTAAATGAGGAAAATGCATTAAAACAAAAACAAAAATGGGTAAATGGAGAATTCAAATTAAAAAAAGCAAACAAGCTGCAATTCATTACTCAGATGCAGAAAAGTATCTGCAGTAGTTATAAGACAATACAGAAAACTTATTTTATCCTTTAGCAGCCTGCCTGAAGTAGAAGAAAACCATTCCCCTATGTATCTTTTATATACCTTGTGAGTTTTGTTTTGTTTCAACTGAAGGGTGATATTAAAAAAATAATCATAATCATTATCTCTCCCCCCCCCCCCAAGATTCCCATTTACAGATGCCATACAAGAATAATCAGGCCTGATAAATATCAAGTTCCTTTAATGACTAATAGGATGAAGTAGTAGGTGGAACTATGATTGTTCCAGAACACTTCCTGTTTACAATTACTCAGAAAATCTCAGGAGCCTAGATTGGAACAGCTGCTTAGCTAGGCCTGAAGAATGAAGGTATCCAGTATGAGATTTCCTGCATTGTGCAGTGGCCCCAAAGTCTGACAATGGAAATCCAGGTTCATTTCTGCAATCAAACATCTGTCCACACAAACCCAGATGCTACATGGCAGACACATAACTGTCTCATTTTTGTTTACTGAGAAAATTAGTGGAAAATCAACTTTAGTCAGGTGAGGTCTGGAGCCCCCTGCAGTTATTTTTCTTCTCAAAATATTGGGTAAGTTTTGCAATGTCACACCTATGCCTTCCCCAGATATTGTTTGGCTACAACTCACATCAGACCCAGTGAGAATGTCCAATAATCAAGGCTGATGGAAGCTGTAGTCCAGCAACATCTGGGGAGCCAGATTCTTCATTCTTGATGCAACCTCTATTTTGTCTAAGATCTACTGAACTCGGGCAAATTGTTACAGTGCAGAGAAATGTTTAAGATAATTAACACAATGGTGTTTTGCCTTAAATAGAGTTAAATTTAAAAAAATGTAATAAATTCATGGTTTTGCTTGCCAGAATAAGACCTGTCCCCATGGGACAATAGTAGTAAGCCACTAGCAAGGCCAGCATGCCACACTTAAAACAGTGACACTGGAGAAGACCTTATACATGATACAGAGGTAAACCATGGTTAGCAAATACACTTTAAACCATTATTCCACATCATCATTTGTGGTTAATGATAATTGTTGAGGACTTATTCTTACCTAAATGAACTGCATAGGGTTTTCTAGCTCCGAGCGAGATTTTTAACATAACAGAAATATGCCCAGTATCCAAAGTCTTAAGTTTTTAAAATGACAGACACAAAAGTCCTTTATGCACATTTGTTCTATATGTGTGAAGGAAAAGCCAATCCTGTCTCCTGGGTGTTAAAAGATGAAAACAGGGCTCTATGAACATATAGCTGTAGGCACAAAGACACTTATACCATCACGGGATCTGATCACAAAGGGTCTGTGTTCAAGGAGCTTCATTCCCACCCACGTATAAACATACAAAAGAAAGGTTTCACCTGCTGATGCAAACCTGTTCCCCTCCCTGTGTGTCTGGAGAGGAAATACTGAGTTTAGGGTTAAAAGCTCTACTCTTTCCAACAGAGCATGCATTAAGAGCTGATCTATAATGACAGCTACCTAGACTTTTCCTCTAAACATGTTATTAAGAGATAAATAAGTAGCATAAGTATGGAATGGTACCTTGAAAAAGGAAGAGCTTACATTTTTGCTTTTTCCCAGAGAACTCTTCTAATTTCATTCTGGCTATGTAAGCTTATTTGTACAAACCATCTTTTCTCCTGGTTTCCTTGGAAGGCTCTATCAGATGTTCAAAAGTTAGCCTTTAAGAAAAGAAGAAAAAGAAAGGGGAATTGGCATGTTTTTAAAATAATTACATGAAATGAAATTTTAAATTATTGAAACTCCAAATTAGCCCTTAATAAACACACATTCAGCCAAAATACTCTCCCTGAACATTCCACAGTACAACATCATGTGAAATCTACACAATTTTACTGTTGATAACAATAATAATACTGTAATAGTAATAATATATTCACTAATTTATTGGCTTAGATGCAGGGAAGCCAACAAAGTGCTCTTCAGATGTTGCTGGAACCCAACTCCCCGTAGGCTTGCTCTGGCATAGACAATAAGTGGCACTGCAGTAAACTATTCAACACAAGGAACTGAGTGCTACAAAACAACCTGAATGACAGCTCTGGCAGGTCATGCTCCTGAAGGAAAAGGACTGCTAAGTTCTTACCTAGAGCATGTCCATATACTCAAAGCAACAGTGGAGAACCTCTAGCCTTCCATATGTTGTTCAATACAATCCCCGCCATCTCTTACCATTGGCCATGTTGACTGGAGCTCTGCTGAGGGGAGTTAGAGTAAAACAACATCTAGAGGTCTACAGAGGTTCCCCATTTCTGTTCTAAAGGCTCTAAAACACAAAGGTAGGAGCCAACCACTGCCCTGATATTTCCAGGGCGCTTTCACCCACCTGCTATGACTGTCATGGCTCGTCATGGTTCTACTACAGCAATATGCAGTGGGATGGATGAGGAGATGACCAGCTGAAAAGAGCAAAAGATGCAGCAGCTGCACACCCTCTTACAGTATCAGAAGTATAAACACTGTATCAGTACAAAGCTTTGCAATCCCAGGAAGGAACTGTACTTTGCCTTAGGTTTGTGGCCAACTGCAAGCCTAGTATAGCTATTCAAAGTCAGCTTCAGATAACTTGTGTACACAAATGACAGATCTCTACTAAGTCATTACACATCAGAAGAAACATACCAGATGTTAAGAACTTCCTTATGACCTTTCAGCCTATGATAATAAAATTAAATACACAGGATCAGTTAACAGGAAAGGAAGCACATTTCCCCACTATTTTTTGGCAGTCTGGCTCAAATATTGTTTATTATCATCAGCGAGGGTACAAGAACTAGGGTACAAATTGCTGCTTCAGCTGTAATCCATTACCTCTGAGTCTACTTATAAGTGCCACCACCAATATCTCTGATAATGACAATGGTAGACAGCAGGTAACTTATTGATCCACTAACAGTGAAGGCCATTTATTTATTGTTAAATATATAGTCAGTGAAGATTTCAAATGGTAGCCAAGTAGATATAAAATCTGCAGTTGAATCCTACCAGAAATAAGTTTCATCAATTTCAATGTGCTTTCTCTCAGAGTACAAGACTGCAGCCCTAATTCTTTGCATAACAGGTGCTCAGACTGCATTTGCACTTGTGTCTGCACTGTTGCAAAGCAAACTGTTCCACAACAAACCAGACCTGCATCAATAGTAATTATATAGCATCTCACTACCCATTTAGGGGGAAATTCCACTGATAGTTATACAGCATTTTACCAATCAATGTAATGTAGACACCGACATTACAATTTATCCCTCTGGATTACCCTTTTATATGGGTCAGTTTTCCACTGACCTGAAGCACTATGCAGATTGCACAAGTTGGTTGTGCAATTGTATGCATGCAACATGAAACCCCCACAGATCTGTACTACTGAACAAACAACCTAACTAGTAGCAGACTTTACTGGTTACAGCAGATGTGGGAAACCTGTGGCCCTCCAGGTGCTGTTGTAATACAATTCCCATCATCCCCAACCGCTGGCCATGCTGGCTAAGCCTGATAGGATTCAAATCCAGGACATCTAGACAACCATAGATTCCTCATCCCTGAATTACAATCTGCAGAAGAATGGTGCAAGATTCCCAGTTCCACCATCTTCAACTGACACTGCTAATACAAGTCCAGTATGAGTCAAAGATTTTAGACAGAGGGGCTGTGACCATGTATAGCAAATGATACTCCACAAATCTTCTCTGTGCTGGTTTGTTTGGAAATACACATTGCTGTTTCCATCCTCCACCACACTGGCATGCACACACAAGCACTCGCATGTGCGTGCACATGCACACACTTATCCTCAAACACTCAAAATCTGTCTCAATAATCCAGTTAACACAGAACACTCCAGCAAGTAAAAAAATCTCAAGTACGAAAGAGGAAACACACACCTATAGTAAAATCAGTTGTCAATTTCCTACATTCTTTCCCAAAAGAAAAAGAGAGAGAAAACCCTATATAAGTAAACACATCATATCATGGAACACAGTAGCATGCTATTAATATTACACTTGTATTACAGGGTAAAATGTAAACATTGCTGAAATCTAGCAAGAACTGATATTATTTTGCATTACCTTTCACAGGGATAAAAAGCTTCCAGTCCATAAAAACCCTTTTAGACTAGTGCAGCAAAGCTTTCACAAATAGGTTCTGCTGCAATCCAACACAGCGGATGAATTCACAGTTAGCTTCTCCTTGCCAAAGAAGAAAGCACTGCAGTCTCTTCTCTACCTTACAAAACCATCCTGGAAGTTAAACTGAAAATAAATCTGGAAGAGCCAGCAGGAGATGAGGGACTAAGCATTAAGGGCTGAAATTCTAGCTCTCAGCACAAACTCCACCAATTTCCATGAGGCTTACATAACAACTAAAAAAAAAAAAGAATTCTAGGAAAGATAAGGGTCTGAAACTCAAGCTTTTTAGCTGCAACAGTTTCTTTTTCCGTGTTCCAGGAAATGTATTTCCTTACCAGCCAATGAGATCATATAATTAGAATATGAAGGGATTATTTCTGTAAACAACAATAAACATTTCACAAGAGTAGGGAATATGAAATACCATTTAAAATGGGGGCACTCAGACACAACTATTTCACATATGCCAAGAATGTTTTCGTCAACATATTAATAATTATTTTACATTCAAAAAAAAGAAAGGAATACCTAGCTTTCTGACTACAATACACATACCAACTGTACAGTGGAAAGACTTGCATTAATCAACGGATAAGATATTTTACTACATTATATAGTCAAGACACATCACTGGTTTTGTTTTAACCACCTTTAGCATTTCTTTACTGATTACTGTATATGCAACACACACACACACACACGCACACACAGAGAGAGAGAGAGATACAAACATGCATCACTACAGCTAAAAAGAACTCTACAGTTTATTCAGAAATAATCCAAAACTACCCCCACCCCCCATAACCAGAATCAATTTACTGTCTTCACCTGCAGTTTTGCAAAAATTACAAATTCTAATAACATTTTCAGAATGAAACTTCTATTTTCTGTTCTCTGCAAGATCTTTCAGAGAGCCTTAATTCACTGCTACATTTCTGTTAACATTTTGAAATCGTTTGTGGGCAACAGTTTTCCCTAGTTCCCTATTTATTTCCTGCACTATTTTAGTTTGCATTTAAATAAGTAACAGACAGACTTGGAGAGTCACAAATATTGCCCTATCAATCTTGCTATCAATCTTTTATTTCCTCAAATTGCTGATCAGTTAAGGCCACATCCACACCATATATTTAAAGCATTATTATACCATGTTAACATTCATGGCTTTCTCCCAAAGAATCCTGGGAACTGTAGTTCGTTAAGGTTACTGAGAGTTGATAGGAGTCCCTTGTTCCCCTCACAAAGCTACAATTCCCAGAGTGGTTTAACAAGCAATCCCTCTTCCCAGGACCCTGGGAATTAGAGCTCTGCAAGAGCAATAGAGGTCTCATAACAACTTTCGGTAAGTAGCCTTAACAAGCTAGAGTTGCCAGGATTCTTGTGGGAGAAGCCATGGCTGTTAAAGAGATACAGTATACAGCAGGGATGTCCAACAGGTCGATCACGATCTACTGGTAGATCCCTGGGAGGTTTTGGTGGATTGCAGTCAATCACTGGGTCCCTTTTCTTAGCGTTGGTAAAAGAGAATCCAGCCCCGCCCCCTCACCCTGCCCTCCATTGTTGCACGACCTGCAGAACTTAAGAGAGGATGTTTGTTTTGCCAGCGATCTGTTGGTGAATGGCTGTTCCCCTTGAGCTTAGGCTTGAGTCCTCAAAATCGGGGCTTTCCTCCTGCCTAAAAAAAGCTCAACTTTGACCTGAACCCCCCAAAACGGGGTAGATTACTGCCAGTTTTTAATTCTGTGAGTAGATCACAGTCTCTTGGGAGTTGGCCACCCCTGGTATACAGTAATAGTGCTTTAAATGTATGGTGTGGGTGTGGCCTTAAGTTGAATTCACTTAAAGGCTTGTGCACCAGTGCAGGAGAGCAATAGCCACAATAGCACCTTCATTCCTTTCAGCAGATATAGAACAAGTTCTGCCTCCCAAGCAGATGTGAGGAGGGAGACTGTTGTGCTTATATTATGAGTATAACCGGTGATAGGATACAGAAGTAAAAGAGAAGTAGAAGCCCAAAGCAGTCTACTGAGAAGCAAACACCACATTTAAATCAGTATTGTAACCTGCACCTGAAATGCAATGTGGGTTGATAAAGGCAAGAATTTCCGTAGCAAGATCTAAGTGGCTTACCATGCATCTGTACCTGATACACAGCGAATTCTACCTATTCCTTCAAAGGATGATAAATATAACCAATTTACCATGAGGTCATATGTACATCTCATTAAGTAATCTTCTGAATCCACTCACAATGTACACAAATAGGCGAGGAAGCTCTGTTGAAGCCTCACAGTCAAAAATACAAATATTTTTGTATTTTTTTTACCCACAATAAGCTATTGTGGGTAAAAACTAACAGGGACAAATTAAGCTGTAGGTGAAAAGATTAAAATTCCTCTTCTTCCATCATTAGGAAAAGAAAAATCCCAGCAATGGAAGAGGGAGCCTATCCCTGTGATAGCTACCGTATTTTTTGCACCATAACACTCACTTTTTTCCTCCTAAAAAGTAAGGGGAAATGTCTGTGCGTGTTATGGAGGGAATGCCTACGGGTGGCATGCCTACGGATTTTCCTCCTCTAAAAACTACATGCGTGTTATGGTCGGGTGCGTGTTATAGAGCGAAAAATACGGTATCTTCTCCTAATACCCCATGTGGGACCCTCATGCACCTAAAATCTCCACTTGTGGGGTAAGCTGTCTCCCTCAGGAACAGTTCTGCCACAAGCTGCCTTTCAAAGTATCCCACTATGCAAATCAACTGACATCTCCATCTATTTGCAGCATAGGGCTCCAATTCAGCTTGGAACAATTAGAGAAGTGATGTGCACATGTCAAGCACCCTTGTTCTGAATTCTCATCCCATTCCTAGTAAAGCAAAGCGTGGTTTTTCTTCATCTTCAAGCAACACATATCACTGTGATGTTCTTTTATGTTTCCAGTTAGGATCATGATGGGTTTAATGAGTGCATACAACTTCTGAACTGGAACTTTCTTCTTTACTATACTTTTGCTTGGAAAGGAAATGAACATACAGAGTGAACTTACCAGGGAATATAAAGAGTGCTTACTCAGGTACTTACCAGAAAGCTGAATAGCAGATGTCAAATAAATTTTGCTCTGCTCACTTGCATGGTACTGAAACAGTATTGTGAAATATAATGAGCACAAAGCAAGTAATTAAACTGAGAAAGAGATTTTATTCACTCTTATTTCTAAGAAAGCTGTTTCAGATTTTAACCTTTGTGGAACATCACAAAGAGAAAGGCAGGACTTCGATGTAAAGGGGTATGGGTGAGGCTCCAGATACCAAATATCATCTTCTCCCACTTTTCTGAGTTTAAAAGTAACACACAAGAGACTAGTGACTCATTCTTATTACATTACTTCAATCTATTCTTTTTGACTGACTTGTGTCACGACTTCATTTTTATATTCAGATTAAACTAATTTTTCAATCTGACATTACCTTAACCTATTCTTACAGCTCCTCTTTGATTTACCATTGTATTGGAAGACTGGGCTCCTCGCTTGACTGATTCCCTTTCTTCTTATTAGGTGCAAAATCTCTTGTTCCATCAGACATCCACCATTTTTCTCTTCTTTCCTACCATGCCCAGGACATTGTCTAGGAACATTATTCCTTACTGTTCCTTCCTTCTTTTAAGAACATTTTAAAAGTCTTTTTTTATCTCTATGTTAACTCCTTAATATTTTAAACATGAGTTAGAATACATTTTTGTACCTTTGCTGCATTTGCCATCACATCTTTAGGATCAGGGTGGCTGCACTTTCAACTATGCAGTTCCCCTCTTCTACCTTGCTTTATTTAAAGAAGAAAAAGAAGAAGTACACAACTTTGCACAGAGATTGAGCTCATTGGATTGTTTTGTAATGCAGTGAACACGCTTTTAGGGCATACAGCAAAAAATGTGCTCTTGGGCAAAAATAGTGTACAAAAAAACCACATTTTTATTCAATTTGGTATTTAAATATATGTAGGAATGCTAGAGTGATATGTTTTCTTAAAGCTAGCTTCAGTAACACAGGAATTCCATCTGTGCTTTCAGACACAGAGTGGTATTTCATAAAACTTGTGAAATAATTGTATCATAACTCTGTATTTTTGCTAAAAGCTGGTTTTTCCTGGGACTTGCCATGCTGTATCAGTTCTCAAGATATAAGAAGTTTCTGTCTATTAAAAATTCCTGTTTCTCCCTGCTGGTTGCAGCAGGAACAAGACATTTAGAGACTAGTGATCTGAACTTTGGAAAGCCAGGCTTGTAATATGTCCTCATCGCCACTGACAACTACAAATTGCCCTAGGTGACCAGGTGGTGTCTCACACTCCCTGACACCAATGCAAGTCTAAACCCACTTTTTTAAAAAAGCCAAAAACATGCTCAGTTCAGCCTCAATTTGCAGTGCAAGACTACGCATATTTAACTAAGAAGCAAGTCCCATTTCCCCCCTGGAAAGACTTGCTCCCAGAAAAGCATGCACAGGACCACAGCCTTAAGCATGTATTCACGTACCAGAACTGCTGCTTTGCTTTACAACAGCCTCCACCAACCAAGTCCTGGCTAGGGCTAATGTGACTTGTAATCCAAAACATCTGCAAGGCACCATACTGATTAACATTGTTTAATGAAGAGCTGTGCCATTGTATCTTTTCTCCATAATTTAAGTAAATTGTGATAAAGAATAATAGAAATTCAATTTTGAATTCTGCCTTTGGAAAGAGATTCCTTTAGATCTATGTAGGACCTTCTTGTGTATTTATTTATAGGCCATGTTTCTAGTGAAATACAGAAGACAGCAAACAACGGTGAAAAAGAAACACATTTACAACTGGCTACAGGTTATAAATCAAGCTTATACACAACTCAAAAATCCACGACCATAATTTAAATTAGCAGTAGGCAGAGCCCATCCTAAATAGTTGCATCCAAAATGCCTGCCTGCAAGAGATTACCATTCCTCAGTGATAATAAGATACAATTCGTCAACGAGAAACAGCAATTTATCAGTGTTCAGAAATCACATTACATCATGTATTTAAGGGCTGAGCCCAAGTAGTAGAAACAAGTCTGGCCTGCATTCTAACAAGCTCTTACCCAAATAGGAGGTTGTGGTTACATTAAAATAAAAAATAAAAACTAGAATTCATAAATTTGTTGTTCAGTTGTATAACCCTCCAAATGTGTTTAAACCCATGTTTCTACACGTGGAGTTTAAAATGTAAACAGGTAGAGAGAATGCATTTGAAATGCACCAAGCAAACCTCATTTATCTGTGTAACCTTCATTTTAAAGAAACCACATTAAAGAAACCACATGTAACACTCAGCAAAGTTTTCATGAGTTTCAGTTTCATATCAAACCCTTCATGTTTGATAAAGGAAAATCTTCTTGTCAAGCCTATAGCTTGAAAATCTCTCTTTTTTCTCTTTTTTTGTTCATTTCTGGGACATAAACAAAGTGAAACAAATGAACAAACCCCCTGCCCCCAACTGTTTTTTAAATTCTCATATGGGTTGGTAGGCAGCCAACTATGATTTATTGTAGGGGTGGGGATATTATTAACTTCTGAGGACCTAGGTACCATGAGACTGCTGCCCCAGAAGCTAAGTGTGGGTAGCAGAAGCAGTGCATATTTTTCTAGAAAAAGAGGTGCCAGAACTCAACAGTGATACCCTCCCTTGTTCTCATATAATAGGAATAGCACCCACCTGAGGGGTGCTGAAATGGAGTTCCAGTGAGTTCCTGCTGGGGAAAAAACCCTGAGGAGAAGTAACCACAGGTCACTGATCATGGATCAAAACAGGCCACAAATTTATTGATCACAGATGTAAGGCTTTGGGATAGTCATTGGGTGTATACAGAATCACCCAGCCTGACTGCTGGCTGATTGTTGTTAGGGGTCAATCCTTGATGAGGATTGCCCTATGACATACATCCTCAAATACGTGCAACCCCTCAGGATTGCAGTATTGGAGGAGTGCTATGGCCCTAATTCCCTTTCTGGGCATTGGACAAAAGCACCTTCCCTAGGATCCCTTTAGTGGGATACCCTGTTTTCCTGGAGAGGGTGGAATGAGTGGCTTCCATCCTGTCCACACCCCCCCAACCCTGACTAAGGATCCAGGTCCAACTGAGATGCTGGCTCCTGTGGCGGCTGGAATTTAAGGCTGGGAAGTGGACCTGAGTGAAGCCTTTGCATTTGACATTCAGTAACACCTGGTTAACGTCTTTAGAAGTACTTCCTCTGCCACCCAGAAGAACAACTGGTTCAGCCAAATTTACCACAGTGCTATGTAATGAGCAGTGATAGCCCGGAAGTATCAAAACAAACACTCCCATGCACACAATAGGGAACTGACATCTTATGAGCTGGAAAAGTAAAAAGAAGAATTGCTACTCATGAAGATTAAGCAGCTAACTACAGTGGTACCTCGCAAAACGAATGCCTCGCAAGACGAAAAACGCGCAAGACGAAAGAGTTTTCCATTTTTTGAGTCGTTCCGCAAGACGAATTTCCCTATGGGCTTGCTTCGCAAGACGAAACATCTTGCGAGTTCTTGCGAGTTTGTTTCCTTTTTCTTAAAGCCGCTAAGCCGCTAAGCCGTTAATAGCCGCTAAGCCGCTAAGCCGTTAATAGCCACTAAGCCGCTAAGCCGTTAATAGCTGCTAAGCCGCTAAGCCGCTAATAGCTGCTAAGCCGCTAATAGCCGTGCTTCGCAAGACAAAAAATCCGCAAGACGAAGAGACTCGCGGAACGGATTAATTTCGTCTTGCGAGGCACCACTGTACTTTGTCTACACAAGTAATTCAGAACAAGGAGATGTTTATACAAATAAGGAAGCTGACCTTGAAACTGACCTGAAGGAGCTCCTGATATTCAATCCTTGGACCTGTCTGATAAGGGAGAGGCATTCAAAGGTCCTGCCACCTGGTCACCCATGGCAACTCAATAAACATGAGTGCTGCTACCAAGGTTTTAATAGCAGCAGAATTCTGCTTGAACAATAATGTTCAGTCCATCTCTAATGAGTGAAGTATCTGTGGCATACTTATTGAAAACTGCAATATTTAAACTTGATGTCCATCCAAGATGCTTCAAGTATTTTCATGCTACAGCAACAAGCATTCTATATTGTGATGTGAAAATTTCACAAAAAATATAGATATCAGCCACCTAGAACTTTGTTTCCCCAACTCAGTGCTCCCCAGATGTTTTAGATTACAACTCCCAACACTTCTGAGCACCAATCTTGTTTGTTGGGGCTAATGGGAGGGCAATGGGTTTGGGATTCCAGGTCAGACTTCCCAGAGTGTAAATATACCTTACATTCTACAAATCCCACGTCATACGGCAATAATCCCAAGGTTACATGCTTCTTAATTGCCACAGATCCTATACTGGCCTAACTCAGATGGTATGATTCATGAGTTAATGAACTGAGTTTATCAGACCCAAAACAAGCACTGCGCTTGCACTCTTTCATCTCTTCTATTGTGCACATCAATGCAATACTTCTAGGACAATGGAGCACATCCTTCCCCTGTTACATTAATTTAGAGTGAGTAGTAGTCACTTGCAAATGTCTGTAGATAAAACATCTCACTTGTCTATCTTGGCAACTGTTCACACCTCCTACAGATGTTGCTATATAGTTTACCTTGTAATAGGCTAAAATTCCTTATTTGTAGTATTTTATTTACAGTAATCAAGATGGCTGAACTCATAACACTATTCTATCCCTAACCTGGGTTCTTTGTTCCTCCATATGTACTCAACCATTCAGACATTTTCCATTAAATGGACACTACATCATGTCCTGTCCCACCTCATATAGCTTGAACCTCGTCCCAAAAGACAACTTGCTACTTCTCTTCAAATCCATCCTCAAAACTACCTGCCTCTTTTGTGAAATCTTTTGCCAAATCCTCTAGTCCTTACTCCCAACTGAAACAAAGCTTGAGTATATGCAACTATATTTGCACATACTCCTCTGCACCCTTACTTCTGCACCCTTTTTGATGATGTTTGGAATGCAAGCTGCCCATCTTTATAAAAAATGACATTTAATAATAATTGTATCTAGTTCCCTACATCACTATGGTCCACATATGATGAAGAAAGACATCTAAACTTAAAGATTCAAAATCAGTTCATACTTGAGTCTGTACCTAAAAATGCCCAGGAATCCCAGGTCATTCACATTTTAATATTTTTCAAATATTACCTTTGATAGATGTGATTCAAAAGAGGTGCTTGGACCTGAACTGAGGCTACCAGTATCAGTCAGATGCACAAACTGGATTTTTGGGGTTTCTTTGTTTTTTAGGATCAAAGCTTGAGCCTGAATATAATGAATTCCCTGTACATCACCACTAGTATCTATAAAACAGCTCCAATGTTTGTTTGTTTTTTGTTACTATTATTGGGGGAGCAGGGGCATTGTGAGTCACTGAACAGCTAGTGTACTTTCACTGAAGTGACTACAGAACATCCAAAATATTGTTGGTAATTATGTGGGAGGACCCAAGCTATAAATAAGATTTTATTTTCGGAGGAGTCATAGAGAAGATGGGGAAAACAGAATAAAGAATGTATCAGTTCAAACAATTAATGCAAAGGCACTCACAATTGCAGCTTCTTACATGTTAGACTCTTCCTGACTACTAATGCAAGCAGTACAGTATGCAAGAGACTATGTAAATGCTGTCGCCTGCATAAGCAAACAGCAAATGTTATCTGCCTGAGGTCAGAAACTGTTCATTTCAAGTCTTATTGCTCATCACAAGGCTCTGAAAAAGCTTCAGTGAATTGCACCAAGGCAGGAGCACTCAATTTTAATAGTCTGTCCTGTAGGTAATAGATTTTCAAAATTGCACTTTGTCACAAAACAGCTGGACAGATGTGAGGGGTGTCTCAACTTCCTCTCGTTGTCATCGGTTAGCTCTGATGGTCAGATCACAGATGGACTGCATGCATGATCTAGGCTTAAGCACTCAAGTAATAAAGGAGACTGGTGATAGAATTTAGTGTCCAAGGTCTGTGAGCAGCATCATGAAAGACCTGGAAATTTTTAATTGACACTTTCTCAGTGCAAATTTGTATCAGGCATTCATCTGTATCCATCTGTACCAAGCATTCATTGGCTGCAGAGCTAAATGCAACACTTACATAGAAATAATCACACATAAAATAAGCAATGACATTCTTTATCAATCCGATGGGTTTTTTAGTATCCAAAGTTGCCAATGCCAGCTACAACCAACTTTAAAGTAAATATTTTTGTTACACAAACTATAAGCCAGTAATGCTTTGACTTCGCAAATAAAGAGCATCAATGTAAATGGCTAACAAGCCAATGTTGTTTTTGTCAGCTTGACCAATTCTTAAGGAACTAATCCTACCACAGGCCTAATGGGAGAGGTACCTTCTTGTATCCAAAAACATAATACTGAATACACTGGAACTTGCTTTAAAACAGGGAGCGCTTCTGGAAGACCAGTTTGCTGCTATGACCAAGGCAAAAGGTGCTTTTGCACAACCTGAGTCTGCATCTGTTTCTGGAGAAAACCAATCTTGCCACTGTTGCATCTGCCTTGGTGACATCCAGTTCAGTTTTGCCCGGGGCTGCCTTTGATATGTGCCAAAAAAGTCAGCTGGTACAAAACAGAGCCACACTGCTGACAGGCGCCCACATGTCAGATCACCTAACACCAACATATATTTCAATGGCTCCCAAGCTGTTTCTGGGCCCATTCAAAGTTTTCGTGTTTAATTATGTTTAATTAATTAATCATGTTTAATTATGCTTGGGGCCTGAATCTTCTGAAACAGAAGATTCTGATTTTTCCCTATATGAACTTACCCACACATTTTGCTCATTAAGAAAGGTCTTGGTCAAGATCCCTCTGACCAGATTTACTAGCTATGGCAAGCAGGGTGCACAAAATAATCAATCCAAGCATTCATATTTAACTCGGCTGTGGAACATCTTGTACATGTGCTGTAGATTTTCCTTTGATTGATTAGGACCTCTCTCTCTCTCTCTCTTTGACAGCACAGAAATAGTTTCTTTTTTTCATAGTTGGACTAAAACTTATAAAAAAGCCAGATTAATACTGCTTTCTAAGAACCTGCCTAATGCCACTAAGAACCTGTCCAAATTAGAGTTTCCAGAAAAGAAGCTACCGGTGTCTTACTTGTCTAGGATCATATGCTGTAGTTCAGTTTGCTTCACTTCCATCAACTATATTTGCCATGCTAGGTTCTGTGACAATGGTGAATGGAACCAGGAACTCCAGAGCAAATGCATCCTGTTGAACAATGCAAGTTTGCAGACAAAAGCCATTATATGCACACCTGAACCAATATAAATTCACCCAGGCAGGGGAAAGATCACACAAATGAAACCTCTAATAGCTGTGCAATACTCTTTTGTCCACTGCCAACAGCTCACTCACTACCAGAAGAATTTTTTAGAAGTCACATTTAATGGCTTTAAAGCAATATACTTTATCACACCTCTAGCTGAAGTTACTGCTGTTGCTAAACATTAATTTAGCACCAGTGCAGTTGAGAGCAGAGAAACGAGACTGTTCCTTCCCAGAGGGCAACCTTGACCTTCTAAGGATTGCTTTGAAAAATAAGCTACATCTTTCATGCAATCCATGATTCTATACTTTGCTCCGAATGAGACAAGCTCTGAGAAAGGTGCAGTTGGATTATTATTATAAAGCAATTCATGGAAGTTTAATCAGAGCATGAATTTTAAATTTTACAAATTGCAAAAGCTGAAAACAGCAGCCCACCCAAGCAACCTCTCTCTCTGTCTCTATAATAGAGAAGTAGTTCTTCCATTTCCCACTCTCATAACGCACCACATGTTTAGCAGGTAGTTTGTGTCATATAAGGCAGGGGTAGCCAACTTGGTGCCATCCAGACATTGCAGGCTACAATTCCCATCATTCCCAACCATTCATGCTGCAAGCTAGGGCTGATGTAAATTGTAGTCCACAACATGTGAAGGGACTGTCTACCTTGATTGCAGATGAAAAAACAATAGAAATCTCATTGAAATATTAAGAACAGTCACATACCCAAGGAAATATAAGTCCAT
The DNA here is from genome assembly GCF_027172205.1 of Podarcis raffonei. NCBI lineage: Eukaryota > Metazoa > Chordata > Lepidosauria > Squamata > Lacertidae > Podarcis > Podarcis raffonei. The sequence goes on from NC_070606.1 coordinate 68,296,874, forward strand.
TGTCCCAGTGGTAATGATTCCCTCTTTTTTGAGTTACTGGCCTAATATATGGAAAGCAGGTAGTACAAGGAACCATTCAACCAGCTTCTTCAGACCTGCTTCCATTACTACAGGGATATGCACAGACTCAATCAACACAGAAGACAGGATTAACCAACACCCCAAATTTAAATGACATCAGGAACATAGGAAGCTGCCTTATACCAAATTAGAACACTGGTCCATGAAGCTCAGCATCATCCACACAGAGTGGCAGTGATTTTCCAGGGCTTCGGGCAGGAGTATCTCTCCTAGGCCTACCTGAAGAATTGTCTCTCCAAGAACAAAGTCTTTCCCAACCCGCCCTAGAGATGCTAGGAACTAAACTTAGGAAACGTAGGGACCATCTATACCACTGAACTACAGCCCAGCTCTGGAATGTGGAAGGGTCCATTTGTGAACGGGGCTCTTCTATAGCTATCCGAGATGGAGCAATAATAAATGAAAAAGGGTGGAAATTATGATGAGGCATGGCATTTTAAAACACTAGTAAAATTTAGGCATTGACAAATGCATTTTAGTTTGCTCAGAACCTCTGGATATAGACCGAACCAAATAAAACACAAAGTTTACTCAAGTGTTAGTCCAACTCATTTCAACAGAATTGCCTTCCATTAACATCTTAAACTGGTTTAAGCCCTGAAAAGGGGACAGGGGGGTGTAACAGAAAGGAAGGAGACTTAGGCTGGATCCTAAACCATGTGACCTTGTAACCCGGCATAAATTAAGCTGGCAAAATGGGTGGTGTAATTCAAACTCTGTTTTTAAAAGGTTTGTTTTCCCTATGCCAGCCTTACGCTGGCTCTGTCAGCATTAGCCCTGCTCCTGAACCAAGTCTGAATTTGGCATGATTTATTATGACTTCTCATACTTAGTATTGCTCCCTTAGGATCATTTCAATCGTCCATATTGGATTTCTGGATCATTACATTGTTTTACCTTGCTAGAGATCAATGCACATGCATTTCAACTTTGAGAGCAGGTTATCAGGTTGCTATCTAATATATTGTTATGGGACTCCACACATCTCCAGGAGCTGAGAAATTCTAGAGGCCGTGCTACCAAGGCTTGCTTTCCTTTGGAAACTGGAGACTTAAACCAAGTGATGCAAAGTTGGTGTATTTACAAATATACAACAGAACATAAGCAGAAACACATGGCACACACACAAGGCGTCAGATCTCCTACCTCACAATGGCTCTCTCAGGCGGCAAAGTGTGTCTAAGCCCCAGCTTACTTTCCAGCTCTCTACTTTGGTTTTTCCCTGTCATACCAAAACTTTTTTGTTTCATTACATGCATCCCTTTTCTGAACTCTGATCATTTTCTCATTCCACATCAATCTCAGAAGATTAGCACATAAAAAGTGGGAACCTACCAGTCATCCTGGGCCATTATGAAATACGGTCTTTAACGGCATGGAACCCTCAAGAGGTCAATCCTCAGACATCTCAGGCTGATATGTTGTGAGCCCCTTTGGGCACAATTTTGTAGGAAAGTAGCATACAAACAAACAGATGGCAATGATGATGGAGCTACCACAGGGGGAGGAGGGGAATCACAAAACCTCCCCACCCCATCAGGCTTTTAGTGGGAGTTAAGATTGCTCTGTAAATAAATATATCTATGGAGGGGTTTTTTTCTTCCTTTCCTTGATTTGTGAGCCACTTTCGAGACCTTTTTTGGCTGAAGAGTGGGGTAAAAATGCTTTAAACAAGTCAGATCCCAGACTGTGAAGCAAAACCTGACCACAGTATGGGATCTGATGGAAGATGCTTAAGTGATGGTCCACCTACAATAATCAGGCAGAAATCTTATAATGTGTTGGTAATATGGTAATAAAACAGAGGACATGGTTAACTGGGTGCTGCCCCTACCCCCCCCCCCCCCCGCCAGTAACCAATTCAAACTCCATTTCATTTTGTTCATGTAATTCTTTCAAATATGAGGCATCAGAAGATTTTCAAAAACTTCTACACATTGTTGTCAGGTCAGTGGCACAGATTAAAGTCAGATTTTAAAGTATGAGTTCCAAATCAATATCTCTAGCCTTCCCCCATTAAAGAAACAGGATCAAGAAATGGTGATAACTAATGCTTAGCTATAATTCTTAAAGCCAACTTTTATCTGATCTTATGTCGTAACCGCCCTGAGACCTGTGGGTATAGGGCGGCATACAAATTTAATAAATAGTAATAATAATCTGTTCCTATGAGGTGTCTCATAATCAACTGCTTCTGCATAGTAAAAGGACACACCTCCCTCTTGCATTAATGGGCCAATCACTTTGTAATAACACCTGCCTTCTTCGGTCTGTGCTTATCAGATTTCCAGAGAGAAACCTTGCACCTGAAGTTGCTTCCAGCCTTCAGCTCTCTGTCTCTCTCCCTGTTTCTATCCCACACCAAAACTGCTTCTTTTATTATTGCTGACACTCATAAACAGAGTATCTGTCTCAACCAATCTATGCTTCATGCATCTTATAAAATGAGTTCTGGCCCAGGGAAACCCATTTGTAAGTCATTTCAAAATCTCTCTGTTGGTTTTTCTGCAACAACCTAACTTAACCCTGTGGAATCTTCAAATGGGATGTTTCCAAGCCATGAAATTTCCCAACTACCAGACTTCATCCTACAAAGATCTGGCTCCTGTGAGAGATGGGATTCCCAAGCAACTGTGTCGCTGTGTTCAGATGAAGCATTAAACCATGGCTTAGTGCAGAGGTTGAGAACCTCAGGCCATACGTGATCTGCCAGGTCATTTTGGCCAAGCCACACCTGCCATCATATATGATGCTGGATGTGGGGCAGGTAAAGATGGGGCTTGGCCAAAAGGGACAATGCCTGCAAAGTCCCTTTCATATCGCTTCCCAAGCATCCAGTGAGCAGCTGACTGACAGACATCTGGGAAGTACTGTGCACTTTGTAATTCCTGTGCTCATTGCTTTCCAAGCACTACACACAGTGCTTGAAGAGCCCCTTACACAGCTGGATGTCAAGTGTTTAGGAAGCGCTGTGCTTTGAGAGGTATCACTTTTAGAGGTATGATGTCAGATGATTGACTGGTGGGTGGCCACACCCACCTGCCAAAGCTGGCTTGCGAGGGCAGGAGAGATATATATCTGGCCAGCTGGGTGAAAGCATTTCCTCACCCCTGGCTTACTGCTACATGAATGAGCTGCACCAAGCCCTTGGCCTTACATGCTCCCTGTTTCCCTTCCCATGCATCAAGGAGCACTTCCACGTTTAATTTCAGTTTCCTTTAAAATCAGCTTGTTGTTTCAGTCAAACTATTGATCATTGTTCACATTTGCATCAAACAACCACCAAGTTACCAAGTTTTATTACGGCAAAAGCCAGTGACACTAAACAACATCAAACAACCATGCATATGCTTTGCGCACCTACATACAGCCTTTTTTGCTCCTGCTTTTTCACCACACGTATGTCACAAAAGATTTCCAAAACCCACAACTAGCCATTGCTTCCTATTTTTTCTGAGCTGCCAGAATATAACGAATGCCAAGGTTTAAAGTTGGCTTCCAGATCCTGACTCATCTGGAAGCCATTAACCATGGTTTCACCAATCAGACAATACATGAAGCCATGCACAGGTACATTAAGCTCATCTGGACCTCAGCTTATTAAGTCTCAATTTGATTGTGCGAACATGGCCACTAACTACAGCTGGTTTAAACAAGCCAGCATCAGAAATCATGGTTTGAAGCTGATTTGTTTTGAAAGTGACAACAAATAGTGATAGTCCATGATCATGTTTAGCTGACTGAAGAACATGTCAAGTTTAATAGAAATTGGAAGTAATAGCTGTCAAATGCTGCCACATGTGCAAAGAGAGACTGTGCAGGTCTAAAGCTCGATAGGACTGTGATTATTCTTTATGATTTATTTATTTATGTATTTATTAAATTTGTAGTTTGACCTTCCTCCCAAAGCAGTCCAAGATCAGTTTATGCAATCAGGTAACTGATCATCCAAACCACAGGTCAGAAGCCGTCCACTACATTTGGCATTTGCTGCTACAATTTATACCAGTTAGTCTCCATTAACCCCTGAAATGAAAACTCTTTTCTCCTAATCAGTTCATAGGAAGTGTTTCTCCATCAACTGAAACATGAGCAGTACCCCCTCCCCCAAAACAACCTATTACTTCCAGCCGTTGCCCTGGAAAATTAGTATTCCTTACTGAATTACAGGCAGTGAGCTACAATGTGTACATTCAACCACACATCACACAGAAGTATATTATAAAAAGAAAACAAAGTTGGCAACCTCATGCTTAAACTACAGAAAGTGCTCTACACAGGCTTCCCATCAGACTGGATTTGAGTGGTGGACATGCATGTATTATACTGCACTGAGAGAAACACACTGACTGTAGATTAGTTAACAGGCCATGTTCAAGGTAGCAGATTATTAACATATAAAAAGCTCTGAATAGCTCAGAAGCAGGTTATCTGTCCCTGTAAGACTAGCAGCTGATACAATTTCTTGTGGCATCATGCTACAGAATATGACCAGGAAACCAGCATTTTCTGCTATTGACTCCAACTTTCAAATGCCCTCCCCCTCTGTTAAAGATGAAGCATCACATCCACTATTTGCTTCAGATGCATTGCAAACATCTTTTCTGCAGGCTTCCCCAAATCACTGGATTTCCCACCACCACCACCACTGGATTTCTGTGTGGTATTTTAACCTCAGCTTTTACTGTAATGCTTTTGTGTTTTTATGTTGATTTGTGCACCACTTAGACATTTCAAAAACGAAATGGTTTAGAAATAAGTTATTATGATTATTTATTTATCTTGGTTAATGCTTTGTCTTTCAGGCCAACATTTCAGAATACAGTAGTACCTTGGTTCTCAAATGCCTTGGTACTCAAACAACTTGGAACCCAAACACTGCAAACCCAGGGTTCCAGTTTACAAACTTTTTTTGGAAGCTGAACGTGTTCCGTTTTGAGTGTTCTGTTCTGAGTGTTACACTGAAGTTTGTTTTTGCTATTTATTTTATGTTTTTGCAGCTCTTTTTGCTTTGTTTTTGTGACTGTGTGGAACCCAATTCAGCTACTGATTGATTGATTGTGTGACTGCAGTACATTGTTTATTGCTTTCATTTTATGGATCAATGGTCTCGTTAGGTAGGAAAATTCATGTTAAATGGCTGTTTTAGTGGTTGTTTTTAAAAGTCTGGAATGGATTAATCCATTTTGCATTACTTTCTATAGGAAAGCATGCCTTGGTTTTGGAACGCTTTGGTTTTGTAATGGACTTTCGGAATAGATTAAGTTTGAGAATCAAGGTACCACTGTACTGACACACCCATTCTTGACAGCAGGCAGAAGTGTATCCTCCCCCCCCCCCGGGTTCAGCCAGTCTCCCAACAGAGTGACACAAACGTCAGCACCAACCTCCCCTTTATACCCACTAGAAATGCAGAAGGCACAATGGCCAGTTCCCCACCAGCAGAAATCCTCAACATAGAGTGTTCAGGGAGAGGGGAGGCCCAAGCCAGTCTGTGCTGGATCCCAAGCTGGTCTCCCAGTCATCATGCAACAACATTGGCTACAGATCAGGCCCAATTATTCTGCCATCCCACCAGTGGCAAAGCTTCATGGTCCAGCACCGGGGGTGGAGAGCAGGTGGGGGCAGGGCTGGCATGCGTTCTGGGGGCGGGGCATGCCACCTGCGGGGGTATGGCACCCAGAATGGGGGGGGCAGTCGCGATGGCACCCTGGGGATCGCGCTGCTGGGGGTGGTGCGCTCCCCCCGCACTCCTCTTTCTCCGCCAGTACAGCCCACACCTCCTGCTGGCACCACCATGAGCATCAGGGCTGTGGCTCTGCCTCTCCATGTAGCCCCTCCCACAAGGGGCGTGAGTTAGGATTGCACTCTTAAGCAGCTATGTGCGCCTGCACAAGCAGTAATGAAAGACAACACTAATATTAACACAGCATGCATTACAGGCACTCAGGTGAGCTCCAGCCCTATATGATACCAAAGTCAGTGACTGTGCATTAAAGCTGTCAGAAATGAAGTTGTGATCTTGCTAAGAGAAGTCTCATAATGAGCTCGTAGGAGGATTTGGAAACAGAGAACACAACTGACCCAAGCAACTTCCCCTTCCTCATTTAAGTGCTTGAAACAGATCAACTTTGCTTAGAAATACGTATCCAATGTGAAGAAAGATCTCTAGTGTCTGTCAACAAGAGAGTCCAGGAGTTAAGTATGTTGTACAGTTCAGCAAAGCAATGCTCCCAGAAAGTGTTAAGTCTTTAACAGTGGAACACTAGGAATGCCCATTTAACTCCATTCTCAAGACTAGTGAGGTTCTGGAAATTCTTATGCAACATCTGAACATGTTTTAAAACAACAGCAAGGAGCTGCTGAATGAGAGAAAGAAAAGAAAAGGGGGGAAAAGAACTTGAAACGGGGCTGGAGGGAAATAGCTTTTTGCCAGAGCAATCGAAGGCACCCTAGAACAAAATAAATACACAACAAAATAAAAGCTGTATTTAAATACGAGAACCCCAAATGTAAAACAAACTTGTTTTCAAAAATCAATTCTTACTCTCAGTCGCTAAGCTGTAAAATGGGAGGAGCTGTGCCTCGCAGTATGAAGTCAAGCAAGATTAGCCTTGCATGCAGAAAAGGAGAGATACTAGTGAGGGATAACATCTTAAGTTTAAACATTCACAGCTCGAGCGCTTATCGTTCCCCTTCGGAGGCGTCCCCAGCCCCTCTGTCTGAAGCCTTCACTCATCCCGGCCGATAAAAAGAGCGAGAAGTGACTAAATTTCACATGACTGCTAAAAGGAAGGCAGAAGCAGACGGCGGACTCCGCTGCCTGTTGAGCAAGTCGGTGTTGCAACCGAAAGGGAGAAAACCAAGAGAAATACCTTTGCCGCCTTTACTACGATGAAACACCAACAGGAACAACGACAACAGCAACACACTGCCATGTCCCACACAAGAGTGAGCTGTTCCCGGAGGGAGAGGGGCGGCGGGCGGGTAAGAGAGAAGAAAACAGGTCTCGGCGGGGGACAACGGCCCCAGAATCCATCCCGGATCAGCAGAGTCACGAAGGAGGAAGAAGCCCCACAGAAGCCAGCGGGACTTGACTGCTAAATAAACACGCCCGGGTCGTAAAAGTCCGCGCTGGGAAGGTTTCGACCGGAGCTGGGCACGCGCTCGCGCGCAGGCGCCGCCGCAATCAGGGGCTGCTTCAAACAGCCGATTTCCAGCGGCTTCCGCGCCACATTCCCCACCAAGAGCTCCCACAGCCCGGCGGCTCGCTGCGTCAGCAGACACGGCGATTCCAACCAGCCACCCACCCCTTCTCACATCCCCTCGCGCTCGGGTGGCGGGGCAGGGAAGCCGGGAAGCCCGCAAGTTCCCCTCAGACCCTTCCTCTCTCTCTCCTTACCTCACCAGCCCAGGTAACGCCAGTGGTTTCCCCCTCAGAAGCCAAGCGCAACCCGCGTTTCACACACTCACCTGGACGAGCAAGGGCGGCGGCGGCAGCCACAGCAGCTCCTGCTTTCCCTCAGCCGCCACAGGCTCTTTTTTCCTCCTCTGGCCGCTGTTCTTCGAAGCCAACGCGGCGGCGGCGGTGGCGGCTTTCCCTGGCCTGCCCCTGACACCGGCAACTCCTGCTCGTACGGTACCTTCCGGGGCCCAGGTCGCTCCGGCGCCAGCCCCCTTGCGGCGAGTGTGCCTGTCTGGCGAAAGGCGGCCGGGCGCGCGCACTCTCCCTCCCCGGCGCGCGGGAAGGGGGAGGGCGAGCGCATCACCTAGGCAACAGCTTCCCTCCCTCTTCTCCTCCTGCTCCTCCGCCCTCCCAATTCGTTCCGCCAATCTCCTGGGAGCTCGTGGCAGAAGGGCCAATTAAAAAACGCCCAGGGCCCCGCAAGAGTGCTTTCGCTTTCCTCCTCCGGATTTGGCCAAAGGGAGGTGGTTGGAATCTCCCTTCGGTTGGTACGAGCCGCCGCAAACAGACGTGCCTCCCTGGCAATGCGGAGTCGGTTGCGCGCGGCGCAGGTTAGCCCGGGAGACGACTCCGAAGACCCTTTGCCGGGGGTGGACGCGTCCTGGACGGGAGGGATCGCTTAGCTTTCGGGTCGTTCCATGGAGGGGAGAGAGGGTGGAGAAGGGAAGAGGTTCGTGTGCGGTGGGCAAGATCAGAAGAGCCTGCTGGATCAGCCCGGTGGCCCATCTAGTCTAGCATCCTGTCCTCAGAGTGCTCGATCAGATGCCGGCGGAAGCCCGCAAGCAGGACCCGAGCGCAAGAGCACCCAATTGAGTTGGGGAGGCAACTCCGGTCTTGGTTAAATTAACGCCCGCGCAGTCGGATTCCCCGCATTTCTGCTCGGAGTACGTCCCGCCTGTGGTCACTGGGTCTTGTGACTAAGGACGTTTGCACTGGACTGCAGCCTTCAACCACGATGCCGCACTCAAACTCAGCGGCAAAATTTCCAGTCCGGTGGCTGTCATTGCTTGCAGGGTATTCTTGGTTACTGCTTGATGGGCAACCTTGAGATTCTGCCCTCTTTCGAACGGGTGACCCATCTATACATTTCTGATGATTTACTTCATTGGATAGATTTATTTATTTAAAGAACTGTAGCCTTATTGGCTGCTGCTTTACTCGTTCTGCTCATGATTTTTTGTAATTATTATACTGTTTTTTATTATGTTATCCATTTGATGGTTTTCTTGCTGTATTAGATCACAAAGTGTTTTACATGCTGTTCTCCCCCATGAGAACTTTGAGTTAAAATGCGGGTTACACAGTTTCTAAATAAAGAATGAATTCCATCCCTACCACTCCCACCCCCACAGTTTTAATGCATGTTTAATCAGGAACTGATAAGCCTCAAGCTGTGGGAACAGCTAAGAGGTGGTGGTTAATCTCAACTGAAGCAGAGGCAGATATCAACACAGCTATCAAAACAGTACACATAGCACAATCATATACATGTTTTACTCAGAAGTAAATGTTCATTGGGGGCTTGCTGTCTACTACATGTACTTAAGAGTGGATCAGTAACTTTTAACAAAGATTCTTGTGCCTTCTTCCAAATTCCAGGATTTTGAAGGATAACCAACTTCATAGTCAATATGCTTAAGTCTAATCAATGCATGAAATCGTTAAGACCACAGAGTAAACTGTCCTGCCAGGTGATCAAGCCTTTGTTTCCCCACCCCTCCACCTGAGAAGCTCAGTGTGAAACCTCTTCCTACTCCAATAAGTTAGAAACTTTACCACTTTACAGCTGTGCAACTTTGTCTTAATGCTGTATGAAAAAGCACATGACACTGACCTTTTGAGAGTTTGTAAGTAAACCATTTTCAACTTGCCAAATGTGTGGCCCTTTTTTATGCTTTTCTCACGAACCTTCAGAGTCTTTCCCAGAGCACAGATTCAGGCCATCTGGATTGCCCAAGGAGTTTGGGCTGCTTATGAGAAATAGATTCATACAGAGTAGCCCCTTACTTCCAAGGAGCTTTGTTCTTCAGGCAGGCACTTTGGACTTCTGGCAGCTGACTGGAACTACACCTTTAGGAGCCAGTGCTTCCATAGACTCAATGGCAGCTCACCCTCTGCCTCCAATCCTGTGACTCTTGAAGGCCTGGGATATCCCATATACTGTATTTCTCTCTGGTCACTGACACAGCCTTCTTCTCTGTAACATTTGCTTTGGGGTTTGCACCATGTCCTTCTCTGAGCAGGATTCATCCAGCAGAGGCATGGCAGTTGAGATATCTTAAGTGATGTCAAAATCAGTGTGATTTTGAAAGATTCAATCCACCATCTGGATTCAAAGTGGTGTCTGAAAATCAAAGACCTGGTCCTCAATCTCAGGAACCACACTGCCAAATTTGGTGCCATCTCAAGAAGTGTCCAACTGCATAGAGAACAGATGGACAACTTTTCAAAATATATAGTAGAAGTAGATATAGCGATGATCTAATAGACTCAGTGATTGCTGTAGTTACCCAGTGCTGAAGGAGAGAAAAACACTCTGCATATGATTCAAAGAACTACCTGTGGAGGAATCCCAAGTGGGGGACAAGGAGGAATAGGGCAGGAGATGCACCACCACATCCCAGCCCCAAGTAGAGGAAGTGGGTGGATAGTGGCAGTGATGCAGTTCTTTCTTCTCTGACATTACTCTTACAACTGGCTAGTGTTTTCTGCTTGCTACTGCCAGTGGTTGCTTTCTCGCCACCTGCGGCAGGTGGGGCCTCCATCACTGCGCTGGTTGAGGCCCATGAAGAGGCATCTTTGCATCATTCTAACCCCTCCAGCATCAATTGGCAAAGACAGGACTGTGAACTACTCTGAGACGCCCAGGAATAGGGCTGTATATAAATTCAATTAATAATAATAATAATAATAGGACTACACTCTTAATTAAGGCAAACAAAGTAATCTTTCAGTTTTAATTTAGGGCTGTCCCAGTTAAGGAATTCTTAGTGAATCATCTGTTTTAACAATTTATTAAATTTACATACAGTACAAGTAAAAACAAGTTTGGAGATGATGCCAATTGACTGGTCAACTACTATATGTACATCAGTTTTGTCTGTAAGACTTTTTCAAAGCCTGATACATTTTCTTGTTGGTTCTGCCTCTCTGTGTTTCTCTCCTTTCTCGTTACTACGTAATGGAAAATGTGAAGCATGTTGGTGTACCCCTTCAGACTTTCCTGGAAAGGCTGGGCCCAGAGCCACGCTGAACTTTGAGAAAGATTTAATGCCATTTTCAAGCAGCGACCTAACGGGAACTTTGCATTGTGTTTTAAGAGAATGTACACTGCCTCAAAAGGAGAAATACTGCAGACTGAGGATGAATGTTAAGAGTGGTCCTACACAGAATGCTTTTACTAGATCAGGTATGTCCAACCAGTAGATCGCAATTTACCCTCCTCCCTCCAATGACAATGGGTAGATCAATGCCAGGTTTTTTTTATACTGGGAGTAGATCACAGTCTCTTGGGAGTTGGACATGCTTGTACTAGATAATACAAACAAGTCTGTATAAATGGGCACAAACCTAGCTTCAGAAACAACAATATTCAGGAACTAGTAGGAGAACATTTCCACTCCCAGAAAACTTGGTTGTGCAACTGATCTTGGGACTCATCTGCACCAAAAGGATCTAGGAGTCTTGGTTGACCACAAACTTGACATGAGCGAACAGTGTGATGCGGCAGCTAAAAAAGCCAATGCAATTCTGGGCTGCATCAATAGGAGTATAGCATCTAGATCAAGGGAAGTAATAGTGCCACTGTATTCTGCTCTGGTCAGACCTCACCTGGAGTACTGTGTCCAGTTCTGGGCACCACAGTTCAAGAAGGACACTGACAAACTGGAACGTGTCCAGAGGAGGGCAACCAAAATGGTCAAAGGCCTGGAAACGATGCCTTATGAGGAACGGCGAAGGGAGCTGGGCATGTTTAGCCTGGAGAAGAGGAGGTTAAGGGGTGATATGATAGCCATGTTCAAATATATAAAAGGATGTCACATAGAGGAGGGAGAAAGGTTGTTTTCTGCTGCTCCAGAGAAGCGGACACGGAGCAATGGATCCAAACTGCAGGAAAGAAGATTCCACCTAAACATTAGGAAGAACTTCCTGACAGTAAGAGCTGTTTGACAGTGGAATTTGCTGCCAAGGAGTGTGGTGGAGTCTCCTTCTTTGGAGGTCTTTAAGCAGAGGCTTGACAACCATATGTCAGGAGTGCTCTGATGGTGTTTCCTGCTTGGCAGGGGGTTGGACTCGATGGCCCTTGTGGTCTCTTCCAACTCTATGATTCTATGATTCTATGATTCTATGAAATGGACTCTCCAGTTGGACTATCCCTTTCCTCTCTACAGGATCATCTTAACACCAACTACCCCCGGGAAGGGAAGCCTGCGAACATGACATCAAGTTCCTTCTGTCCCAGCCCACTTCCATACTACAGCAGTGGCAGCTACTACCAATTGCTCTTTGAGAAAGAGCAGGAGAGCAAGAGAGGCAGACAGGGACAACATCAAACTCAGGCTGGGCTGGGTTTTCTGTCATTTTGAATGTGTCTGTTGTCACCATAAGGAAGTTTGAGGACTTCAATGGAAAGGGGGATACAGTATTAAATAAGGTGCTACATAAATGAGATGGTTTCTATAACCACATATCTGGAACTATGGAATAGGAGGCGCAGTATGACACAATTTTATTAATTGTTGTTGCTACTACAGTGGTACCTCAGGTTAAGTACTTAATTCGTTCCGGAGGTCCGTTCTTAACCTGAAACTGTTCTTAACCTGAAGCACCACTTTAGCTAATGGGGCCTCCTGCTGCCGCTGCGCCGCCGGAGCATGATTTCTGTTCTCATCCTGAAGCACATTTCTTAACCCAAGGTAATATTTCTGGGTTAGTGGAGTCTGTAACCTGAAGCGTATGTAACCCGAGGTACCATTGTATTACATTATTGTTATTTATTTATTAATTTTTCTATCCAACCTCCAACCTCCCCCCTCTCCTTTCCTCCCTCCTTCTCTCCTCCCTCCCTCTCTAAGCAACCCAGGGCGGCAAACCACAAAGTAATAAGCACAATGCAATGGAAACAAAACTTGAGCAATCACTGCCTCTTAAGCTTACCTACCTCAATGGATTCTTATGAGGATAAAAAATGTGGAGGGAGGAAACCTTGTATGCCACTCTGAGCTTCTTGGGGAAAAGGTGGAATAGCTATCAAATAATAATAAACATTGTTTTAAAATGATTAAGAATGCATAATGTTATTTAGAACAAAGGTTTTGTGGAATATTATAGGGCAGTGCTGTAGGACGAAAACCTTCCTATTATTGGGGTGGGGGTGGGTTTTGCTCCTTTTATGGGATACTTTTTTTTAATCCAGTGGTTTTGTTTTAATTTACTGTGCTTGAGTCTGTCATTGCTGTATTGTAGCTGATCTGGAATTGTATTGCATTTTTATGGATGGTTTTGAGTGTTGCCAGCCACCATGATGTGCACAAGCACCGAAAGGTCAGGATATAAATTTTAAAAGGAAGCATTGTTTAAATAGCAACATTGGCGAATTGGCCACTGGCAATCCAAAGGAAGATTTATTGTGAAAGCTACTTTTCCTTAGAAAAGCCTATTAGTTTTTCAGTAAATCCTGAACCTTAAATGAATTGGGATTTTTTAAAAAACAAAAACAATCCTAAGGCAATTGCCAGTTGCAGCACAAAACCTTTAACAACAACAATCAATGTCTATTTTTAAATCACCAGCAGCCAAATAAAGGAAGGCTGCCAATTTCCTGCTATAGTGAAGTAATTTTTTATTTCTTTAAGTGTGTTTTTAAATTGACTTGAGTAGAAACAGATAATTACTTTGTTCCATAAGTGAGCATAGCTTTGTGTTACTATTTATAAATAGTATTTATAAAAATATTATTTATAAATAATCCAACTGGAGGCTCCAGCATGAAACTGCTGAACTGCAATGCATCAAGTAGTTTGATACTATTAATCTGAGTCTGAATGGAGACAATGGTTTCCTGTCCCACTACAGGTGTTAGTACAATTGATTTAGCAAAGTTGATTAAGCAAGAAATCCTATAGCAAGATGAAAGGGATCCATCAGGTCTCCAGCTGAGCTCTACAGTGGCTTAACTGTCTCATGGTTGGCTCAGCCAGAGATATGCCAATGTATCTTCCTGATCTATGCTGAGACCAATCCTGGTGAATCTTAAACTGGCATAAACCCTGAAAAAGGGGTGCTCTGGGGTGCATTGTGGTGATGGGACCAGAGAGGGGGGACTTAGGCTGGATTCTAAGCCCATTCATCTTATGTCACATGGTGACCTGACATAAATTAAGCTGGAAAAATGGGTGCTGTAACTCAAACACTATTTTAAAGGCTTGCTTTCCCTCCGCTAAATATAGGCTGATGAATGGAATTTGGACCTCAGGTTTAACTTGTTCCTTGCATTATTCCAACTTTTGTGTGTTGAATTCAGGGCTGGTCCACTCACTATGCCAAGTGCTCTGTGTCTTATTCAGCTTTTCAAGACCAAAATAAACTCCTCGGTTCTTTCCATTGATAACTAATACCCGACAAAGACACCATAAACACAGAAGAAACTGCTCTGTGCGATATACATCTCTGGGGAAGGGACTCCAAATAACAGTATATTAGATAAGACCATGGGACACGGGTGGCGCTGTGGGTTAAACCACAGAGCCTAGGACTTGCTGATCAGAAGGTCGACAGTTTGAATCCCCGTGATGGGGTGAGCTCCCGTTGCTCGGTCCCTGTTCCTGCCAACCTAGCAGTTCGAAAGCACCTCAAAGTGCAAGTAGATAAATACGTACCGCTCCGGCGAGAAGGTAAACGGCGTTTCCGTGCACTGCTCTGGTTCACCAGAAGCGGCTTAGTCATGCTGGCCACATGACCCAGAAGCTGTACGCCGGCTCCCTCGGCCAATAAAGTGAGATGAGCACCGCAACCCCAGAGTCGGTCATGACTGAACCTAATGGTAAGGGGCCCTTTACCTTTACCTAGATAAGACCATGTTGACTTGGTTCTCTGCACTGTGAATATGAATGTGCAGAGAATAAGAAGTGCACTCTGCCTCTAGTCCTAACCAAAGCCTTTTATGAAAACCAACATGGTCAGGAAGCTGTCCTTGGTTCTGGGGTGGGGAGGCAAGAAATCCTCTCCCAGTGATGTTCCTTTCCAGTTCCATTCCATGTAGAATTGTACTAACAAAACCACTGAAAGTTCACGTTCCTTAAAATAGAACTCGGGTGTAGTTTGTACGCTTGACTCAAGGAACCCTTTTCATGTTCTGATTGGAAACTGTAGTAGAAAACCTGAAGTGCTCAACTGGCTTTGCTCAATACCTCTGTCAGGTGGCTTAATCATAGTAGCCAGGTGCTATTATATACAATCATGGTTGAAGACATGACTTGCTGTGTCACTGTGTTGTTGAGTGCCTTCTAGGTTTCATGATGGAAATGGCTCATGGGGTGAAGAGATTTCTCAGACTGTTCAATTCCTGGTACTGCAAGTAAGTTTTGGGGGTTTTTTAACTGGCAAAATTACAGGTAAAATGCACAATAAATTCTGCTGGAATTTTATGAGGACTTTTATTTTACAATTGCAATGTGGTGTGGAAATGTGTTGAACTGAAGAGTTGAATAAGAAGTTGAAATTTGACAGATTTGTCCATCTTTAATCAGACTTGGCATGTGCTCCCTAGTTGATTCTTAATGGGGTCAGATATTTTTTCACTGTGATTCTTCAGTGAGCTCTTAGAAAAGCACTTTGCTGCTGCAGGTATTACATTTGTTTACTGCCTTCCTCTAAAGATCCCAGGGCGAATCCCAACAGAAAAATTCAAAATGAGAACACAAAATACATAATAAAACAAAAACAAACCGATACCCTGCTCCCACTCTACTTTTGCATCTTATTACCATTCAACTTACATCTGAGTAAGCATGCACTGGATGGTGCTGCTAAAACAGCTTGACAGCAACAGTTCTTGCATGGGAACTCTGGAAATTTGATTTGTAAGAAGGGGAAGCTAGAGCTCACTAACAGGCAATTCTCTAAAACTTGCATTAGAAAGATCTATTCTCTGTGGCTTCCCAGCCTGCTCCTGCAAGTGGGCAGGAAGCCAGAGGCTGGCTGTGTCAGCAAGAGCACAGCTCCTCCTCTCATTCATCTGTTTTGGTCAGAGAGAAGGAAGGAAGCAAAATTTGCTTACACTATGCCTTGGTGGAAGCTCCCTCATCTTACACATGCTTTGGTCTTTGCCTTTCCTCCAGGGAAAACTTGAAGAATGGAACACTGAAGGCCAAAGGTGATGCTAATGATATCTTCAGCAATCGCCAACTGTGCTTTTAAAAAGGCACAGGGAAGGGTGGTTGGAGACAACCCTTTCCTACGCACCACAGCCCCAATGAAAATTTGGAGGAAGGAATGGAGTCTGCAATTATTTATATTTCATTTTATTTTAGGGTGGCAGCAATTCCTAGTTATGTGTTCAGGGGCATGTGTAGCTTGGCCCAAAGACTGCAGGTCACCACTGAGAAAAATAAATTTCCTTTGGGTGGGTTCCTTCCTGCTTAGAGGAGAAAAGCAGAAGAGAGGCAGAAGCCAAGGTGTACCCTCAAGGGAGGATTCCTGCTCCAGGGGGGAGGGGTGCATACATTTACACCTCACTTTTTTTTAATAGTAGAGTTCCTTTTTCAATACAGTTGCCAATAGATTAAGATGGCACATCATCCCATTGCAATAGACATGGTAACTCCAAAGCTCATGAAACTTACTACACCTACAGTGACCAAGTTGCATATAATGTATGCATTTGGTTCCAGGAATGGTCTGGAGGCATATGAGGCCATCACAAATCTGTGGATTTGTACAGTTGGAATATTGTGTACACTTGCGGTTGCATCCCCTCAAAAAGGACATTGCAGAGCAAGAAAAGGTTCAGAAAGGACAACCAAAAGGGGAAATGACTGAACCAAGGGATTCAGGCATCTCCCTTATAAGGAAAGGTTATAACATTTGGGGCTTTTTAGCTTAGAAAATGGAGAATAAGGAATGACAGAGGTGTATAACATTCTGCATGGTGTGGAGAAAGATTTTTTTTCCCTTCCCTCTTATAATACAGTGGTACCTCGGGTTACAGATGCTTCCGGTTACAGGCTTCGCTAACCCGGAAG
This sequence comes from Podarcis raffonei, assembly GCF_027172205.1. Lineage (NCBI taxonomy): Eukaryota > Metazoa > Chordata > Lepidosauria > Squamata > Lacertidae > Podarcis > Podarcis raffonei. The sequence goes on from NC_070606.1 coordinate 68,313,662, forward strand.
TAGTACCTTGGGTTAAGAACTTTGCTTCAGGATGAGAACAGAAATCAGGTGGCAGCGGTGCAGCGGCAGTGGGAGGCCCCATTAGCTAAAGTGGTACCTCAGGTTAAGAACAGTTTCAGGTTAAGAACAGACCTACAGAATGAATTAAGTTCTTAACCCGAGGTACTAGAACTGGAACACTCCATTGAAGCTGAAGGTTGGAAGATTTAGGCAGCCAAAAAAACCACTTTGGCTTCATACAGTACATAGTTAAACTGTGGAATATGTAGCAATGACCACTAGGTTGGTTGGCTTTAAAAGAGGGTTAGACAAACCAATGGAGAATACGACTATCAGTGGCTACTCTGCACAATGGCTATGTTCTACCTCATTATTTGAGGCAGTATGTCTCTGAGTATCAGTTGGTAGCAATTGCAGGTATAGGGAGTGCTCTTGCACCCGAGTCCTGCTCACAGCTTTCCCATAGAAACATGGCTAGAGCAGGAAACTGATCTGCATGGTCAGGATGTTCTTATGTTCATATGAGGGGCTGTAGGCTGCTGTTAATCTGCTTTCATTTTTTCAGCTGCACACCAAAAATCTTTGACGAGAAGCATAATAATGGATATAGATGCAAACTCCTTTGCATACGAAGGGCATGTTCTTCAGACCACTTTAGTGTACCAAGTTTGAGCATGTTGACTGTGGCTGCCCCATACAGCACAGCCACCTCCACTGAAGAAGTCTTCATGTCAGGGTGGATTAGAAGGTCATATTTTGTTTTTTATTAAAGATTTTCTTGTTTAACAGAAGTAAGTGTAATGCCTCATATTTTTTCCATGTAACATTTTAAAAAAAAATAAGTAACTTAGTACAAAAAAATACATATAAACCAGCATAACAGGTTTTGGGGGGTATTTTTTGTAATGTTTTAGAACAAGATCAATTATAATGTCCAACCTTGTGCTGCTTTCAACCTGCTGAAACTGTATTGCTTTTTGCTCTTTATATTTGCTTTATTTTATTAAACAAAATTAAAATGGGGGAAAGAAGAAGGTCATATTTGGTTCCAAGATGCAGTTAACATAATGTGAGGGAATGGAGGAGGTTGGCTTTGGTGCTTCGAAAGTGCACCAGCATCACCATATTTCTGAAGCATTGAAGAGACTTTTGAATGAAGTGTATTTGGCTTTTAAACTGTTCATCGGTAACTTGGATGTTACTTGGGTTTTCCCAGGCCCTTAGTCTTTCAACAAATGGTAGCTACAGACAAAATGTCTCTTCTATTAGAATCAAGGAGACCATCACTTTCTTTATGAAGAAGCTGCATGGCAGAAGCATCTGCTCTTGATTTCTGCCTGGTGCCGAGAGAGGATCCAGTTCTAATGTAAAGATGTGGAGGGAAATGCATTACCCAAACCCCAGAAACTGAAACATGTGGAAGTTCTCCTTTTTAGTAAAAGCATTAGTCATTACCTTGTATTACTCATTACCCTTTTGCCATAAAAATATCCTCAGTATTTTCAGCCTGCCCAGAATGCCATGTGATTTCTTGCACAATGTGCTGAGAACAGAGTGGAAGTGCTGAGGACAATAGTCCGTTAGGGAATCACCTGAAGGAAGTTTATTAATGCGGGGGAACAAGTGTCACATTTGAAACGCCAAACCTAATTCACAGAAAGTGCCCCGTGTCTCCAGAAGAGGAAATGGGTTATTGCACAAATCATGTGAACTCAACTGTATACGCATAGTGGCTGTCACGTAGAAATGATAATTTGTAAATGCATTTATTGTGCTTTGTGCTGGAAGTGCAAGGGCAGGGGCTATTCAGTTTGTTACTTAAGGTTAATTTTGTTCCTGTTTAAAGCCAGCTGGAGGGGTTGCTCAGCAACCAAGCAGAATGAGATGATCTCTAGTTAGGTAGCCCATTGTCTGCCTAGCTGTGTAGTTCTGAGGGATTTTTTTTCTGTGTATGTTTGGCAGAATGTCTCCCTGCTATGTACAAAGTCGGAACTAAGAAAGGCAAATCCCTTTCTCCTCAAATTACTATATGCACTATGTTTGTGTAGTTGTCTCAGTAAAGTGCTATCAAGACTTTCCCATCTGGACTCCATCTACATCATTAATTGACTTTGCTAAAACTTTCCTCTCATTGCAAATTACAGGCATGGGAAGGGCCTCTTACCGTCTTGCTGGTGAGTGGTGGTTGCGGCCTGATGTGGCGCCACCTCTCTCCCCTGGACGCGCAGTGCCATTTTAGATTGTTTCCCCATCTCCTCCAGCCACCACATGGGCTCACAGGTTCGCAATTAACCCGTCCTTCCAATGAGCCAATCTGTGGTGGCCCGGGGGGGGGGGCAGGGCAGGGCCATCTACTTGCCCGACCGACCACTCAGCACAGCATCCAGTCGGATGGGAGCACATCTCCCTTGATGCTCAATCAGGACCAGTGCAGGGACAAAGGGTTAAATCCCACTAACCCCTAATCTTGCTGCAAACCCAGCTCAGCTATTTCATTAGAATCTTGCATGCTAGGACAAATTACATGACGAACATCATGTTTCATTTGACCAGAGTAACAGTGCATAGAATATACCATTTTTGTATGTTATTTTCGTGAATATCTGCATTTTTATGTACAATTTACCTAACACCTGCATTTTGGACACTTTACTTGGCTGGACAACTGCATTGCAAAATTTGGAGAAGCGTGAATTGCTGTGTTTCAGTTTGCAGATTGTTTTGGAAAGTGGGAATTAGGTAGATTTTATGTTACTTCAAAGCCAATGAAGCTCATTTCTTAAAGCATACAAACACAAACCAAACAATTCTCCTCCCCCAACCCAACCCACCTTGTAAGGTATGTACTGCTCTTTTATCTGAAAAATGCCAGGAATGACAATTTGTCTGGAAGGTTTATTGGATGACTGAGGAGACACATATTCATTCTCACACTCTAACTTGCTTGGACTACTAACAGCAAAGATAATCCTTCTAAAAATACACAGACGGCCCAATCCACAATCCTGTTAACCTAATTACAAATAACGGTACGGAGGTTTTCCCCTTTCCCATCATGTTCTGACTGAGTGAATTTTCAATCTGTTCTCTATCTGTTTTTAAAATCACCCAGAGATCACACCCAATTCCTTCAGTCCAATAGTTTAGCAAATAGACAAAAGTTGAGCCTAAGAACCCTTGTCATTCCATCCCACTTTGACACACTGATCCTAATAGCAATGCATTCTGGTCCATATTTCTGGAATTTGTACAAGAGAACATAAATCAGCTCACTCAAGTATACCTGTATGCTTTGCATTCCCCCTATTTCAACAACCAGAAACCCACCTGGCCCCAGAACCCCAATCCCAGCACCAAATTATATTGGATTTTCACAATGAGATGAGCAGGATCTGTTCATGTTAGATGCTTGTAATTGACATACTCTGTTTTCACAGAGCACTATGAGATATCAAGATGGGGGCCCTTCCATTGTCAGTCTGCAAGCAGCTCAGCTGTCTTCCAAGATTTCGCCAACCAAGGTTGCTTACGGCTCTGAAATTTCTGCAGCTGATCCTTTCGGTGCTTAAGGGTGTTGTTAGTTTACATTGTTTCTCTTTCCTCCGGCTTTATGCATTTTCATTTTTATTATCTAAGCTCTGAGGGCCTTTATGAATTTGCGCTGGTAAGTGCCCCTCCCCCAAACAAGTATCAGGTCACTGTTTTCTTTTGAGAAACTTGAAGCAAAGCAGTTTAGTTTTGTATTCTAGCCAGATGGGTTAAAAAAGGTTAATGCACAGATGAGCAGACAAGTCCAATGCTACTGCTATGCTGGGGGTGTGTGCTGTGGCATGACTACAGCTGGCATAATATGAATCCTGAGCTGCAAAGGGAAAAGCAAAACACTGCCAAGAGAACAAGAGGTAACACAGCAACACTGACAGCTTGGCCCAAGGTGTCCCTGTGCGGCTCAGTGGTTACAGTGTTTGACCAGGACCCTGGAAGACCAGGGTTTAAATCCCCATGCTGGAATGATCCTCACATGGTAACCATGGGTCACTCACCATATCTTATCTTATCCTAACCTACCTCACAGGGTTGTTGTGAGGGGAAATGAGGTGGGGGAGAATCACATTGGCCACCTTGAGCTCCTTGGAGGAAAGATGGGGTATATGGATGTAGTAACAGAAACTCTGCAAGTGCCAACCAATCTCACACTGCAGAGAGAACAGGATTTGAACTAAGCTCTATTCCTTTCCTACTAAGACTCTGTCCAGGTTTTCCTTTTGCACTCTTGGAGCTCCACAAGGGTAGGGTTGCTATACGTCCAGAATTTCCTGGACGTAGCTGGAATACTGCAGATGGAAGCAGTGTCCAGGCAGAAATCACAGAAATTCTGGGCGTATGGTAACCCATGTCGGCAGTATTATTTTGGGCTTTCCTTAAAAACAATAACCCTGCCGAAAAGAGAAGAAAAAAGCTCAACAACTTTTGTGTCTGGATTTTCACTTTTTGAAATATGGCAATATAATAATAATTATAATAATAATTTATTATTTATACCCCGCCCATCTGGCTGGGTTTCCCCAGCCACTCTGGGCGGCTTCCAACTGAATATTAAAAACAATACAGCATAGGCAACCCTATGCAGAGGATAAAGTGTCTTAAGAGATTAGGGTGCGCCCCCCCCCCCAACCTGGTTATATCAAAGCTCTGTTGCTGTTGGTGACCTCTGTAGAGTAAAAAGGCTAAACTGCTTTTCTGAAGCATATTTTGGGTGTTAGGTATATATGCGTGTTTACATAAAGATGTGGTTTGAATGGATACATGTGTGTGTGTGTGTGTGTGTGTGTGTGTGTGTGAGAGAGAGAGAGAGAGAGAGAGAGAGAGAGAGAGAATAGGAGGAGGAGGTATAGTGGGCCAATCAACCAGTGACACACAGTCTCTACCTCCAACGGTTAGCCAGGAGAGAATGCAGCCCCTGGGCTGGAAAAGGTTCTGTACTCTTAGCCTAGCTTCCCCTGGCACTGGGACCTTGCTACTCAGTCCTGTGATCAGGGAACCTGGCATCTGATCCTATGAGCTGCTGTCTCATGATGCCAGAGCTGACCACAAGCAATTCTTCCCCAAGATGGAGAGCTAAAATTATCATACAGCAGTACAGTGAGCACTTTGTTGTTGCTCGAGCAGTGAGAGGAATAGACTATTGAGGTGTTTGAGGCAGCTGTTCTTTCGTTGCAGCCTTTTCCTGCTTTCTATTCTCTGTGATAAACTTCCCTTTGTTTCTTCCAGCTGCACAACTGAGGGAGAAGGACACCAGAAAAGAACGGCTCAACTGACATCCGCACCAGACTGTAAATGCAGGTGTTGGACAAACGAATTTCAGGCTTTGATTACCGAGAGCAGGTGATGTCCATAGAGATTAGCAGCTCTTAGCAGTATTGGTTCTTTGCTAACACAGTTAACTGCAAAGTTTACTGCAAAGTATCTTGGGGAACAAGATTGCAATAGACAGTTTTAATACCTGCATAAGAACATATTGATTTAAAACCAATAATCAAATAAGCAGAGATGAAAAGCTTCATCTCTTTGGTTCAACTTTGTTCAACTCTTTGTTCAGGTAACACAAGTGAGATCAATGATGCAAACATGCTGTAAGGAAGACCTGTGTGCTTTTGACTATAATGGGCTTCTTAGAAGCGCACAAAAACCCTGCAATCAATTTATTTCATTTTTAAATGAATAAATCTTCAGTTCTATAAATTCAATACCGCTTAAAATCACCATGCCGCACATAAACATAAATGTGGGGGGGGGGGGGAAATGAAGCAGTTTTACAAGCTTGCCCATGATGGCACTGCCCTAAAGCTGTTCTCTATACATGCCCAGTGCCATTTTGCCACCATGGCTTCCAACATCACCAAAAATAATTTAAAAATTCAAATGAACTTCAAATGAACTTGCTCTAGTCTCTTATAGTGTGGCTACATAACCTCCATCAATATTAGCACCTGTCTTAATTCAGAGGGAGGTGATTGCAAAGAGAAGATAGGGCATATTAGATTACTCTAATCTACAACCACCAGCTGTGGAGTGTAGGTTTTTTAAAACCTTGCACAGCATTAGTTTGCTTACCTGCATGAACCACTCTTCTTAGATATATTATCTTAACTGCCCTGGTAACTGGCTGAAGAGCAAGGGCTAGATTTGTAAAATAAAATAATCCCTAGCACAGAGTACAGAATTAAGATACAAGCTTATTTCTTGCACATGGTCACTTATTTCTCTCCTTCTGCTACTGCCTTGATATACTGCTGCTCTGAAGTATTAATGAACTAAGGTTAAGTAGGAAGGGAAGCAGAATCAATAATAATTGCATCCCATTGATTTAATAATTATTTAATATCACTAGGGAGCATTTAGTTCTGTTCAGTAGTTTCCTCATTAGATTAAGTGCTGTTACTGGGATGCCTTGCTGGATCTCATCCCCTGTCTTAGAAGTACAGTGGTACCTCAGGTTAAGTACTTGATTCGTTCTGGAAGTCCGTTCTTAACCTGAAACTGTTCTTAACCTGAAGCACCACTTTAGCTAATGGGGACTCCTGCTGCCACTGTGCCACCGCCGCAAGATTTCTGTTCTCATCCTGAAGCAAAGTTCTTAACCTGAGGTAATATTTCTGGGTTAGCGGAGTCTGTAACCTGAAGCATATGTAACCTGAAGCATATGTAACCCGAGATACCACTGTATTAAATACCTTGCTTGTTCATGTGATCAGCACTGGGTCCCCTGCTGTCAGAACTCACAGGGTTTCCAATAATGCTCTGGTCTAGTCCAGCCACTCTTACTAGGTATACAGGCAATGTCCAATATATTGATGTTCAGCTATAAAAAAGGGTACTTTTTTCATTGAACTAAGTAGCACCGCAACAGCTGTAGCAGCTTAAACAAGGAGGGAAGCTATTATTGCCTTTAAAAAGTGCCAGTCAATAATGTTATTGCTTTTCTCCCACTTTCCTGCATCTATTTTTAAAGCTGCTATGCCGCTCTCCCTTCCAGTTACTGATTGATCTCATTAAAATATGGAGCACTCTTACCTACTCTCTTTGGCAATGTATCAGAGAGAACTTGGATGTCTCGATTTCTCCATCTCCCTCCTTTCAACTTTTACATTAGCTCTGCTAACAAAACAAACTGCCTAACAGGTGACTCATTCCAATGGGAGTGCTTTCAAATGTTGGAGAAGCGATATTCAGGAAGCTGAACCAATCCCTCACTTCCTAACCCATCACTTTCACGTTTCCTCCCCATGATTTATTGTATAGGCTGGATATGAATTCCCCTTGTTGCTTTTACGACACAGTGCATTCATCCCAGCACTTGTGATGATTCTGAACATTAATGTACACAAGCACACCCTTCAATATTGTCATGAATGCCTAACAGTAATTGCTATTTTAAGTATACATGGTTGCTATTGTTATGCTAGCTGCTTTGAAAAAATACATCGCTTTTATTTTCCATGTAAGACTACGCACAGGTTTCCACTGGAATTTGTTGCCTCCCATTACTAGTATTTTCTGTGGGAGTGTTCAATTAGATGCCAAGTTCCTGCTGTGTTTTTAAATAGAGTATTTTGCTGTTCTGACATGCAGAGAGCATTATGCAATGACACACCCTCCCACTCATCACATCTGCTCAGAGTCATAGTATCTGTATATGTAGGAGGCACAACAGTCTGTGTTTACTGCTATTTATTTCTGGTAGCCTTCAAAAAGGCAGCATGATTCAATTTCCATCTTTCCTAGGCAACAACCGACCTGTGTGCTAAATTGTACATTGGGCATCCCGAATATGTAAGGAAGTCAATCCCAATTGTTGGGAGGGGAGGCGCAGTCAAAGGTACATATTTCCATAGGTGGTGGTGGTGTGACATCATCAAACCCTTCTGAACACTGTCTTCAAAGAAATAAGCTTGATATACAACAAAATGATTGAACTGTCCCCTGCACTAGCATTACTTGGGTTTAGGATCCCATCTGCTCATGATTATCCTAAAGATGACCTCTTAGCCTTTCTATTGACTGCTGCGCATATGGAGATAGCCAGATGTTGGAAAACCGGTGATGGGCTGAACTTTGATTCTTGGTATAAGTAAGTTTATCATGACAAGTGACTTGTTTACTGTTGTAACAATTGTTTTCTCAAAATTTATCTTCTGTACCATGAAAATAAATAAAAACAGTATTTTTTATTTTTTATTAAAAAAACAGTAAATTAACACTTCCAAGGCTGGGAGTAAACACTGGCCTTGGCCCAGTATACCTGAAGGAGCGCCTCCATCCACATTGTTCTGCCCGGACACTGAGGTCCAGCTCCAAGGGCCTTCTGGTGGTTCCCTCACTGCGAGAAGTGAGGTTACAGAGGGCCTTCTCGGAAGTGGTGCCCAGGGCCTTGCAGAGCCAGGCAGAGGCCCGGGCCAGGTAGATAATGTGCCCCCCTTTTTTTACCCTGGAGATAACTGAAGTCTTATAAATAAGTAAATATATAAATAATTTTCAGAAAAGTTATGCTGACAAATAATTTTATTTCAAGGCTTGAACCGTATCTGCATATAAAGACAAAATGGAAAATATAGATAAATATGCTGACCGAGGCCCCCTTTGGAATCGGAGGCCCGGGCCAAGTGGCCCATATGGCGCCCCCTCTGTCTGGGCCTGGTGGCGCCCACCCTCTGGAATGCCCTCCTATCAGATGTCAAGGGAATAAACAACTATCTGACTTTTAGAAGACATCTGAAGGCAGCCCTGTTTAGGGAAGTTTTTAATGTTTGATGTTTTATTGTGTTTTGAATATTCTGTTGGGAGCCACCCAGAGTGGCTGGGGAAATAAACTACTACTACTACTACTACTATTTCAGCATTTCATAAAACACCTTGATTTGGCTTGGACCAATTTAAGGGCTGTTAGATTGGGTTCAGAAGTCTGGGTGTGCTTGGTTCCACCACCCCCATTCACTATCAAGAAATTTAATAAAATGCTGTAGTCATTGCAACGTCCTGCATTAGATGCTGTATCTTTTTAATGGACAAACCACGGTTTAGGAACCCCCTGCTTTGAAGCATTTGCAACTGCTTCTCAAATTTTGTAAACCTAAGTAATTAATGACAGTGCTAAGCAGCGCTAGATGCCGAATGACCCTCTGAGTAACCTACAAGACAGAAGGTTAACAAATCCTATTGTAAGACAAAACATGGTACATTTGCTACCAGCAGATGAGGAAATAGCCACCAAGCCAGAAAGCAGAAGAGGCCTATTGAGGTTCTGCTTGAGGGCTTTCAGGGACAAGAATGCTGGACTGCATAAACCTAGGGTCTGATCCTGCAGGCAGTCTCTTCCTATGATCACCAAGAACCTAAGGTCACCCACCTAAGAGATCTGGGAATCTCCAGAACCATTTCAAAAGCGCAAGTAATTTCATTGTTATCACTGCCATATATGGTCTCTGCCAGAGCTGCAGTGTTTCCTCAGATTTGTTCCAATTTAGAGTTTGTTGTTATGTATGTGTGTTACCTGCAGTAACATCAGCCAAGAAGCAGGGCAAGCCTATTCAAAGCTGCAGCATTCCACTCTATAACCAATGCAAGCAAAGCTGCTGGACCGAAGCACTGATGTAACTCCACCAAAGCAGAACAGGAATTGCCCTAAAGTATTCCATGGAGATCTAACTCTTATTGCACTTTGCAACAGGAGTGTTATTGTTTAACTCCATATTTAAATATTACATTTTAAACCCACACTAACTTTGCCCTTCTTCTGTGACTTTAAAAATGGGTTGCTTTCAGCAACAGCTATTCTCGCTTTTCTTTAAATCAGTACCAATCTGAAACTAAGGAAAGGTGTTCCAACTGGTCTTCAGTTAAAGAAAAAGCACTGAGCTCTTTCCACTTCCCCCTTACATCTCTTTGCCTGAATTCTGCTGGTAGCTGTCAACATAGTTAATGTTCTGAAGCTGAAGTTTAAAAGGGCTGAGCTTATTCAGCAGTAATTTTGCTGCCCACATCCCCTTTGTTTTGTGAGCCTCAAGTGTGAGGAAAGGGGGACCTTTCATGTGTAGGCAACAAGATATAAGAGGAGAGACATCCTTGAAGATAACCTGGAACAAATAGGAGAAATTGCTTGCATTGGACCACAACATTGTCTATTTAGAGAGCCAATAAGGTGATGCTCCTGGATAACAGGATTTGAATACCCACACAGTCAAGAAGCTCACTGGGTGACCTTGGGCCAGTCATTGTCTCTCAGCCTGGCCTACCTCACAGGGTTGTTGTGAGGTGATAGCCATATGCACCATCTTGAGCTCCTCGGCAGGCAGGCGGGGGGAGGTGGTAGATAAATGTAATACATAAAGACATATGAATTCATGGATATGGGTGAGAACATAGCAACTCTTGTGCCCCTTCCTGAACCGAACTCCACACCAAGCTTAACAATGCCCCACATCTATACTAGATCTCTTCCCCTCTACCTCCTGCGATTAACCCAGGGTAGAAATGAGGTGAGATGGAGAATGAAGGACATTAGGAGGTTGGGGAGGAAGGTAAGGTGCCAGATATCTTAAAAAGATGACTTTGAACGCATGTCATCTACAAGTGAAATATTCTCAGAGTCGAGTGTGGATTTCATGCTCTTTATTCAGCTCATAGTAGTGAAGAATGAAAGTTTCCCCAAAGTATCTGCTTTATATACATTATTTACACAATGGGCCACATATGATTGGCTAATTCCGGGATTCTCCCGTAGGCCAATCAGGTTGCGAATTCACTTCCACCTGGAGCTTGATAGGGTGGCTCCTGTGGACCAATCATACTGCTGCATTGTTCTAGGACCAATCAGACTGCTGCATTCTGAATCCTATTGTTCTAGGACCAATCCGACTGCTGCATTTTTGGATCCTATTCAACTCAGTACATAACATACAAGTATCAATAGTGGGGCAGCATATAAAAGTTTTCTTGCATAATCACCAGCATCACCACATTATTGTATGTGTTGTTCTTTAAAACTTATGCTGGGATGCAAATATGCCTAGAACTGAAAACTACGATACTTTAAATGTTGGTTCTGCTCAAGGAGGAAGCACAGTGATGGGCTGATGTCACCAAGTTGCTCTCTAATTCAGCATAATAGGCATGTGGTAAAAGTCTGCATGTTATTATTTACTAAAACCACAGAGGTCACAAAAGGGATAAGCATCCCCATCAAATACTGGGGGAGGGAGGAGAGGAGAGATGGAGCCAAAGAAGGTGCATTTATGGGCATACAAGTGGGGGAAATGTGGGTTTCAAAAATCGTTTATCACTGCTGCTAGTTTCACAGCATGCAGTCAGGCATTTCCATTTTCAGCACTGCTGCCTTGTACATTAAGATGAGGGTAGCTCTTTTTAAACATGTTCCAGGCTATGAAGGATGTGGGAAAGGATTGGATGGAACCTAAATAAACAGTGAAAACAGGATAGCTGGAAGATCAAAATGGAAGGCACATCAATTCATCCTTACCAGGTGAGAGTGAATCACATTCCAGCAAATTCAGGTTGCACAATCAAAATTGATTAGGAGTTCTTGTACAGCCAGCAACACCCCTACCCAAAGTATCAGACTTTTTGATGTAAGGAAAGCGACAGGAAAATGCAATGGAAAGTGAAGGTCCAAGCCAAATCAAGGTGTTTTATGAAATGCTGAAAAACTACTACTACTACTACTACTACTACTACTACTACTACTACCAGACCCATACACTAAAGATAGTAAGCAATAAACTCAAAATAGCAGGTCAGCCCAAGAAGACATGGCCCAGAAATGTGGCTTATTAATACATAAAATGCATAAATGAAATATTCACCAGTTGACAAATGGAATGCCACAATCAAAGATAGAATGAATAAGGCAGTCATTGGAAAGGTCATTGAAGTGGGCGGTTGTGACTGAGATGATGCCTTGGTCTTCCCTGTACCTCTTACACTGCCAATATTATTATAGGTATTTCCAGTTTTATTCTTTCCATCTAAATGCGGGGGGGGGGGAGAGAAATATTTCAGGAGGTTGGTAGGAGAGAATCTGCTGAAGCAGGAGACGGTTTGCCCTGTGCATATTTTCCAACTCTATGTAGGTGTGGACAGTACTTGTACCAGGAAGCTAGTCTTACCAGGAAAGATAGGGATCTGCCACCTTCTCTCCTCCCACACAGAAAATGATGCAGAGGGGCAGAACATGTACTAGTAGACATAACAAAGAGAAGGTAGAGTTTTAAGAGCTGTGTCATGTCTGACTGTTTCTTTCCTCCTGTCAAAACTCCTACACGTGTGTGTGTGGACAAACACCAATACAACACCCACATCCCGAGAATAAGACACTGACATTTATCAAGTGCTTTTAATACGCTTCTATTTTAATCTAGGACTCCTCACCAAAATCCTTTTATAAGTACTCTGATTCCTTGCAAGGATCTTTACTTCACAATGCGATATCCTGCAAGCCCCCCAAATAATCTGGATAAATTTTCTAATATTGGTTGTATAACCCGTTGGGTCCCCAGATATTGTTGCACTAGGTAAAGGTAAAGGGACCCCTGACCATTAGGTCCAGTCGTGGCTGACTCTGGGGTTGCGGCACTCATCTCGCTTTATTGGCCAAGGGAGCCGGCGTACAGCTTCCGGGTCATGTGGCCAGCATGACTAAGCCACTTCTGGTGAACCAGAGCAGTGCACGGAAATGCTGTTTACCTTCCCGCCGGACCGGTACCTATTTCTCTACTTGCACTTTGAGGTGCTTTCGAACTGCTAGGTTGGCAGGAGCAGGGACCGAGCAACGGGAGCTCACCCCATTGCGGAGATTCGAACCGTCAACCTTTTGATCAGCAAGTCCTAGGCTCTGTGGTTTAACCCACAGCACCACCCGCGGCCCTCTATTCTTGAACTGCATCTGGCATAATCCGTGACTGTCAGCGAAGATGGCTGCAGAGGATGGGAATTGTAGTTCAACAACATCTTGGGACCCAAGGCTGAGGAACACTGATCAAGAAAGCCACTGAGTTTCCCCATTTTAACTCTGTGGAATTGAATGGGGAGTTTGGTAGGGTATGGATTATCCAAGCAGTATTTATTTACTGCTTTTTAATTTTTGGCTTTCATCCAAAGGCTCCTGAGGTGGTTTACAGTTTCCATATTAAAACAGTGAAACCATTCATAAAACGAAAAATCAATAGACTAGTAACAGCAACAGACAAATCAACTTCACCTGATCCACCATGCATCGTAAGTGATATGCCTATAAGGTAAAAAGGTAAAGGTAAAGGACCCCTGGATGGTTAAGTCCTGTCAAAGGTAACTATGGAGTGCGGCGCTCATCTCATTTTTAGGCAGAGGGAGCCACAGTTTGCCCACAGACAGCTTTCTGGATCATGTGGCCAGCATGACTAAACAGCTTCTGGCACAACGGAACACCGTAACAGAAGCCAGAGTGCACAGAAACACCATTTACCTTCCCGCCACAGCGGTACCTATTTATCTACTTGTATTAGTGGGCTTTCGAACTACTAGGTTGGCAGGAGCTGGGACAGAGCAACGGGAGCTCACTCTGTCATGGGGATTCGAACTGCTGACCTTCTGATTGGCAAACCTAAGAGGCTCAGCGGTTTAGGCCACAGCACCACCCATGTCCCAGTTATGCCTATATGGTCTTGAGCACCTCTCTAGGGCCAAAGTTTCAACATTACATTACATTTCCAACAGATACACAGAACAACCCTGAAAGATGGAAACAAACAGTGGGAACTGGACAAGATTTCCCGGTAGACAGAAACCATCGAAGGGAAAATCCAGTCTCTCCACAGGGAGGATGCGTAAAATGTGACAGGTATGTGATGATTCATATGAGTAAGACAGGAACATTGTGCCAGGTACACCAGGACTTTTAAAGAGATAGCATTTTGGGCTTTCTCTACAGGTGGGTCATGAGGTCTTGTGAACAGAGAACAATAGTAACATGATTCAAGGAGAGGCAGAGAGAGAGACAGAGAGCGCGTGCGAGAGAGCGCGAGACAGCTGCAGACTGGAAGGCACCTTTCTGATTTCACATCTCTCTCTCTCTCTCTCTGGGAACCTGAATGCAATTACTGTGCTATGCTGTCCATTTTCACCTATACTCCACTGGTATATTTATAAACTCATATATTACAGAATCAATCAATTAAAAAATACAGAAATGCTATTATGTCCTGTTATGTACTGAGTTGAATAGGATCCAAACTGCAGCAGTCTGATTGGTCCTAGAACAATAGGATCCAAAAGGCAGCAGTCTGATTGGTCCTAGAACAATAGGATTCAGAATGCAGCAGTCTGATTGGTCCTAGAACAATGCAGCAGTATGATTGGTTGGCAGGAACTACCCAATCATGCTCCAGATAGAAGTGAATCCACAACCTGATTGGCTTACAGTAGAATTCCGGAATTAGCCAATCATGTGCAGCCCATTGTGTAAATAATGTATATAAAGCAGATACTTTGAGGGGACTTTCATTCATTCCTCCTCACCACTATGAGCTGAATAAAGAGCATGAAATCACTTCGCGACTCTGAGTATATTTCACTGGCGACGAAGGTGGGATCCCGCTGAGCTGACTGCCACACACAGCACCGCAGCACCGCCACCTGCCACACCGCTGCCTCGCACCGTGTTCCAGGCTTCAGCTCCGGGACACAAGGAACTCAGAATGGCAACCGACAACAGCTTCTCGCCATTCAACCCAGCATCTGGAGACTGGGAAGCGTACGCCTCCCGTTTCACCTTCCTCCTAGAAGCCAAAGGGGTCACCGACGAAGAAGACGCCAAGAAGAGGGCGATATTCTTCAGCGTCTGCGGAGAGGAGACGTTTGAAATCGCCCGGGCTCTCCTTGCGCCTGAAGACGTCGCTACTGTTCCATACAAAACAATAATGGAACAGCTGAAGGGGCACTTTTCGCCGCAGCCCTCAGTGGTGGCTCGTCGAAATGCCTTCTACGCTAAGCGGCAAGCCCCTGGGGAAACCATAACTGGGTTTGTGACCTCTCTCCGCCAAGCCGCCCGGTTCTGCAACTTCTCAGAGCTGGAGAACATGCTTCGTGACCGCCTCGTCGGTGGCCTGAAGGATGAGAAGCTGCAACGACGCCTCTACGCTAAGAAGGACCTAACGTTCCAGGTCGCTCTGGAGGAGGCCCTGGCAACGGAAGCTGCCGAGAGGTCGACGCAAGAGGCACGGCTGAGCCAGCTGTCCCAACCGAGGGTCCACCACGAAGACCTCACCGACGACTCAGGATCCGACAGGGAGGAGGTGCACCGAGTACAGCAGCGCACTCAAGCAGCCCACATACCACAGCTGCCTCGACGAGAAGGAGGGAACTGCGCAAGCTGTGGAGAAAGTCACGAGAGGAGGACCTGCCGTTTCCGCAACGCAGAGTGCAGGCAGTGCAGAAAATTGGGACACATCGCCCGGGTGTGTCGGGCTCGGCCCACCCGACGCCAGGCATCAGATGACCAATCCAAGAGCCCCAGGTCCCGGGGCCCAACGCACCAAGGCAACTCGACAGAGCTCACGGACTTCCAGGTATACCAGTTGCCCCACCCCAACGTAGAGAAAATTTATGTAGAGGTACAGATAGAGGGGGCCCCATGCCGCATGGAGCTTGACACGGGTTCAACTCTATCCATAATCTCGGCAAGGACCTTAAGGAAACTGTGTCCTACTGGGGGTCCCAAACTCAGGCCGGCCCCATTCACCCTCCGGGACTTCCAAAAACGTAAGGTCCCCACAATGGGGGTGGGGACCTTCAGGGTGCAATACCGAGGGCGGACGCGGCAACTGGACTTGCTCGTGGTCAAGGGCCCCTACATTAGCTTACTGGGATTGGCATGGTTTGGACCACTGGGGCTAGCCGTCACCGGGGTGAACCACACTAGCTTACAAGTGGACGTGGACGCCATATGCAAGGAATTTTCGGGGGTTTTCGATGGGAAATTGGGACAGTATACGGGCCCCCCCATTGCTCTACAGCTTGACCCCGCAGTACGACCGGTCAGGCTCAAGGCCCGCCGGGTCCCGTTCGCCCTGAAACCACGTATAGACGAGGAATTGGACCGGCTCGTGGAGCAAGGAGTGCTGGAGCCGGTGCCTAATGCCCCCTGGGAAACCCCAATCGTCACGCCCGTCAAGCCTAATGGTTCAGTCCGCATCTGCGCAGACTACAAATGTACCATAAACAAGGCCCTCACGGCCCATGCATACCCAGTGCCAGTGGTCAGCCATGTTCTTGCCACCCTGGCTGGGTCGAAAATTTTTGGCAAGCTGGACTTGGCCCAAGCATATCAACAGCTGCCAGTAGATGAGGCCACAGCAGAGGCACAGACGATTGTGACGCACAGAGGAGCATTCAGGGTAAAGCGGCTGCAATTCGGTGTCAGCGTGGCACCAGGCATATTCCAGAATCTAATGGACTCTCTACTTAAAGGGATTCCTGGCGTCACCCCCTTCTTCGATGATGTGTTGATTGCCGGGCCCACACCAGAGGAGTTTGAGGACCGCCTCCGCACCGTTCTGCACCGTTTCCAGACGGCGGGTCTCAAGGTGAAGCGGGAAAAATGTCTACTAGGAGTGCCTCAGGTGGACTTTCTGGGATTTATGGTGGACGCAGAAGGGGTCCACCCGACTGGGGACAAGGTACGGGCCATTTGTGATGCCCCAGCGCCCAAGAACAAGACTGAACTTCAGGCCTTCTTGGGACTATTGAACTTTTACCATTCCTTCCTTCCCCACAAGGCGGCGGTAGCAGAGCCCCTACACAGACTCCTGGACAAGCGGGCCCCTTGGGTGTGGGGCCAGCGCCAGGAGGCCGCATTCCAGGCAGTCAAGGACTTGCTTGTCTCAAACTCGGTCTTGGCACACTTCGACGAGAGGCTGCCGGTGGTGCTAGCATGCGATGCCTCGCCCTATGGAATTGGCGCTGTCCTGGGACACCAACTCCCGGATGGAAGAGAGGTACCGGTGGCATACTTTTCCCAGACACTCAACGCAACCGAGCGGAACTACTCGCAAATCGACAAGGAGGGTCTGGCAATCGTGAAAGGAGTAAAAAAATTCCATGATTTCTTGTACGGGCGGCCCTTCACCGTGGTGACTGACCACAAGCCGTTGCTTGGCTTATTTGCCCCTGAAAAGCAGACCCCCCAAGTGCTGTCTCCTCGCGTCCTCAGGTGGTCAATTTTCCTTGCCAGCTACCAGTATGCACTGATTCACCGTCCGGGGAAGGCGATGGGCCATGCGGATGCCCTCAGCAGGCTACCACTACCGGAAACAGGCCCCGACCCAGCACCTGCACAAGAGGTTATGAGCCTGGAGCTGCTTCCCGACCGCCCCATTCAGGCACAAGAAGTTGCACACCATTCCAAGAAAGATAGGGTCATCTCCCGGGTCCTGGACTGGGTGTGGAGGGGATGGCCCAGCAGCAGCCCCGGGCCAGAATTCGCCGGCTACACAACCCGCAAACATGAACTGTCGGCCCACAAGGGGTGCCTGTTATGGGGAAGCAGGGTCATTGTTCCCCAGCCCCTCCGCAAAAGGGTCCTCACAGCCCTACACGAGACACACCCAGGGGTAGTAAGAATGAAGGCCCTTGCCAGGAGTTATGTGTGGTGGCCGGGGATCGACGGAGAGATAGAGGCCTGGGTCAAACACTGCCAGGCCTGCCAAGAATCCCGCCCAGATCCCCCAAGGGCCCCAGTCCAGTCCTGGGAGTCCGCCCGAGCACCATGGTCACGCCTGCATGTGGACTTCGCTGGCCCCTTTCAGGGGAAAACATTCTTCATAGTGGTGGACTCCTACACCAAATGGCTGGAAGTCGCACTGGTACCGTCCACTTCTACGTCCGCAGCCATCCGGGTACTACGCAGGCTGTTTGCAACCCACGGGCTCCCTGACACTCTCATCTCAGACAACGGGACTGCATTTACGTCAGGAGAATTCCAAACCTTCACAGCGCAGAACGCCATCCGCCACATCCGTTCGGCGCCATTCCATCCTGCCACCAATGGCCAAGCAGAACGCATGGTGCGGACCACCAAGGACACCCTTCGCCGCATGACGCAAGGGGATTGGGAGTACCGCCTTGCCACATTCCTTCTAGCACAGCACAGCACCCCCAGCTCAACGACTGGCCGGAGCCCCGCTGAACTACTAATGGGTCGGCACCTTGCAATCAGATTGGACCGCATTCACCCCGATAGAGCTCAGGATGAGGTAGTGGTGGGGGAAGGCAGGAACCCCCGGACCTTCAAGGCCCAGGACCCAGTGTACGCAAAGAATTTTGGGGCAGGCCCAGCATGGGTACCCGCCACAGTCACCAGGGTCACTGGCCCCGTGTCGTACGAGGTGCTAACAGATGGGGGGCAATGCTGGCGCCGCCACTGCGACCAGATACGGCGACGATTCCCGGGAGAAAACCAGGAGGAGGAAAGGTCAGAGGAGTCCCAAGGGAACAGAGGGGCAGTGAGGCCCATAGAGCACGAGGGGCCAGCAGGAGAGGCAGAATCAGTAAATACAGAGAGGACCTGCGAGGCCGAAAGGACACTGGAACCAGAACCACGACTGAGCGAGCCGGTTGCCAGACCAAATAGCCCCATCACAGCCAGCATCCTTGGAACACGAGCCAGAACCTGAACCCCGGACCAGGGAACACCCCAGGCCGCAACGCACACGTAGGCCGCCAGCGTACCTCGAGGACTATGAATGCGACCTTCCGGGCAGGACTGGAACTTAGAGGGGAGGGGTGTTATGTACTGAGTTGAATAGGATCCAAACTGCAGCAGTCTGATTGGTCCTAGAACAATAGGATCCAAAAGGCAGCAGTCTGATTGGTCCTAGAACAATAGGATTCAGAATGCAGCAGTCTGATTGGTCCTAGAACAATGCAGCAGTATGATTGGTTGGCAGGAACTACCCAATCATGCTCCAGATAGAAGTGAATCCACAACCTGATTGGCTTACAGTAGAATTCCGGAATTAGCCAATCATGTGCAGCCCATTGTGTAAATAATGTATATAAAGCAGATACTTTGAGGGGACTTTCATTCATTCCTCCTCACCACTATGAGCTGAATAAAGAGCATGAAATCACTTCGCGACTCTGAGTATATTTCATGTCCATAGCAATTTTTGCTCCAGAAGGAAACCAAACCAGTTAGCACTGGCCTTGAAGGCTGTTATTGCATGAAGAGGCAGAGAGTGCATTAACAGTATGAAGGGCACCTTAGAATACATTTGCATGCAGACCAGAATGGCTTACATAAAAAACATACATGAAGTTTTATTTATTTTATTTATAATAAGATTAATCTATTGCTTGATTGCAAAAAGAAGCAAAACTCCAAGTGGTTTACAACAATATACAGTAACACGTTACAAACCTTAAAGTTTTATGGGGTATATATCCTGCTGAACCCAATATGTGAGATTCAAGGGATTTTCCAGATGCTTTAACTTACTTAATGGGGAACTGTGCAGCTGTTACTAAAACCACACCATTTCATCCATCAAGCATTTTCATGGCAGGGAAAATCACAGATTTCTCAACTATCAAACTACTGAGCCAAGTTGCTAGTAAACTGCAGCAAGTCGTTCCTCTAGTATTGAAAGCCTTGAGCTATAACATCATTAAGTCCCTGCCATGATCATTTTTAAACTGCTTTTGCCCCTCCAACTTTGGAGAGGGTGCATTCACATTTTCAGTACCCAAAATGCACACTTCCTACAATTAAAAACAAAGCAAAAACACAAGGCTGCTACTGTTGCCACAATGTCCCTTGTAGAAAGAGTGCTCCATGTACTTTTAATTACATGAAGATACAGCAGCTATTTTGTGACTGGTGTCCCCAGCACTCTTTCAAAATTCAAAATGTGCTCACTGGCCAAAAAGGTTGGCCACCCCTGAGATACATTATCCCGGAAGGTCTTGTACGGCAAGACTAGCAACAAGAAAAACATTGAATTAAGTGACTCGACCACTGGGTTGTGTATCAATGGCCTAGTTTGCAATTCACACTAAGGCTGCATTCAGGCAGTACTTTATTCCATTTCCTTACTGATTCATTTCCACATTTTGTCTGACCTTTCACACAATGTGAAACCCACTTCTCGAAACCCAATGGAAGTTTTGCACTCCCTTTCATGTTAATTGTTTCCAGAAAAAAATGCATTTGCAACCCTGTTGAGACAGAAAATCACAGCAGTTTTGCTTTGTAATTTCACATGATGAAATTTGGAGCAGTATCCTGGCATACAGTTCTTTCCCACCATTTAAAATTTACCATGACATGGCACTATTTCAGTCAAAAGCCACAGGTACTGCAGTGTAAAAGGAATGTTAGAAATTGGGACAGAAGCCAGTGAACCTAACAGGATAAAACCCATGCCTGAATGCAGCCTTAGTCAAACGTTGGCTTAGAGTGAATGCCTAAGAACAAACTTTGGTTACAATTTACAGTTAGTCTGGAGAGAGCTCAGTCACAAGCCTGGGTTCAGGCAACAGGCTATCTATGCCCAATCTTTGAACTTCACCCCTCCTAAAACAAAATTAACACAGCTGTTTGATACCTAATGGTTATCCAAAGTGTAACTTTCTCTCTAATGTTTAACAGATATTTTGTTAGGATTCTGGTTAACGATTTGATCAGGTATAACCATCTGAGTAGAAATGTCACAGTGTACCTTTTGCATTTTTTAGCTTTCACTGTTTACTTCAGGAGTTTCCCCCCTTCTCAAAGTGTGTGCATCCACACCTACCAACTATTTATGCATCTGTTGTGTGTGCCACAGTCCATGAAAAATAAAATTAGTTAGTCTTTAAAGTGCCACAAAACTATTATTAGTTCTTCTTCACTGAGTTTGCCTTGTTCTTTTCTCTGTATTATTCTTCCTGTTGCACACCAAAAATTCATAGTATTAATATCTTTGCCCACCTTATTTCTCTTATAGAAATATGTAATCTTTCTCTAAATTTCACCTGTGCAGGTTTGTAATTTCCAGTAGAAGAAGCTGAAAGGGACAAGGGCACAGAATACCATACACATGACACAATACTTCATAAAGAGAGGGGCAGTTGTTAATAAATGGCATTGGTCTGTTAATAAAGAAAAAATAAAGAATTTAAGTTCCTACCTTTGTCTGGGTTCCGATTCTGTAGGTTTCTTCTTCTGGGTTCTCTGGTTAGGTTTCCATTAACACAAGTAAGCCACAGAGAGGCATGTCATTCTTCCTATAAAGTCATGATTGCTGTACTTTTTTTCTTTTCAGCTCTTTTGTTGTATATCTGTTTGGAATACAGAAGAAGAAAATGGGGGTGGGGCTTCACCATACAGGTTTGTGTGAAACAGAAACAAAAGTGCTGTTAGGAGCCCTGAATCCCTGATACAAACACTCAAAACAGTCATCGACCGGAGACTGGAAGGGAATAGAAAACCCCACCTCTTTCCCTGCCTGGAGGAGGGCAGTGGCAAAGGACAGCAAAGAAATAGTTTAGCTGCTTTGATGAGTAGAAAGGTAAGAATGCTGGATGAATAGTTATAGCAACTGAGCTGTGCCTGAAAGATATGCAGAGATCTATGAGTGCAGTCATCCATTTGAAGATTGCCCTAAAGGCACAGAAGCAAAATAAAGATGCAGCATTACTTTAGACCAAAACATGCTCTCTAAAAATAACTACCCAGGACCTCTGGATGTAAACAACGGATTATGGGATGCTTACTCATGGGCAAGTGCCATTCACACAGACAAAAAAAAAAGTTTATTTAGAGTGCAAGAGCAGAAGGCTATAGTCATCCTACAATACCACACTGACTCACTCCTATTATTACCTCAGCTTGGACAGGGAGATCTTAGATAAATGAACGTATTTACTCTGTACATCTGTGCTCCATCCTTCAATACATCTATTTCAATGCACGGCAGCTAACAGAGCTACAATGCAGCAAGAACTTTAAAGCAGCAATGAAAACAGAAAAAAGAACAAAATGGCAGATGTAAAAGCATCACAGACTTTTAAGAGTGAGAAACCCTGAGGCGGCGGCGGGGGGGTGGGGGAGGCAGAATCTTTGCTTAGCTTGTATCAAGGTATTCTATTGCATTTTGTCTTCCATTTTATTTATTTCAGCCATTTATATTCCTCCGTTCCTCAAAAGACCTCAAGGCAGATACAAAGCTTTAGAATGCAAAGATCAAAACATGGAAGTCACAATACATAAATCAGTCTAAATGTGCTTTTCAAAATAACTTCACCATATTACATAGATCAAAGGTCTCATTATCAAGAGGACTGAAAGAGGAGGACAAGCTTCAGCCAATGCCAAAAGTTAGACAATGTTGATACCAGCCAAACTTTTTTTTGGGGGGGGGAATAATGTTCCAAATCTGAGGCACCACTGCCATCCCACCTTGGGAGCCCAGGCTTTATATCCTGCCTTTCTGCAGAATTAGGCTCCAAGTCTTCAGGAAGATCTTCAGCCAAAAGATAGCTGGTGCGAGCCAAACCTCTGGGTGGCAGCGGTGGAGTATGTTGCAAAGCTGAGGTGCCAATTGCCAAGAATGTCACCTTGTGACCTCAGACTTCTACACATTTAGCCTTCTGAAGACCCTTCCCTCAAGTTGCAGAAGTTCTACTCACACCACACCTGTGTTTCAAAGCAGCTAGGCTCTTATTTCCATATCATCCCCACTTTGTCACACCCTCCATCTGCTATTGGTTTGTTTCCTGGAGGGGTGGAGCCACAGCAGGAAAGCTAAAGGTTCAGATTCAGTCACAACATGAAATTATATTATTTTTCAAGAGAGGAAAAATGAGGGTAGAGTTACTAAATGATGGAACGAGTAGACCTGGAGTTGTAATTAGCTGATTGCCCAGCTGGTGGTGGTCCTAGAGCCTATTTAGAAATTGTTGTCCTATAAAACTTCCAGCAGCATAAGGAAGTAGAGCAGGGAGCTAATTAACTTTTTTTTGTTTTGTTCCCTTGTCTACTGAGAAGTCTGATCTCAAACTATCATATGTTGGGCTTATAGGTATGTTTCGCTTATATGCAGTCTTCTCAAGCCTCAGAAAAGACTATTTTCTTGGTTTGTGTCAGATGAAACCAACCAGGAAAGATGCATTCTAGTTGCTAGGAAAAAGGGAAATTTGACATTCCAAGGATT
This sequence comes from Podarcis raffonei, assembly GCF_027172205.1. NCBI lineage: Eukaryota > Metazoa > Chordata > Lepidosauria > Squamata > Lacertidae > Podarcis > Podarcis raffonei. The sequence goes on from NC_070606.1 coordinate 68,336,905, forward strand.
AGGAAATGAGACAGAAGCAGGGAAAGTGCACTGAAGGGGAGGGGAAAATAGCAGCTCTTTAGGACCCCAGGGATTCCTAACCCCCTGGTGTCCAAACAACTCACTCACCCGTCACAACTCTGACTTCACTCATTCACTAAAAACACTGAAAGGCAGTAGTAGTCAGGCTGACTCATCTCTCAGAAATCACTTTGCATGGTACTTGCACCTTTTGTTCCATAACTTCCTTTCTAGGAGAGCTGAAGTATTGCTTCTTTAAAAAATGAAAGCTCAGAGTCTGAGATCCCTGTAGGCTGCGGACTGAGTGCATCAGTACCAACAGCACCCATCGCTTGGTGGCACTGGACATGATAAAGGTAAAGGGACCCCTGACCGTTAGGTCCAGTCATGGCCGACTCTGGGGTTGTGACGCTCATCTCACTTTATTGGCCGAGGGAGCTGGCATACAGCTTCCGGGTCATGTGGCCAGCATGACTAAGACGCTTCTGGCAAACCAGAGCAGCACACGGAAACGCCGTTTACCTTCCCGCCGGAGTGGTACCTATTTATCTACTTGCACTTTGACGTGCTTTAGAAAACTGCTAGGTTGGCAGGAGCAGGGACCGAGCAACGGGAGCTCACCCCGTCACCGGGATTCGAAGCACCAACCTTCTGATCAGCAAGTCCTGGGCTCTGTGGTTTAACCCACAGTGCTACCCGCATCTCTTCACTGAACATGATAGCACTCTTCAAATGCCAGAAAGGCTGCCATGGAGAAGAGGGCAAAGATGACTTGTTCTCAGCCCAGAGACCAGGACTAATTCCAATAGGCTTAAGTTACAGGAGGGTAGTTTTTGTCAAACATTATGGACAAACCTAGAGGGGTGGTGGGGACGTGGGTGGCACTGTGGTCTAAACCACAGAGCCTAGGGCTTCCAATCAGAAGGTCGGCGGTTCGAATCCCCGCAATGGGGTGAGCTCCCATTGTTCGGTCCCAGCTCCTGCCCACGTAGCAGTTCGAAAGCACGTCAAAGTGCAAGTAGATAAATAGGTACCACTCTGACAGGAAGGTAAACGGCGTTTCTGTGCGCTGCTCTGGTTCACCAGAAGTGGCTTAGTCATGGTGACCACATGACCCAGAAGCTGTCTGCGGATAAACGTCGGCTCCCTTGGCCTATAGAGCGAGATGAGCGCCGCAACCCCAGAGTCGTCCACGACTGGACTTAACTGTCAGGGGCTACCTTTACCTTTACCTAGAGGGGTAATGGACTCCCACTTACTGGAGATCTTCAACCAGAGGCTTGGCAGCCAAGTGTTGGGCGTGTCCCACCTCATATGCAGGATTGTAACTGGTTTTGTGATGGTAGAAAGAGTCACAAACAATCTCTTTTTCAACAGGCCAATGAAGCTATGTATTGTACTGCCAGATATGGGCAAGCAATATCATTTAAAAAGAACAACAGCAAAGAATGCAGCATAGCACCAATGTGTTAAATAACCCAAACCTTTCCTGTTCCGGAATTTAAAATCTTATGTCCCCTTCTTTATTCATAGGTTTAGAACCTGCTGCGTTATGCATACCTTTCAGGTTGTGCTCTTCATGTTCTGACATCATTTGCCCTAAGGCGAATTAGTTTTATCCTGGAGCAGTTGACATCATGTCTGCATTCCACCTCTCTGCATTTCTAGTTCAGTTCAGATCAGAAATGATTGCTCATCTGAATATGAGACACTCAAGGCAAATTCAAGGAGCAGAGATACTGCAGTAGATAAGAGGGCTGTGGTGGCTGGTATTGTGACATCTATCTGTCATCAAGCTATTTGGCTGAGCTTAAATAATTTCCAGTGGTTATTGTCAGAGTGGGGGTGGGGAATCGAGAGAAAACGTTTGTTGATGGGTAAAAATATTTTTCCAGTCATGCTGTTCTTCTGTGCAGATTGACTGCCCCACCAAGTCTGGCATAGCTTGTTCCTTGACACACCCTGTGAGTGGAACCTCTTGTCTAAGATAAACTTCCCTTTACAGCATTTTAGATGCAATGCATTCAAACACAGCATTTTATGTACATTATAAATTTAACTTTATCAATCAGGTCAAGGTTTGGCTCCTACTGGCATGAAATAGGAACCTGATCAAAAGAAAGAAGTATCTGGCCCCGTCTTGGTTATTTTTCCTCATCTTCCAAGTTCCTCTATGCTATTGTTACAAAAGAAACTTGAAAGCCTTATAATCCCCTAATACACTTGCCAGAGCAAGGAAAGTCCATCAATTACTCTGGTGTTCCATGATGATGTAATCACCCCTTCTCTTTAAAAAATCATGGAACTGTGCTCCCTCATGTTTCCCCTTCACTGAACTGAATTGAATAGTACTTGTGACAATTCAGGTGCCTGGGATATCTTACTATTTGATGCCAAGGGTGCCGTAACAGTTATCATGACTAAAGTTACTACAAAACAGGAAGCGGTTTTGTAAATAAAATAGAACATCATCTGAATGCTAGCTGCAGCAAATCCAGGCACTCTTTTTATAGGTGCATTGGTTTATTTCCTGTGGTCTTTTTGTATGATCCCAATGTAAATTAAATTCCTTAAAATGAGAAAACTACTTTGTAAGATGAGGAATGGATATTTCATAGACATCTTCTAATCTTGGGACTAGCATTCGGTACTGTGGCTCAGTATTTATGGAATCAGATAGTCTTCCTTACAAATCTTTAAGCTATCTTCCAGTTTATTGGCAATACATACTCAACATAAGCATAAGAAAATGGCTAAACTAGCCTCATTGGTTCCTTAAAAGAGCTATTAGCCCCACCTAGTGGCCAAAACAGAATTCCAAATAGTCTGTCAGTGCATTTATTCTTGGATATATGGATAGTTTTGTGCCGCTCTCAGTTATTTCATTGAACATATGCAAGATAAGTTGCTCTAATTCTGCTATGCTGCTTCATGCAGATTTTCTATGTGGGTTTGTTTTCCCTTCCATGTTACACTGAGAGTACAAAAAGATAATACACAACTGTTCGTATGCCTGCAGTTAGAACGTCTTTATAATGGCCCCATATCTAACAAAAGGATTTTGCAAAGTTGTTTAAAGGTAAAGGAACCCCTGACCATTAGGTCCAGTTGTGGCTGACTCTGGGGTTGTGGCGCCCATCTCGCTTTATTGGCCGAGGGAGCTGGCGTACAGCTTCCGGATCATGTGGCCAGCATGACTAAGCCACTTCTGGCGAACCAGAGCAGCGCATGGAAACGCCGTTTACCTTCCCGCCAGAGCGGTACCTATTTATCTACTTGCACTTTGACATGCTATCAAACTGCTAGGTTGGCAGGAGCAGGGACCGAGCAACGGGAGCTCACCCCATCGTGGGGATTCGAACCGCCGTACTATATTAAACAGTGCAATATAATGTACGTTTACTTGGAAGGAAACCCTACTGTGTTCAAAGGAGCACACTCTCAGGTGAATGTGCATACACTGTTGCCAAAGTGTATTAAATAGTATAATGTAAGACATACTAAATATACCCATTTTCCATGGTTTGTAGTCAGAAACAGATAATCAGGGAGCCTCTGTATATGGAAATGTTCGGCATTTTGCATTTAACTTAGTTGCTTCTCATAAGTGGTTTTAAGAACAGAAGAAGAGTTCTTTCTGCTGAGTCTGATCAGAGGCCCAGCATTCTGCATCCCACTGTTATCAACCAGACATCTATCGGAAGTCCTCAAACCTTCTTCCACTGTTGGTTTCCAGTAGTATGCTGCCTCTGAAACTGGGGGGGGGGGATCTTTCATCACAGGGATAGCCAATGTTGTGCCTCATTGGACTACAACTCCCATCATCCCTGAGCATTAGCCCTGCTGGCAGCAGCTGATGGGCATTGTTTCTTAATCTGGAGGCTACCTCAGTGGCTACTTCTGCAGCATGTGAGTTTGTCTAACTGGCTAGAATGCCCTACATTAATTGTGCATTGTGTGAATAATATTCTCATTTGAATAATTTGCTGCTATTTACAAGTTTGGATATTTCACTACTTACCCTGGCTCCACAATTTTTACAATCTGCTTAATATTCATTAAAGAGCATTGGTCCCATAATATATCCACTCTATCCCTTGTGAAAACAATCTAATTTTTGGCCACAATTTCCTTTCCCTTAATCCTTTCCTCTATTTCTGAACTTCAGAGGCAAATGGCAGTCCTAATGCGGTCAAAATAGAACCATTAATGCAAAAGTGGGAGGTATCAACAGGCTTGGGAGAACCCAAAGTTTGCAGAAGTACAAAAAAAAAGCTTAATAATTTTTTTAAAGGAAATTCCCAAAACAGCCCGGTAACAGCTAAGCATACTCCGAGGTTGTGGAATTCTCATTCATTCATTCATATGCTGCTTTTGTATGAAATTGTCCACAGAATGGCTCACAACATGTCAAATGGGCAATACGCACACATGCACAGACATCACAAATAATCATATCAATAAGTAAATACACATTGACTGGGATGCGGGTGGCGCTGTAGTCTAAACCACTGAGCCTCTTGGGCTTGCCGATCAGAAGGTTGGTGGTTCAAATCCCCGCAATGGGGTGAGCACCCATTGCTCTGTCCCAGATCCTGCCAAGTAGATAAATAGGTGCAAGTAGATAAATAGGTGACGGAAAGGTAAACGGTGTTTCCGTGCACTTCCGTCACGGTGTTCCATTGTGCCAGAAGTGGTTTGGTCATGCTGGCCACATAACCCAGAAAGCTGTGTGTGAACAAACGCCAGCTCCCTTGGCCTGAAGCAAGATGAGCACCGCAACCCCGTAGTCACTTTTGACTGGGCTTACCGTAACCATCCAGGGGTCCTTTATCTTTACCTTTTTACCTTTACATGCTGACTAACTGTTGTGGCTGAGTAGGATGGGGGATGCAATAAAGATGTATGGGCATTAGGAGGTATACAAATTTAATAATTAAATGGATGAATAATGGTGGAAGATATGACTAAATGACTGGTTGTAGCACTGAACTGGAAAATTCCACACTGCAACATTTTGTTGCAGGTCTGACTTGCTCAGTTACTAATCTTTGCATTTTTTTTGTTCCTGCATTCTTATCTACCCCATGACTGCTTACTAAGTTTCCTTAGGGGACTTTGTTGAGTGATTTGTTAAAAGGAAATGTGAACATCCAGGCATATAGTGTCTACATGTTCATCCTATCTGCATGCTTACCGACATTCCTGTAGAACACAAAGATAATAGCGAGGCAAATTTCACTTTGCAGAAGTCATGCTGACATTGTGACCTTCGGCGGTAGAAATATTCTCAGCTGCACACTCAGGTTTTCTCAGGGCCTTTGCTTTCGATTTGAGCCCTGCATTTTATGCAACAAAGTGCCTGGTTCTCTGCTACAAAATTTCATTTTCAGTCCCAGTTGCTTCCTGGTGCTGTTGAGCATTGCACTGAAATTTTCCTTTGAAGCTCTGCCTGAAGGGGAGTAGCAACAGAACTTCAAAGCAAAGCTGACCCCATCTTTGTGCAGTCTGGCCATGATGCTTGGCAGCCCTCGAGAAGCAAGCAGGGGAGTTAAAAAGAAATATCCATGTAATTAGCTGAGTGAGTGAGTGTGAAACTTCCAAACTCAGCGCCAGCCAGTGCCAAATAATGGGAACAAGGAATGGCAGTGGAAAATGTTGCTAGGCAAAGATTTCTGATGCTTTGGTAAAACTGAAGGTCCAAAATGGAAGAGGAATGTTGGCACGTTTCAGAATCATACTGAAGAAATTGGCAGAAGCTTCTGCCATAGAGAGGTGCTTGTAGAGAATAACACTCCCTATTCCTAAACACCTGCACTCAAAAATATCTCAGAAGCTCTGCTAAGCAAGGGTAGAGATTGCCTGCCATATAAGAGGTAAGATGGATGTCCTCAGGGCTGTGGCATTATGTCACATCAGATTTTCTTGGATACTTCGTGTAAAATGGAAATGTAGCATTCTTGGGACATAGGACCCTCTGTTTCTCTCAGAGCCCTGATAATAATAATAATAATAATAATAATAATAATAATAATAATAATAATTTATTTATACCCCGCCCATCTGGTTGGGTTTCCCCAGCCACTCTGGGCAGCTTCCAACAAAGTATTAGAATACAGTAGTCTGTTAAACATTAAAAGCTTCCCTAAACAGGGCTGCCTTCAGATATCTTCTAAAAGTCTGGCAGTTGTTTTTCTCTTTGACATCTGGTGGGAGGGTGTTCCACAGGGCGGGTGCCACTACCAAGAAGGCCCTCTGCCTGGTTCTCTGTAACTTGGCTTCTCACAGTGAGGGAACCGCCAGAACGGCCTTGGCACTGGACCTCCGGGCAGAACAATGGGGGTGGAGACGCTCCTTCAGGTATACTGGGCCGAGGCCATTTAGGGCTTTAAAGGTCAGCACCAACACTTTGAATTGTGCCCAGCCTTGCCACCCTCCCGAGCCAGCCATGCCTGGTGTCAATTATTGCAGTGCCCCACCAAAAGAATATTGATTTCTCCCATGCTGCTCATGGGCTGAGTCCATCAATCCCTGGAGAGCTTCAAGAAAAGAGGTAGACAGGGAACTGTTTGCTCTTGGCATAGAAATGTCTAGTTCTCATGCTGATCTACAGTTTGTCCACATCCACTGTTTCTTTGGTTGTGTTTTGGTGCTTCCTTCATTTGAAATGAGTCTTGGAGCTGCTTAGACTGTTTCTGACATTTCAGTTGTTCTTCTTCCTAAACGGAAACAATTCAGAGCGGGGCATGCATTTAAACCAAGAGATTTCCCTTTCAAAGACCTCATAATCCATCTTGATCCCATTCGTTTAAAACAACAGTTGTATGTTTTCGTAACTTATGTATTAATTTATATAGAGGAAGAAAGATTTTCCCCTCCCCTTTTTCCTATTCCCACATACCAGGCTTGGTTCCTGATATTTATTTACTTTCTGTCATTTAATTCTGTGCCCCTTAAGAGGGTTTTAGATTAAAACCAATTTCTTCCCAATGAACTCCAGGCAGCTAAACTGGTTTAACTTCCAGTTAGCGGTGAGTAAAGATTACTAGAGGCTTTAGTTATTGTGTACATGCAGTAAGTGGTTGTGGCAGAAGTCAGAAATAACAAAGCCTGGAGGCATAATCTACCATGAAGATTAGTCATTAGGTGCTAACGCCAGGTACAAAGGGGGACTGGATCTGAACACCAATTACGGGTGACCATGAGCACAATGAGACTAAAAAGGTAAAGGACCCCTGGACGGTTAAGTCCAGTCAAAGGCGACTATGGAGTTGCGGCACTCATCTCACTTTCAGGCCAAGGGAGCTGGTATTTGTCCACAGACAGCTTTCAGGGTCATGTGGCCAGCATGACTAAACCACTTCTGGCACAACAGAACACTGTGACGGAAACCAGAGCACATGGAAATGCCGTTTACCTTCCCGCCGCAGCGGTACCTATTTATCTACTTGCACTGGTGTGCTTTGAAACTGCTAGGTTGGCATGAGCTGGGACAGAGCAATGGGAGCTCATTGCGTCGTGGGGATTCGAATTGCTGACCTTTTGATCGGCAAGCCCAAAGAGGCTCAATGGTTTAAACCACAGTGCCACCCGCTGAGACTATTGCCCTCCTGACCTGCTTGTGGGCTTCCTATAGGATGCTGTAATAGATAGGTCTTGATCCAGCAGGGCTCTTCTTAAGTTCTTAAGATCTCCTGCACTTGTCATATCAGAAGTAATAGAATGCATGACCTTTTTGCAAAGCTGTGCAGAAGAAAATATGGCTACAAAAGTCTCATTGTTCAACCAACTGAACATCCATCTACAGCAGATGGGATCCTTTACATGATTTAAAATACTTCTGATATTTCAAAAGTGATCCTCAGTCTTTGCATGATTACTTAGAGGACTTTCAGTATTTTTCAGGTTTGTACCATGCTGAAGAAAGACTGACGAGACAGAAGTATTGTTTCTGGGGGACAGGGGATGGGCAGGTGGGGAGGACTCCCTGGTCTTGAATGGGGAAACTGTGCCACTAAAGGACCAGGTGCACATCCTTGGGGTCATTTTGGACTCACTGCTGTCCATGGAAGCCCAGGTTAATTCCACCTGGTAAAATGGCTGAAACCCTAACTGTCTATGCCTTGTCTCACCAGAGTTGTAGATGTCCTAGTTATCTCCTGCTGGATTACTGCAGTGTGCTCTATATGGGGCTGCCTTTGAAGGTGGCTCGGAAATGGGTGGCATACAAATAATAAAATTATTATTAATAATTATTTCAAGAAAGCTTACAGCCTGAGTCTACACCTGTTTACTTCAGACCCAGCAAGCACAGCTTCCTCCCAAGTAAATGCACTGACCATGTCAATCCTCCAGCATGCTTACTCACAAGTAAATACTGCTGTGTGTTCAGTGGGCCTACTCCCAGCTAAACATGACATAGGATCAAACTCCCCACCTGATTGTGACGGATGCGAGTCGCTTGGACTTCATTCTTGAGGTTTATTCCAAGTAACTTAACTCCGAGTGCAGCTCCCTTGGGGGCAAATTCTTTGGAGGGGATGGCAGAGGGATGTGGTGTCATCTTTAGCTGTTAGAAATACTGAGGGAAAACATGAAACCCCAAAGGGGCCGACATCCCATACAGTTCCCTTTGTATCAAGTGTCTGGGCCTCCAGAGGGACTAGGCAGAGGCTGCTAATGCTGCGGACTGAGGGGAAGGGGGGCAGGAGAAAGGCGAACACCCATTCCTTATTTTTAACAGTTAAATTCTTGAGGGAAATAATAGATATCAGAGGTGGCAGGGGTGTCCTTTTCTATTAACTGTCTGTCTTTCCGGGAGATGGGGTGGGAGCGGGATGGACAAGGACTTGCAGTGATTTAACTTGGGGGGGGGGTGAGGCGGGGGAAGCTCTCAGACTGTTTCAATTAGGGCAGTCTATGTTGTCATATAGCTCCAAGGGATAACTGAAACTTTTTGGAGAACGCTTCTTAATTCACCGGCCCCCTCTTTTTTATTGGCCGCTGCCACATGGAGTTCATTTCACATTTCTGCTATAATGTAAGTGATATAGAAAAAATAGTTCTCACATTGTGTCAGGTCCACTGGTGCACAGGCGTGCTGGTTTCATTGCAGACAGATGATGCACTTGCTCCCCAAGGCTGCTACCTCCACCCATACCAGTCTTGGAGGAAGGGGGTGGAATTGTCTGTGTGTACACACACATCGTATTGCCTCGCTTGGTCATCTTTGCGCAAGGCCTGCTTACTCGCAACAGATGAATGTGTGAACGGATGCAAGGTGATATTAAAAGGTCTGTAATGTTTCACTTTCAAGTACAAGTGATCACTGGAGGTTGGTCCTCATCAAGTGATGGACAAGCATGGATGGACCAGCCCTTACATGAGAGGCGTTATCGGTGGCGTAGCATGGGTTGCCAGCATCCGGGGCCATGTGGAGGGAGGGTAGGAAGGAGAGAAATGGACGGAGTATGCCTGCACATTCAGCATCACCGAGAAGATCGCAGCCACAGAGATAAGAAAAGAAGAGTCACTCCATTGTCTGGAGAGGTCACTTCCTGGTTCACATGGACAGGTCGTTTTCAGCAGAGCCCAGCGATGGAAGTGCACATCTGTATTGAGGCAGCACAGGGTTTTGAAATTTTGTGCCCCTAACAATTTTGCATCCATAGCAACCACCCCTGCTATGTCGCTGGGAGTTGTCAAGTGCTGTGTGACTGCAGCATTGTAGATCATGGCATACACAGCCCTATCATATGCATGCTATTTTTTAAATCTTTTTTTAAAAAAGTTTTGACTGTTACCATTATTTCATCCCAAAATCTACAGGAGGGCAATATCTTTATCAGGCCAACCAAAATGTGTGTGTGTTTGTGTGTTCATGCACAAGTGTTTGAATTCTTCAGAAGGCTTCATCAAGCTAGACAGCAAAATAAACAGGGAGTGGGGGTGGGGAGAATAATAATTGGCTAATGTTGGAGCCATTGATGTATACCCTCCAACATCTCTATTTATACCCCACACATATTCCTGGGTTGCTCCAGCCACTCTGGGCAGCTTCCAACATACATAAAAACATAATAAAACATTAAACATTTGGGTCATTCTACATCAGTTCAATGCAGTCATGCCACCCACTGTCTTGGATTTTGATGAAACTTGGTGTACACCCTTCCCTTATGGTTGAAAGAAAACCCCTTAAATTCCCCCCCTCTATCTCTAGCCAATTTTCATGGTTTTAAATACCCCCAAACTGAAAAACAAGCCTGCACTTTTGGAAAAAAAACCCTCTGTAATAACCAATATTATTTTAGATTTTAAGATGAACAACTTTGTTTCATTAATTTTTTTCTATTACAGCTATGGATTGTAGGAAAGTTGTACCCTGTAGCCATTTTCCCCCCAAGATGTCCCCAAAATGTAAAATTTTGTTAGAAGACATAATAGATCCATAAATTTTATTCTTTGTTGAGAAAGAGCATGTCTTTGCAATAATTTTCACCATGAAAAACTTTCACCATGAATCCATCATGCCCTCATGCTGAAAATTTAGGTTTTCTATACCTCATTTTTCCACACAAAAAACTACATTTATACATTTTTTAAGGCATTTATAAAATCTTTTGAGTGCTGGTGTATTTTTCCCTGAAATCCTCATCATGTTATTGAGCTCTGTGTAAAATTTCAAAGATCATTGGTTTTGGAGAAAAAAATTAAAATGCCCACAAGGCTAAGGATCTCAAGAGGGACAGAAACACAGATTTCACGAAACTTTGAAGTGCTATAAAATTAAAACCATTCGAGATGGAGGGGGGGAAATGATAGGGGTTTTCTTTCAACCATAAGGGAAGGGTGTACACCAAGTTTCATCAAAATCCAAGATGGTGGGTGGCGAAACCCTTGTTTTTTGCATTGATTTGATGTGGAATGACCCATTTAAAAAAACTTCCCTATACAGGATTACCTTCAGACAGCTCAGGGGTCGGATAACTCCATACCATCCAGCGTTTATCGTCCAAAGGATGAAATCAGAAACCAGGGTAAAGGTGAAGGTAAAGGGACCCCTGACCATTAGGTCCAGTCGTGGCCGACTCATCTCGCTTTATTGGCTGAGGGAGCTGGCATACAGCTTCCGGGTCATGTGGCCAGCATGACTAAGCCACTTCTGGCGAACCAGAGCAGCGCACGGAAACGCCGTTTACCTTCCCGCCAGAGCGGTACCTATTTATCTACTTGCACTTTGACGTGCTTTAGAAAACTGCTAGGTTGGCAGGAGCAGGGACCGAGCAACGGGAGCTCACCCCGTCACCGGGATTCGAAGCGCCAACCTTCTGATCGGCAAGTCCTAGGCTCTGTGGTTTAACCCACAGCGCCACCCGCGTCCCTAGAAACCAGGGAGACTTCTCTAAATCAGGGGTGTCCCTGAAAAACAGGGACACTTGGGGGGGGGTCTGTTGATGGCGTCTGTGCTTAGTTTCAGTCTTAAGATGTAATGTGGAAGGAGGAAGCAGACAGTCAAATGAGACTTTGCTGTGTACACCAAACTCTCCAGGATGCTGGGTATTGTACCCACCACAGACCTACAATTCCCAGCACCCTTAAATGACAGTTCTTTGAGGGAGGGTGTGTGCTGTGTTTTATTAGGTGTTTTGCAGGGTTTGAGTTGCACCTGGGACTTCAGGGAAGAAGGTACATACAATGCTTGATATCCCCTCCCCATTTTGGAAAAATAAAATCCAGCTGTTACCCGGATCTGTTTCCTAAAAGATTATTTCACTATAAGCCATTTTGGATTTGTGTGCCTGAATGAAACAGGTTATAATTTTAAATTTAAATAAATAAGCAAGCAAGCAAGCTTAGAAACAAATCCCACTTAGCTCAAAACCCCAAGTATGCATAAGCTTTACCTGACAGCAAATCCCACAGATTCCCATTGGAACTTACTCCCCAAATAAGTGTGCCTATGGTTGCAGTCTAAAATAATCTCTCTGCGTGTAGGTGTGCATGGAATCCAAACTTCTGAAGCCAATGTTTGATCTGGATCTAAACTCCTCAAACAATATATTCATGATCCTTTCTGGCAATCACAAACTGAGTGCCATTCCCAGGGAGTTCCATACAATTCAGTACATTGGAATAAATCATCTTGTGAAAAGTAGCTTTTTAAAAATAATGTTCCATTTTTTTCAGTTAGTTTAAGACACAGCTACTGTAATTCTGCACAGAATTTGTCATTTGAAATTGTGTCTGTTCACACAACCTATAGCAAACATTTAGGATTTGCTTGGGGTGTGGTTTTCTTTCTTTTTTTCAGAAACCTGAGATCATTTGTTGAACTCTGCAGGGATCATTTTTGGCAACTAGTGTTGATTGCAACTTCCATTTTCTGAATGCGAATAGGATCAAGATCTCACTATGTCCCTAAAAGTTCTTGCAAGTAACTGTTCTTAAGGCTTCTAATCTGGCCCTTCTGTTAACTGCTTATGACATCCTGATGGAGGTAGAGTTATAAGAGAGTGGGGGGGGGCTGCACTTTTAGGGAGCCATTTAGAAAATCTGTCGGTAGAACAATTGTGAGATAAGCTAAAGGTTTAGAGTGCTGAGAAAACAAAATTTGTCCCAGTGATCGGAAGGTGTGAGGAGCTGCAATCAAAACACCTCTGTAGTGTTTGGACTCTTCTTTCCACACTGAACTCAGAAAGATAAAGTAATCAGGACTTTGCACTTCAGGCCAACTGCAGCTAGTTAGTTTGTACTTCTGCACTGAGCTCTAAAATGTGTAAGTGAATATCAGAAAGACACGTTGGGGAACTCTCCCCCTTTAATAGGAAACAGTTGAGGTTTTTCTACCAAATCTGTCAATTTTGAAAATGAAAACACGAGAGAGGCTAAGAGAGAGCGTCGTCCCCCCACCCCCCAAAGTTGCAAAAGTGCACTTTGGTGCAGATACTCAAAATCGCTCCTCAAGAAATGGCAATGCTGATGCGGAAAAAATTAATGACCTTTCTGGCGTATAGAGAAGTCAATGTTACTTTTCCTCTCTCTCCCATCTACTCCCTTTGTGTCCAGAAAATCCAAGATTAAAAAAGGCATTAAGGTTTTTTGGGGGGCTGGGGCTGGGAGTGTTTAAACGAACGGTTCACATATCCATTTCAGGGGAGTTTGTGGCAGGTTCATAAATCATTTTATTTATATTAACCAGTAACTTCTAAAATATGACAAATGGTGGGCTGATACACTCGAGAGTCAAAGCTGAAGCACAGTCCTGCAGCAGGCATAGGCAAACTCCAGCCCTCCAGATGTTTGGGACTACAATTCCCATCACCCCTGACCACTGGTTCTGGTAGCTAGGGGTGATGGGAATTGTAGTCCCAAATATCTGGAGGGCCGGAGTTTGCCTATGCCTGTCCTGGAGCATCCAAACTAAGGCCCATCAACATCTCTGCTGCCCTTTTATACTATTCATGCTGATTGCAGCATCTGGGCTTGATGAGGCATGTGAGCCTCACCTGCTCTGAGCCTTCTCCAGATGAGGAATCACACACCTCCTTCCAGAGCCAGCGAGCCCCACCTGGCCAGCTAGAGAGCTGGGTTGTGGGTCCTGGCCTGCTTCAGCCTCGTGGAGCACCCCACCTGCTGCTCCCTACGCCTCAGAACCTGCCGTGTTCAGGTAAACAGGGGCTCCTCTGGCTCTGGTGATGGGTCCTGCTGCTCTGGTTCCTGTGCACTGAAACCCATCCCCTCACCATCCTACATCACCCTGTGAGTACTTCCTACACCAACCACTCCTTCCCCATCCCCAGCTTGCCCCAGTGTGTCCCAGTCCCAGCTACACCCCTCACCATAGCTGCCAACTTTTCCCTTTTCTTGCGAGGAATCCTATTTGGAATGCCCCTCGCTGTAATCGTCTTCCTCCTCTCCACTGTCCTGCCATGACAATATTTTGCTTAAGCCCCACTGAAAAGTATGGGAGCTGCATAAGGTCTCTGCTGCTCCTGCTCTGTCCCCATTAATTCCAATGGGATTTAAGCCGAAGAACGTCCTGCTCTATTGTGCCCAGAATCTTTATTGCCAATAGCATGTCATGTGCTCTTCAAAACAGAGAATTACCACAGTCCCTGCCTGCAATTTACAATAATTGCATATGAAAACAGAGCAGGACCTGCCAGGTACTGACACATGAGAAATGCAGATGGGATGTGGGGAAATTATGAGGACATAGAGGAACAATAGCAGTTGGAAATCTCAGTTTAAAAAAGAAATGTCATGCGGTTTATCCAAAATGATGTAGAGCACAGTATGCTTAAACTAACAAAATACCATATAGTAGTGATTTAAGTGATATCTTACGCAATTTAAAAATGTTACAAAGTGCCTAACTGGATTAAACTAAGATGCATCTACTGATATCCTTTATTTCCCATGTTTGGGAAGTGAGTGTCATTTCTTAAGCAGCCAAAACAGCATCACCCACAAACATTTGCAAGTTTGAGGGAATCCTAAGGTTTGTCTATAAAGAAAAACTTTATGGGAAAAAAATTCTAAGTGGGGCGAACATTCCTAAACTCAGCCCAATGCAAACTATCCTCAATAGCCACAGAACACTGTTTGAGAGTTATGGGAGGAAAAACAGAAATATTGCGGCGGGACTGAATGGAATGGAGTGGATGATATCCTGAAAAGGGAGCACTCCACACTGCAATATTTTATTGCAGGTCTCACTCACCTAGGTTTCAAAATCCAGCAGCAGTCAGGCAGATAGATGCCTCTGGGAGCCCACAGGCAGAACATGAAAGTTCACCCCCTAGCATATTTAATTAGGAGACATCCTTTAAAACATTTACAGCAAGAATGCAGAACCTGTGATACTCCAGTTGTTATTGAACTCCAACTCCTATCAACCACAGCTGTCATGGTCAGTTGTCAGGAAAGATGAGAGTTAAGAGTCCCATTTAACACCTAGAGGATCACAGGTTCCTCATCCCTAATTTTCAGAGTATCTAAATTGACATATACAGATGTGCAGAGTTTTTTTAGCCGGAACTCGCCTCTCAGGTGGGCACCATCACTGGCGGAGGAAGGTGGGTGCAGTAGGTACGGTCCGTCCCGGGTGTCATCCCTGGAGGGGGGGTGACATCACCGCCCCGCCCCCCTGGGATGCTTGCCCCACCCCATGGGACACTCACCTCACCCCACCTCCACGGCCTGCTAGCCCTGCCCCCGGGTGCCGGAGCAGCTAGCTCCACCTCTGGGCACCATAGCTATTAAAAGAGAACAAGGGAGGCCTTCGTGGTGAGTTCCGGCACCTCTTTTTCTAGAAAAATAGCACTGCAAATGTGTCTGTACCAGCAATTCTCTATCTCCCCAGGTCTTTCCTTTTCACCTGGTATACTTCAAAACGACATGGAAAGTGTCCAGATAACAATTAATCGCTATGGCCACCCTATTCAAAGGAATTCAAAGCAAAATCTAACTTTGTTCAAATTGTGGTCCCAGTTCTATTCTTGCTTACTTGAGAGAATGGCCTATTGTAGTCACTAAGACTTACTTCTGAGTAGACATGCAAAGGATTGTGCTGTCAGGAATTTAAATGTTAGGGCTGACTCTTTCCCCTGCCCTCTGCTGGTTGATAGAGTCAATATTTACTGACAGCAGAGCCCTGGAGACCAGAAAAAACACCTCCGTAAAGGGGCACTCCTTAACTTCTGCTAAGTTTTAACACTCTCCCAGTGTAACTTAATTAAGCCTGCCCTGCTTTACAAAAATATTGAGCTGAAAAGAAAAATAAGGCATCTGGTTTCTTTATAATTACTCTGGGTAAGCATCTGAATTTGTTTATCAAGGGTCTTCTAGAACAGGGGCTGCCAACCTTTCGGGGGCCCATGGGTGCTTTTGCAAACCAAAGAAACTGTTGTGGGCACCGCAGACACACCACAACCCCACACACACTGCAGCCGTTTCTATAGAATGCATCTTCCAAGCAAAATTCAGCAGGAAGTGGGGACATGTGTCTGGAGATGCCAGACTGGTGACTCCTTCATAGACTTAAAGCACCATGATGCTACTACAGAAACAGTCAAGTCTTCTCCCCAAGAATTCTGGGAGCTGTAGTTTGTTAAGGATGCTGAGATTTGTTAGGAGACCCCTATTCCCCAACCAGAACTACAATTGTCAGAGTGGTTTAACAATCAATACTGCTTCATGTGGAACTTTGGGAACTGTAGCTTCTGGGGAC
Organism: Podarcis raffonei; assembly: GCF_027172205.1. Taxonomy (NCBI): domain Eukaryota; kingdom Metazoa; phylum Chordata; class Lepidosauria; order Squamata; family Lacertidae; genus Podarcis; species Podarcis raffonei. The sequence goes on from NC_070606.1 coordinate 68,353,139, forward strand.
GGAGAAATAGGGGTCTCCTAACATTTCCCAACCCCCTGAACAAACTACAGCTCCAAGAATTATTTGAGGGAAGCCATGACTGTTTAAAATGGTATCATAGTGCTTTCAATATACAGTGGTACCTCGGTTTTCGAACGTAACCCATCCCAGAAGACTGTTCAAGTTCTGAAACATTCAAAAACCAAAAACTCAATAGCCAATAGCTAGGCGTGGCATGTTTGGCTTCCAAGACATGTTCGAAAACCGAAGCACTTACTTCTGGGTTTACGGTGTTTGAAAACCGAAATGTTCATCAACGGAGACGCTCGAAAACCGAGGTACCACTGTATGGTGTGAATGAGCCCCTAATGTAGAATATTTGCATTGACTCTAGCCATGTTTGGTTTGGTAATGGAAACAGAACAAAATATAAATAAGCCTATTCATCTTATGCCTGACCAAAGGTGTAACCCAAATGAATGGAAGCTGCACACAAGCCTGATGCTGTACTGTTGGGCAGCTCCCATTGATTTCAATGGGGCTTGAAGAGGAGCATTTCCCAATGGCTTGTGTCCAAAGGGTATTACATGCCCAGTTGGACGTAAGAACCAGTGGGCCTTACCGCCTAGGGAAGTGGGATAGGATTGTAGCCCCAAGGAGCCTCTTCTTTCCACTGAATTTAACTGTGAATTTCTCTACAACAAAAAGCTGGTTATTGTGTTGCTCGCAAGGGTGGCTTTTTGTGAATGCATTTTTCTTATTTTCTTGTAACAAACTTTGGCTGACTTCTCTGGACTTTTGGACAGCCTTCTCTCCCCCCCCCCCCCCGCTTCCTCCAGCACTGGAGTGAAGGCCTGTGCAAAAGGGCTGGGAGTTGTCTGTAGGCAGCAGAAAAAAATTAACTTAAGTGTAAAATCCCCAATAATGAGATTTCCTAGAAGGGATCTTATGTACACGTCGAGCTGGACAGCCTCAAGGAAAATGTGTCAGTGATTTCTTCACAGTGTGCTGGGGTTATTGTTTTCTCTTTTTTATATTAACCCTTTCCCACCAGCCACAGTAACATCTAAAGTACAGTGGTACCTTGGGTTACAAACGCTTCAGGTTACATACGCTTCAGGTTACAGACTCTGCTAACCCAGAAATAGTACCTCGGGTTAAGAACTTTGCTTCAGGATGAGGACAGAAATCACGCGGTGGCGGCACGGCAGCAGCGGGAGGCCCCATTAGCTAAAGTGGTGCTTCAGGTTAAGAACAGTTTCAGGTTAAGAACGAACCTCTGGAACGAATTAAGTATGTAACCAGAGGTGCCACTGTATCCAGACATAAAGATGCATGCGGGAAAGAGCTAGTTACGTATCCTGAGCATTAGAACCTTTGAATGCCCGGCTCCAGAGCAAACAATGGAGTAGACTCTGAACATGTGCAGAGTATATTTCCTTCCCAGTTGCACAGCAGCACTGGGATTAGGTAATGGGCTAAGTCCCTGCGCTTTCTTCTCTCAGTCAATCCCAACTCCATCCCTTAAACCTAATGCAATGTTCACATACAGTTTTATTTGATTGCCATTAGAAGTGCCTTGCAGGTCCAGATGTTCTGTTCGTCCTTTTAGGTGACATAGAGCATGTCAGGCTTTGTTAGTCTCCTATATATATTTCAGCTGAACGTTAGAAGCATCCGCTCTTGATGGTAAAAAGAATATGGCATTGGAATCAATTACCTGGGCGGGGGGTAGGTGGATTCACTGGTGGCTGGTCTATTAGGGCAAATGGAGCACTGCCTCACCAACCTTGGTCAGCCTTAGCCAGACCCCACCTGCCTGCCTTTTTAATGAAATCCAGTCTCCCGGTTGACCTTGTAGAACTCAGAAAGGAGGTGCACAGGGCTCAAATTAGCATCACTTGGATCTGCCTGTCATTAGCTCTGGCTCCACCTACTGTTGAGCTCTCTGCTTTCTGCCCCACCATTCCTGATGCTCACCGGCCACCACTGGGTGAGCTCTCTCTTCAATGAGGGTCTTCAAGCAAAGCATGGGCAGCCCTCTGCATTTAGCAAGGGGTTGGACTAGAACAGGCATAGGCAAACTCAGCCCTCCAGATGTTTTGGGACTACAACTCCCATCATCCCTGACCACTGGTCATGTTAGTTAGGGATAATGGGCGTTGTAGTCCCAAAACATCTGGAGGGCAGAGTTTGCCTGTGCCTGGACTAGAAGATGGCTTACAGGCCTCCTCTCCAACTCTACAATTTGACATTCTCACAAGAAGAAGAAGAAGAAGAAGAAGAAGAAGAAGAAGAAGAAGAAGAAGAAGGAGGAGGAGGAGGAGAAGGAGAAGAAGGAGAAGCAGCAGCAGCAGCAGCAGCAGCAGCTCTGGCTCATTAGCTCTGGCTCCCAACAGAATATTAAAAACACAATAAAAGATCAAACATTAAAAACTTCCCCAAAAAAGGGCTGCTTTCATATGTCTTCTAAAAGTCAGATAGTTGTTTATTTCCTTGACATCTGATGGGAGGGTGTTCCATAGCGCAGGCGCCACTACCAAGAAGACCCTCTGCCTGGTTCCCCGTAACCTCACTTCTCACAGGGAGGGAACCACCAGAAGGCCCTCAGCACTGAACCTCAGTGTCCGGGCAGAACAATGGGATTGGAGATGCTCCTTCAGGTATACTAGGCCAAGGCCATTTAGGGCTTTAAAGGTCAGCACTTTGAACTGTGCTTGGAAATGTACTGGGAGCCAATGTAGGTCTTTCAGGACTGGTGTTATATGGTCTCGGTGGCCACTCATGATCCATTTTGTGAAATTCTTTATACAAAATCTCATTAAGGAGGTGAAACCTTCATATGGTTGCCTTGGACTGGTCCCATTACAGCTCCTCGTTAGATAGCCAAAGCTTTGATGTCAGCCTTCCCCTCCAGATGTTTGAGATTACAGCATTCAGCTGTCTTCAAACATCTAAAGGATATGCAGAAGTGGGTCTCTATAGTACAGGGCAGCATAGTTAGACTTAACATCAGGAGGCATTTCCTAATGGTATTGGTGTGTGCACCCCAGTCTCTGAGCAGTGAGAGACTTCAGGGGTTCCCGCACTTACCCAGGGGTTGGTTTCTTTGGAATGAAGACTCCAATGTCTTTAGGATGTATTCTTTTATTTACACACATATACATATCTGTGTATATGGGCTCACAGCATTAACACTCTCAGAGATCTTGCTTCACCATCCACCAGGGACACTGTAGGTAGCTGCATCCTGTATTGTAGATTCTACATACAGAAGGGAGAGTATGTATGCTTGAGACTATCTTCTCAGCTGAAGGCAGATAACAATGCTGAGGTCCATGAAGGTATTCCCTGTCTCCTGTCTGAACTGAGTGTGTGCCATACAATAATAGAATTATGGAGCGGGGTACAAGGAATAGCCAGCTTCATAATTCTATTATTGTATGGCACACACGCAGTTTGGGCAAGGTACAGGGAACAGGCTCCTGGATCTCATTGTTGTTGCCTGCCTTCAACTGAGAATATAGCCTCAAGAATATCCAAGACCCAAACATTTTCCTCCAGCTACATGCAGCAGAGGAATTTGGTAATAAGGTGCAAGCTGCCTTTCAGGGAAATTGGTGGGTCATTTATCATTCTAGAACCCTTGAAATGCTTTTGGGAAATAGTAAGTTTCCACATAGCCGTGGCTGGTAGGCACAGGTGTATCTGAACTCAAGTGTGTCCCTGTTGCAGGAGAAATAATAGCAAGAATGGCAGAAATAAAAATAAAACAAGAACTCGGTTTCGTTCCAAGAGGTTCTGTTCATCATTCCATGTTACACTTCCAGGAATCCTGAGTACAGTGACCACATTGGTGTCTACTCCCAAAACACAACACAGTGTGAAACACAAGAGACAGAAATACATATTACAGATGCAGGCACACAGCAAAATTCTGTAAAGTAACCAATGCCCTTTTTTAATTTTAGAAACAAAAATGTGAATTTTGTTGTAACAATACCCGGATCTCAGTGAATGAAGGCTTTGCATATTTTCCTGTTTTAATCGGTTGTATTATAAACAGAACTGACCCCACACTTGCTTTTCAATGAGGTTAAGGTGAAGCCCAGAGCATGGGACTGGAAATTGCTTCTTTGACACTTAAAACACAAACAAGAATGCCAGGAATCACGCTGAGTCAAACATCAACATTGGCCAAGGGAAAGGTGTACAGCACCTTGAATGATACTCTGGGCCTCCTTTGTTCATGGGGCACCAAGATGAATAGGAGAGGATGTGACCTCAGTCCCAGGAGCGTTGAGAACTTTCTTGCAACCCCCAGAGATACAAAGGGCCTCTTTGACACATTGCATTTCTCTTCAGTGCAAGTTCCTTGGAGAAATTCCATGTGGTTTAAAGTGTGACATTAGGGTAGTTGCTAAGGAACTTTTTTTCCAGGCTGAGAGTTACAGGACAGTGGAGAGTAGGGCCAGAGGCAAAAGTGGATGGAGAAACAAATGTAAATTTTATAGTAAGCTTGCTTCTACACATATGCACATGACCCTCTCTATTCTCCATGCAGACAAGCAAGAAGTATTATCAGAGCTCAAGGGCAATGGCTGGTGAAGAGTCATAGGCAGAGTTTCCCAAACTTGGGTCTCCAGCTTGGGACTACAACTCCCATCACCCCTAGCTAGCAGGACTAGTGGTCAGTGATGATGGGAATTATAGTCCAAAACCAGCTGGAGACCCAAGTTTGGGAAACCCTGGTCATAGGTGTCTCCTCCCCCTCCTGCTGCAACAAGCTCCCTTCCGTCCTTGTCTCCCAGAACCAAGAGAAGCATGAAAAGGGATGGGGGAGAGGTTAGCTGCATGCAGCGTGATGCAGGCGAAGTTTCCACTTTCTTGGGGAAAGCCCTGAGGAGGCAGGGACTTTCAGTCTCAGCAACTGATTTTCATGAAGGAAGACCACCGGGAATGAGTTACTCTTCTCATTGGCCAGACATTCAGTCAAGATTGTGGAGACTGTGTGTGTGTGTGTGTGTTTGTTTGATAATAAAGCCAGTGTGGTGTCGTAGTTAAGAGCGGTAGACTCGTAATCTGGTGAACCGGGTTCGCTTCCCCGCTCCTCCACATGCAGCTGCTGGGTGACCTTGGGCCAGTCACACTTCTCTGAAGTCTCTCAGCCCCACTCACCTCACAGAGTGTTTGCTGTGGGGGAGGAAGGGAAAGGAGAATGTTAGCCGCTTTGAGACTCCTTTGTGTAGTGATAAAGCGGGATATCAAATCCAAACTCTTCTAAAGAGTCAACACCGTCTTTGAACCATGTGATTACTCACAAGCAGGCTCCTGTGACACCCAGACTGAGAGGCTTGAGGAGCTGTACTTTGCTTCTGGGCTTGAGATGCCCCAGCCCCGCATTAGAGGATTGGATCAGACAAATATCTAGCACAGGGGTGGGGAACTTCAGGGGTGGTCCTCCAAGCCTCTCGGTCTGAACCACACCACACCCTTCCCCCAAGCCACACCCCTCATGGGCCCTGCTTTGCAACCTCCTCAAATGTTTCGCCTGGCTGAAACAGGTCCTTGATTTCTGCGAGTGTCCCTTGCGTGCCCGGATGGATGATAGAGAGGGGTGTGTGTATGTATATAGAAACTAGCCTGCCCACTGGTGCCTCTAGCCCCACCTGCCACTGGAGGGTGGTCCCTGGAAGGCTGGCCAGAAGAGAATGCAGCCCTCAGGTTGAAAAAGGCTTCCCACCTCTGATCTAGCACCACCATATACATGATTCTCCAATAGCTGAGGCAGAAACTCTGCTGTCTTATCTCATAGGTGACCATGACATCTGTGACTGTTCTTGTACGTAGGTGGGTGGAAGTGGTAGTGTGACATAACATTGTGATCTCAGTGATCTCACCCCAATCTCTGAGTGGTGCAAGAATCCAGGGGTTCTAGGTGCCTCCCCAGGGTTTGGTTTCCTTGGAATGAGGGCAGTGGAGACTGTGGTATCTTTAGGATATGTGGCTTATTTACATCTGAGGCTGTGATGGATGGGCTCAGAGCAGTAGCCTCCCAGAAGGTATTGCTTCTCCCATAGCCACAGCCTTGGATTCAAGCAGAAATCAAGCATGGTTCTCCCTCTCTGGTTTCCGCCACCTCCTAGCCCAGCTCTCTCATTCATCACCAGCCAGGTAAGGGAGGGGACCACCCATCTTGCCTCTGACCCAGAGCATCTTCTTTTTTTATACCAACAATCCATTCTTAGAGGGCATTATGGCCCTTGCCTGGCTACTTAAAAAATGTGATCCTCCATTAGATTTTAACCCTTGCTGGATCCAGGAATTAAAAGGGACTCAGGCAAAATATAGCCTAACCCCCACCCCAAATTCACAACAGGATTGTTCCCTAGTCTTAGCCAACTGGTTGGCTCCAACTGCTTGTGACAAAATCCCTTCTTAGTTCTATTCTACTTCATTCACTTGGGTATGGAAAGAGAATAAGTAGAATTAGAAAGTGCTGAGTGAGAAAAGAGGGCTGCTCTTCCCCCATTCCAGAAGCTAGGAAGAAAAAGATTTCCCCCACTGAAGGCTTTCACTTACCCGCAAAAGCCACTTTTTTAAAAGACTACTTCCAGCCCTGTCCAAAAGGCTTATTGTGCAGTGAAGTACCTGGGTTATTTTAGACCAGGGGTAGGTAACCTAAGGCCCGGGGGCCGGATGTGGCCCAATTGCCTTCTCAATCTGGCCCGTGGATGGTCCAGGAATCAGTATGTTTTTACATGAGTAGAAATGTGTCCGTTTATTTAAAATGCATCTTGGGGTTATTTGTGGGGCATAGGAATTTGTTCATATTTTTTCCCAAAATATAGTCCCACCCACCACATGGTCTGAGGGACGGTGTGATCTCAGTTGAAAAAGCTGAAAAGGGTTGCTGACCCCTGTTTTAGACTCTGAAAAAGGTTGCTGACCCCTGTTTTAGACTCTGAACTTAATGTATACATCCTTCATGAGATAATAATGTTGCACATCACCCTGATCTCAGAGCCTTGTGAGATTCCAAGCCTTCCAGGCACTTACCTGGGTTTGAATGTTAGGGTGGGTTTGGTTTCCTTGGAATGAGAGACAGCAGAGACTGTGGTGAGTAAAAGGAAGTAAAAAGATAAAATGAAAGTTAATAAATGTTGACTCGGGTTTTTATGTATACATTTTTTTTATTAAAAAGTTGTTCCATTGCAAATGGCTGAATTAGTTGTGTTTTGGGGGTGCAGAAAACAAAATCGCACTGGAGCCCCCCTCCCTGATATTTGCATAGAGGGGAGTACAGTGTTCACTAGCTTGTGCCCTTTTACTGATAGAATAAACTGACCATATTGGATTCATCCTCTCAAGAAGCTATGGCTAATTGCAACACTTTCACGATGCAACTAAATTAAGGATGTAGGGTGGGATTTAAGCAAGAGCACTTCCACTTGCACAATGGGTCTTTCCTCCCCCTCTCCTTCCCCACTTGAGCCTTCCAAAATTGGCTCAAGGGAGTGGGAGAACCTCAAGAACAGAGGGCTTGTTTCATCCAGCAATGTTTGTGAAGATGGACTGTTCATCGTAGCATGATGCTGAATTACACCCATAGTCAGCATCTACTGAAAGAGTGACTAATTTGTGGCCCTTCGGATGTTAGTCTTCAACACCTATTGATACTAGATAATGGAAGTTGTAGTCCATATCGTGTGGCAAAGGGCAGCCACCGATGACCTATAGAATTCTTCTCATGCCATCCCTCAGTCCTGAGGGTCCTCGACAGAGCTGGCTTTAAATAATGATGATGATGAGAGTTTTATTAAAGGATAGAAAAGAAAAGAGGGGGAAAAACAAGTTCAGGCTGATAGCAAATAAATGAATGCAAATGACATAGAGAAAGCTGCACAGAAGTGCGAGTTTAGGGAGAGAACCCAAACAAGAGAATCTCAGCAAATTACAGGTATTATGTATTAAGTACATCCTACCAAAACGACATGTGTGGCTTGGCACCCGGTCTAACAAAAGAGTCTTTGTTTGCATGCAGTACAAATGGGAACCAACTTTTTATAAGAGGATAAGGATTCAGAATGAGGCAGACAAATTTGTAAGACAGCAGACAGGTGATGCCTTTCCTATCAATGCAACTCCATGCCGGGACAAGCTTTAACCATTGATAGTTCCCTCTTGGGTTCTGTCCATTAAAGGTTCTGTTTTGCCTCATGGAAAGGTTAGATGCATCCAGAGTGAAACAGTTCATCTAATGAGAAAGGAATCAGTTTTTAAATTCAGAATTGGAGCCTCTAAATATTTTATATATATATTACAGACCAATTAATTCAGAATAGCACACTTCATTCCTTAATCCAGAATAATTAGCACCCCCTGGTTCACTAAAATGAACTGGATTTTTTTTTCTACCAAGAAATGTGCATGTAAAGGAAGAGGGAATCTATTCTTTTGTTTATTTATAACTTTAAAACATATAAACAAATGACTCCACAATAAACTGATACTAATACCAAGGAAAAAACAATGTACAATTTATCAAAACAACATTTCAACTCAAATTCAAAAGGCACAATAAGATTACAATCTTTCATTTACAGTCTCTAGCTTTACAAAAACAAATAACCTTTTGGTTACAAAAACCCTTGGCCATTTCAAGTTGAGCTCTTTATGCAGTAAACCCAATATCTCTTCTGAACCCATTTTAAAATGGCCTTCCCTCAACTACCTTTAAAGCCATATAATGAAAAAAATGTATAAATGGAAACCATCAACTACATGCTAAAAAGCAAATATTTAAAAATAAAAATAGCTGTGCTTTCTTGCTGATTAATCTGTATTTCTGGCTTCTGGTGGGGTGGGAGATGTATTATGGTTTTTCATCAGATCTTTAAGGACATGACTTCAGTCTAAAGCAGAAATGGGGAACTCCAGACGTTGCTGGACTACAGCTTTATTCCTGCCATGCTGGTTGGGGGTGATGGGACTAACTGCATCAGGAGGACCATGAGCTGCCATCACTGATCTAAAGGCACATCAAATCCTAGACTTGTCCTCTGATAATTCCAGTAAAACATCAAACCATGTTTCTGTAAACCTAATATCTTCCCTGCTGACCCTTCAGGTAACCTCTCAAAATAACATTATTTTTAAATGACCTCGTTCTTCTTCCTGTCTATCTAAATCTACTTAAAATTGCCCATAAGAGTTTGAAACACCTCCTTCCAGCATTCATGACCAGCAATTTCAAAAGCATTGTTAGAATTATTTTATCTACTCCCTCAGTTTGTTATTGATCCACACTCTTTAAACATGGATAGGATTGTTGCTCCTTCAGAAGTCTCATTGTGCAATCCTATACTTAAATTCTCACAAGTAAGCATCATTGAGTTCAGCAGATTGCAGTCTTAATAGTTGTAGGATCCAGCTAAGGATTGGTACTATTTTTCTACTTTTTTTATTCCATGAGAGCCTGAACTTCAATCAAATATATTAAATGATGGATAAAGGTGGGATGTCATCATCATTGGGATGGAACTGGCCATTTAACTGCTTTAGATACTTTTATTGTTTGATTATATACCTAAAAAGTGGTGTAAAAGACCTTTCTTTCGGACTAAGGGCCACCTTTCCTCAAGAGGAACCTTCCAGGGGCCTCATGCATGGCAACTGTGGGTGAAACAACGGATGTGATTCTTACTTTTGTTCAGCAGCCTACATTCCAGCAACACACCAATCAGAACTTTCTACATGGTTCAAAAGAAGGTCCAGTCAGGCAAATGCACTCAAGGAGAGCACAGAGCAGGGCAGATGAAGGGATGGCCTGGGGAGATGGCATGGTCAATGCAGAGTCCCAAGGGCCAGATAGAGAGGGCTACATTTGGCCTCCAGTTCTGAGGTTCCTCATCCCTGCTTTAAGAGTTGGTGAGAATCAGAGTGCTAGGCTACATGGACAAGGCATCTGAAACGATATAATAAGGAAGCTTTCTAGTATTTCCAGACACCTCATTCATGTCAGTGAAATTAGTTGCCCTGGGGCTATAGGTAACAGCTCCAATCCGACACAATGAACTTGACAAACAAGAAGCCCTCCCCTATCAACCCAGCTGTTTACAAAATATCTCACATGGGTGTGGTTACTGTCACTCACAGCCCCTCCCCATCTTTACAAAACAAGCTTCTGTCAGCTCTCTACAAATTTTTGCAGAGGAAAACATCTCACTAGAAACATGATTTCCAGCCAGGCTCAGTGCAGTGACAGCCAGCTTGGGCTGGAGGCGGAAGAGGCTTGTCCAGGCAGATAGATTAGGATGGTTGAAAATTCAAGAGTTGCACATACAGAGGCCCGATCTGGAGCAGATGTATAGGGAACCAGCAAACGTTCCTGTCTGTAATAAAGAATGTAAAGAACAATAAATCAGCAATATCTGATTGAGTTTAATAATCTGAATCCAGTTATACTGGAGTCCTAGGGTTTGCCCAATGGGATCCCAGTTTTAACAAAACAAATTTTCAAGGAACTATACTTAGAACTCCACAAACTGATATGGTTCAGATTGGGGTGGGTAGGAGGAAAAGAGGATAAAACATGGGAATTGCTAGGTTGTGGTTCTTCCCATTACACAAGTGTAAGTCCCATCATCCCTGCCCATTACACAAGTGTAAGTCCCATCATCCCTGCCCACTGGCCATGCCAGCGGTGGGTGATGTGAGCTGAAGCAATGACACTGAGAGGGCCAAATTTTCCCCATTCCATACCTAAGCTCAGCAAGCAGTTAGTGAAATCATAGAGGGAAAACATTATTTTGGCCACTGAAACTTATTTTCATTGAACCAATGGACATATAGTCTCCACAATTCCAATATGCATTTTCAGTATTAATATATCCATGATTTCTCCCTCCGTTGTGTTTTTAAATCTTAAACACAAGTTTAAGAGCACATTGTAATATTTATGGGAGAGAAGCTTAATTAAGGCCATGATACCCAAATCACTTACGTGAAATAATCTCATGGGTATCAATTGAATTGCCGCAGAAGAAGTCAGTGAAAGACTCTTCATTCCAATGGCTAAAGTCAATAGAAACCCTGGCTCTAAATATGTTTATTGAAGAAACTGGATTGTGGGTTTAAGATCACAGTCTACAAGAGTTGTAATTGGAAGATTGTAGTTTTGAAGATCAGGTCTAGGAAAAGCCTTGTTCTTCAGCAGTCTGCAATCCACAAATCCATGAGCCCAAATCCTAAGTTTATTGATTGAGATTTCAGTGATTCGCTAAGACATGTAATAATATTTAGTCCCGATCTCATCTTAAAAACATGAAGTTACCAACCTGTCGATACTTTCGGAATTGCCTGTTTGCTCCTTACTTTTTCCACGCAGGACACTAGCAAGAGCTTTTTGCACCTGTAATGAAGGCTGGTCTACCCATAAGGCCAGGTGAGGCAACAGCTTCAGGCAGCAAAGTCCACTGGGGCAGCAAATCCTGATGTTGATCTTTCTTCCCCCGTTGTTCCTGATGCAGATCTTCACTCACCCCTTCTTCCCTGGCAGGTACAGGGGGCACCTTTTTGGGGTTTGCCTCTGGTGGCAAAATGTATTCTGCCAGCCCTATCATGTAACATACATGCCCTGTGCATTTTTCATTTGCATTATTTTAGACCAAAATGCCACTTTTCTGCTTCCTAACCACCATCCCCAACATTCTCACATGAAAAGAAAAGCAGGCAGTGGGAAAGAGGCTTCAATGAGTCCTTTGGAGAAATGCCTGCCACCTCAATCCTAAACGGAGTTACTTGGGAGTTGCACACAAATCAATGAGATAGTCTTTGAGGATAGAAAATCGGCTTCCACCCAAATCTCCATACACGCATCCTTTAAATGGTCAGCTGTCCAAAAATCCCTTCCCCTGTGTTATTCTGTGCTGTTGCCAAGAGTTGAGGGACACAGCGAGGGGGAAATACTACTATTTACATGTTAAAGGGCTACCGTGAATAAGAAAGGGTGCTGTTCAAACAAACAGCAACATCATGAGGTTTTCTTTTTAATACGCTG